>NW_023416285.1:98586504-99034004 GCF_014176215.1 Rousettus aegyptiacus | reverse complement strand
CCACACAGCTAACTTCCCACAAAGTGGGCTCCGCAGTCGGAGATGCCATGACAACAGGGAGACCTGGCCTGACTTAACGACTGGTCTCCAGGAGCTCGCCCACAGTTTTCAGGTGTGTTAATTTTTTCTGAAGAGCCAGGTGCACAAGAGGCTCCTGAGAAGTGTTTATTTTTGGAGGTGTTGGCTCTCGGGCTGCCTTCTCTGGCTCTTTCTTGCCTAATTGCAAGTGGCAAGAGAGAGGTGAAGATGCCATTTCAAGCAGAACAAAATGCTGGTCGAACCGGAAACTGCGGGGAACGGAGCGTGAATCATCCGTGGTGCGCTCACGGAGCGCCCTCGGCGGAGAAGGACAACGGGCCGCTCCTGCTCGCCGCGTGCACGTGCACACTCCTGGGCCCAGGAGACGTTCCGACTGCGTTCGAATGGCCCGAGGCATCAGACTTCATTACAGCGCTTATGACTCCGAACGCCTCACCTTGGAGACTGATGTCAAGATAAAGTGAGGGTGGTGAAACGCTTTAGGAAATTGTTCAAGTGAATATTTTATTTTTAGGAGAGAATCAGAAGGAGATGGAGATAGATGGCAGTCGAAGAAGTCCACTCGGAAGCCGAGATCAATCTAAAAGGTGACATGTGGTGGCTGCAAGGCCATGGGCAGAGAAGGAGGGCCGGATCGGGAAGAAGAGAATGCTTTCAAACACCAAGTAAACTTTTAATTTTCAAGGCACCTTTGAAAGGCATATCCCAGACGCCATCTACTATTTATCGTGATAATGATGTGCACAGTCTCGGTCACGTGGTCACGTGGGCGTCCTTGGTCGTGCTGGATGAAGGCGGCGATGGCGGTGGTGGTGAGTTATGAGGCTGTTTAAATTCACTGATGATCACACATCACATGCTTCCGTAACCGAGGGGGCAGGTCCGAGGACGGGGGCTTCGGGAAGGGCGTTTTAGGTTCCCTGACTTCCCGTGGGCTTTGGGCTTACCTAGCAAACGGCCCTAACATACAGCAAGTGGAAAGAGGACAGGCTGGGCAGTCAGCCCGCACTCGCTGGTCACGATGTAACCGTGCTGCTGCTCCTGCCGTCCGGCGGGAGGCAGCGCGGGGACTTTCAACGAGCTCTTGAGTCCTTGGGAAACGGCAGTAGGTACTGAATTCACCTGGCTGCTCGAGAACCTGCCGAGAAAGAGGGTGGCGGGAAGCCCGGCCACAGCGGGGGCCCGGAGCGCCCATCGCTCCGTGCGAGCAGCTGCTTAGCAGCCCAGTCTCATGTCTGGCCCGGTGTCCCATTGCTGCTCAGGGCACAGCTGCCTCCACGAGTCCCTCCGAGTGCGTGAGGCCGGGACCTCTGTCTGCAGAGCCTGTGGCTGCCAGTGAGAGCCGTGTTTGCCCGCCCGCCGTCCACCTGTCCCTGCGCGAGCGGCCCCCGCACTGCCGGCGGGTGATGCATGCCCGGCCGGGGCAGGGGACAAGTGAGGGGCCCCAAGTCTGGGGGCCCAAAACATAGCTGACCCTCAGACTGTGGGGGAACATTTAACAGTGCCGGTGCTGGGAACCACCCCACCGGAAGGCTCCAGAATCCTGGAGGAGGTGCAGGCAGCGGGAAGCAGGGGCAGAAACCCCCCAGGTGGTCCTAACAGACCAACGGGGAGGGGACATCCCGGGACATCCCAGCAGGCCTGCCTCCCAGACGCCTGGGGCTGGCAGGAAGGGATTCCGTTTTCACACTCCAGGGAGGGAGGGTTTACGGCCACCCAGGTAAATGCTTTTGAGTGAAAAACCCCAGGGAATTCAGAATTTCTTGAGCCACAGGCACCCGAGGGGGTGGCTGGGTCACAGCAGGGCTCCGGGGTGCTGTGTAGATGCAGGCCCGGTGGCCTTGGGGCTACTGGGTGGGGGTGGGGGAAGGGACGACGGCCGCCAGGGCCCTGGGGACGGCGCCGCTGCTGTTGGCTGGCGGGAGCCGGGCGGGTGCTCAGAGACGCGCCCTCCGCATGTGGTACAGCGGCTTCACCAGCTGGCCAGGCCTACGGCAGGGCCCCCCACTGCACACGCTCTGTGTCCCCGCTCCTTACGGGAAGGGGCGATCTGGGCAACTCTGCTCAGAGCGTCTCAGGCTCCGCGGTATCTGCATCTGCATGTCCCGTGTGTGCGCACGCGTATGTCTGTGTGTACCCGTGTGCGTGTTCTTATGCACGTGTGCACACGTTTGTTCTTACACCTTACACGTCTGTTTGTGTGCTTTTGCACGTACACACACTTGTGCATGTGCTTATGTATGCTATGCACACACAGGTGCTTACACACGCGTGCGCGTGAGGGGGGAACAGGGAGCAGAGTCCGGCACAGCTGCAGGCGGTGGGGCCGCACGCTGTGGCCGCGTTGGGATGGACGGTACTCCGTGCTCTGTGTCAGTGGACGCGGCTTCGCCATGGCCTTCAGGCCACGTGCCCTGGGCTGCACTGAGGAGCCTGGACCCCGAGTTGGGGCGGGGCCGGCTCTCTGCAGGCCTAGCTCGCAGGAGGCGGCCTGGCTGTGCCCCGGGCAGAGGCCCCTGCCCAGCTGTGGCAGGGCTGTGCAGCCCCCTGGGGAGAGCAGGGGTGACGGGCGCGCGCCCAGCCCCCTCCGTGTCAGCGGGCCGCGCTCCCGGGCCGGGCCTCCCTCGGGCGGGGCAGGCTGACGGCAGTCTGGGAGCCCCTTCTGAGCAGGGGACAGCGGGGTGGGCCTCGCCCGGCCTACTGCACGGGCGAGGCAGGGTGGCCCGGGGCTCTCAGTGGACGGTCGTGGGATGCGCTGGCCAAGGGGCCCCCTCGGAGGCGACAAGCCTCTCTGTGCCTGCAGGCGAGCCAGGGGTGTGTCTGACGACTCGTCTGTTTACTTTTCTAGCCCGGCGGCTTCGCACCCTGTCTGGGTGGGGAGGCCGGGGGTTGCCGAGGTGATGAGCTGGGACAGTCCCTGCAGACACCTCAGGGCTCAGGTGTGACCGGGGCGCCTGCCGGGCGGAGGCTGGATGAATCGGGCCCCACGTGTGTGAGGACATCGCCCGTCACCGGCCCGGTTAAAGCCTGGCTTTTGCCCCCTGCAAAGACGCCACTGAGGCCCACAGAGCAGCCTGAGTGCGCTGCCGCCCATGCCATCCTGGCCCCTGACACCCAGCCCGGGGCGGGGGCGTCTGACCCCTCACAGTGCCGCGGGAACTGGCAACGAGAGCTCGTTTCGGGTCTCAGGCCACCTGGCTCTGGGACCTGGGCTCAGACAGATTCTGGAGGTACGGTGACGGGGCCGCAGACGCCATCCGCGCCCCGCGTCCGAGGCCCGGCGCCTGGCGCCCGGTCGGCACAGGCAGCCTGGAACCGCGTTCCGGGGGGGAGGGGGCTGCGTGACAGGTAACGAGGTCGTCTTACGCTCCGCAGTGACTTCGTAGGGCGAGTTCAGGCGTGCGTCGCCGCAGGGGGACGTGCTCACGTACAGGTGGAACAGCGTGCGGTCTCGGAGCCGGTAGCCTCCTTCCCGTAGCCGCACGAATATGGAGCGCTCCGGGTCCCCTGGCCGCTGGCTGGGGGCGGAAGGGCCGCGGTCAGTCACTGCTGTGGCCTCACAGGGGCTTTCGCTCCGCCCATCCCCGTCCCCGTCCCCGTCCCCGTCCCTGCCTTTGCCGCTGCTCAGAAACCACTGGAATGGGTAAACCCTGTGAAAGCTAACACACGGCAGAAGGCCCGTTCTTGCCCCCTTCCCAGTGGCCACGTTCGGGCTGATCCGTCCTGAGTCCGTTTCTCAGCCTGTGTGAACCTGGGTCTGTGTGTTTACAAAGCTGTCACCTGCGTCTTTACAAAGCTGTCACCCTCTGGGCACCGACTCGCAGGCACCGTGGGCTCCACAGCCTTCATGGGTAATCGTTTCTGTATCAAAGGGGAGAAGGGACTTTGACAGGGCAGGGCTGGCCACGGCCCGCAGGCCCCAGCACGCGGGTCTGTTCTCCAGCGCCCAGAGCCATCGCAGCCATGCCAGTCACGGTGCCAGGCATCGGGGGGGAGTCGAGGCAGGTCCGGGCTGTGGGCTGTGGGGACAGCTGCCGGGGAACCTGCCCAGGTTTCAGACGCGCAGGGAGCTGCCGGCTGGAGGCACGCAGCCCGGCGCCTCAGAGGGAGCCTGCCGTCTCACAGAAGCGTGCTCGCTGTGCGCCGTGTCCTCCTGAGTTCTCAGAAGGGGACACAGGCGTGCGGGGAGGCTCTCAGCCCCACTTCCCCGTGGGTCCCGTGAGCCTGGGGAGAGCCCCCTCTGGAGTGGGCGGGGGTCTGTCAGAGCGGGGCGGAGGCGTCGCCGTCACCAGCTGTCGTGCTGCGACACTGTTGTCCAGGTAACGGCGCCGTCCCCGCTCAGCTCCCTGAGCCCCTCTGTGCTTCGGGGGACACGGCCCGTGACCCGGAGAAGCTGGCTCGTCTGATGTTTCCTTCTGTTTGAAGCCGACGCTCTGGGTGAGCAGCTGGTGGGGGGAGAGCAGCCTGCGCCTGGACCCACGGGCAGGGGGCCGCTCCGCGCCCCCCCAGCAGCCCCATCGCCTCCCGTCTGTGGCGCTCGGAGTGCCAGTCGTGACGCGAACCAGCCTGAGTGACAGCTGGTGGCGTGGGGAGCACGGGGCGGCTGTGGCCCCGGCCCCTCTCTGACCGGCCGCCCTAGCGGACACGGCCTGGCCTCGTGGCGTGAGCGCCGACCCACTGCCTGTACCTTTACACGGGCACCGTCGGCGTGACACCCTGCCCCTTCCCTTAGCGACGCCCTTGCCGGGGGCTGAATGTCCCCAAGTTCACGTCTCGAAGCCCTACCGCGAAGTGTGGTGGGGCCTCAGGGAGGTGACGAGGTCAGGAGGCTGGAGCCCCTGCCGGGACCAGCGTCCCTCACCCCCCAGGCGAGGGCACAGGAGAAGCCTCTGCCCTGAACCAACAGGTGGGTCCTCACCAGACGGTGAGTCTGCCGGGGCCTCCACCTTGGGCTTGCAGCCTCCAGACTGCGACCATCCGTGGCCGAGTCCCCGGGCTGTGGCGTCTGGCACAGCACCTGAACATTTTATAGGTGACGTCATCACATGGAGCGGGAGTGTAACAGGCGTGTGTGTATGGGGGGGACAGCTCACATCACCCTGCAGGCTGGGGTCCCTCGGAGGCCTGAGCGTCGCGAGGGGCGGGTCTGGGACGGCAGCGTCTCTGGGCCAGAGGTCGCACTGTCCGCAGAGATGGGGACGACGGCGACTGGCGAGGGCCGCGCCCGCGCTCACCTGAGGTGCAGCTCCAGCTGCGCGTACAGGAAGTGCAGCAGCGCCCTGCGGGCCACGACCTCCGCGTGGCAGTCGTTGACCACCAGCCCCTGGTCGTTGATGTGCTCGCCGCTGATGCACTTGGTCCCCGAGGACAGGACGACCACCTGGGCCTGCCTGACGTCCAGGCCTGCGGGCAGAGGAGGCGTCAGAGCGCCGCGTCCACCCTGCCTCGACCCACCTGGCACGCCGCCACGCCCGCACGGGCTGCGGGGCTGCGGGGGGCCACGGCAGGCGCCACCTGGTTTCAGGGTGGCGTGCCAGTGTGAGTGCTAGTCCCAGACCGGGTCAGTGGGCGCCCGGCGTCTTCACCTCACGGCGCGTCCTGGGAGGGGACGGCGAGGTGAAGACAGGTGGCCTGCCACCATCGAGCCGCGCAGGGCCCCGCCACCCCTGGCCTGGACGGGGGGTAAGCCGGGGGCCCTGTTACCCAGACAGACCCCAGGAGCCAGGCCCCCAGCCCCTAGTCCTACAGGCTGAGAATTAATCGGAAGGTTCGCCGATGGGAGCGTGTCGTGCCCGTAACAGGCCCGGCTCTGAGACCAGCCCCGGCCCCGGCCTGGCGTGGATCAAGGCCCCGGGGCCCAGGAGGGCTCCAGTGCAGACTCCAGACCCACAGCTGGTCCTGTGCTCCCTGCACCTCTGGGTGGAGCCCACTGTCCCGCAGGGCCATGGGACCTGGTGACGAGACGGACTAGGTGCCCAGGCGCCCAAATGCACGTCTCTGACCGTGGCCGGCCAGAGTTCCTGCTCAGGGCCACTGCTTCTCCCCCCACCCCCAGGGGTCGTGTGTGCGGGAGCCTCTGGAGGACCCAGGAGAGACTCTGCCGGAGACGCACAGGCGTGGACCGGCTGCCAAGGTACAGTCGCTGCGCAAGCCCCCGTGGCTTCTGTGTCACAAGCAGTGAGCAGTGAGGCGCCTCGACCGGTGTCTCACCCTGGGACGCAGACCCCGATCCACCAATGCCGGGGCAACAAGAGGGCTGCCTGGAGATAGTGTCACCTCCCTGCTGCGTGCCACGTGCCAGGGCGAGGCCCCGTGGGTCACGGGCACGTGGAGGCTGTGGCGGCTCTGCTCGCTGTTGGCAGAGCCTGGGCACGGCCGAGATGCCTGCGGTCAGCGTGGACGGATGCACCGCGGCCCATCCGGATGGGGGGTCAGCGCTCGTGAGGGAGACGTGAGCCAGCGGCCGTGCGGACACGGAGGGACAAGTGCATGCCACCGAGTGTGAGAGGGCCCACACGGCACGACCCCAACTCTGCGACAAGCCACAGCGACGGTCGTGGGGGGCCGCGCGTGGGGAGCGCAGCAGGGCTTGGGGGCAGGGGCCCTCCTCCGCGCCCCGCATCCCCGCAGCCCAGCGTCTGTCCTGCTGGAGCCGCAGCTTCCTCCTGCAAAGCCGCTCCCCCCTCGTTTCTGCTTGTACCCTCTAAATTCCCCGCGGCCGCTGAACTCGAGCGGCTTTGCAGGCACACTGGTCCGTGGGGACCAGCCGGACAATGGCCGAGGGGAGCATCCTCCTCCGGACGGGGGCTTTCCCCAGCGAGGGCGCGGGCGGTGGCCGTCCCCAGATGCTTGTGCTCTGGGGCTCGGGCCAGGAGCAGGGCGGGTTCTGACCTACCCAGGCACGAGTCTGTGGTCAGGTGAGCTCCCCACTCACTGCGTCGTGAGGGAAACGGGGGTCGAGCTGGTGCTACCGAGTTCTGGAGGTTCGGGAAAACCGTGTCCCGCGTTTGGCGTCTGCCTTTACGAGTGTCACCGGGGAGCCGCCATTTTAGCCGTTAGCTCCGCACACACCTCGATCCCCAGTCACACGTGCTGCAGTGACGTGAGAAGCCACTTGTTCTCTCCTCGCTTACACCCACCATGGAGCTCGTGTTGGTCACGTGAGAACAGAGACTTGTCCGGAACAGCCGACAGCACCTTCGGGGGCGTCCTAAACACGACTCCGCCCGCAGCCCCGACCCGCCCCCGAGGCCAAGTCCCGCAGTGAGTCGTGTGGTAGCCCCCCAGGGCGCATCTTATGCCCGTTCCCTCCAGTCGACGTGCGTCGAGCACCTAACTATCGCAGGGGGTGCAGAAGCGGGACACCCCGAGCCGATGGCGGGGAGGAGGCGGGCACACCAGGGAGCAGTGCCCGGGGCGGTGCGGGCTGCGGCTGGTTGGCGGACGCCTCTGGAGGGGATGGGGTGCCGGGAGACGTCAGGGTGACCCTATGAGCACCTGACACACGGAGACGGCGTCGGCCGGGCCTCGAAGGGCCAGCTTGCACGGGGGACACGGTGCCCGAATGACGGGGCGTGGCTCCCGGCTCCACAGCCGCCCACGTGCGCAGTGCGCGTGCGCAGAGCGTGCGCTGCCAGGGCTGTAGGGGTGCCCGGGCCGCCCGCGTCCCTCCCGGCGCCCCCACCTCCAGCCCGTCCCCGGCCCCCGTCGCCGACACCGAAGCCTGTCCCGGCGTGGAGGGCACGGAGCCGGCTGGTGGCTCTTTCTCCTCCGCGCCCCTCACAGAAGGGCCTTTGGACACCGTCGAAAGCGCAGACGTGACGGCGGCCGAGGCCGCACGAAGCCCCAGGACGCTCGGGCGAAAACCGCAGGGGAGGCGCCTGAGACTCTGCCCCGGGGCACGCGGCAGGCGGCTCTCGGCCAGGAGGGCCCTGGGCCCCGCGGGCGTCTCCGCGCCGGCCGCGTCCCCGTCACCGCGCAGGCCGCGTCCCCGTCACCGCGCAGGCCACGTCACCGCGCTGGCCGCGTCACCACGTGGGCCGCGTCCCCGTCACCGCGCAGCCCACGTCACCGCGCTGGCTGCGTCACCACGTGGGCCGCGTCCCCGTAAGGTGCGTCAACGCGCAGGCCGCGCCCCATCGCTGCGCCAGCCGCGTCACCGCGCTTGGAGCCGATGCAACACAGCACGACTGTCGCCTCATCGAAAAACGAAAGGAACCCCGAAACCGAGACCGGCGGGCTCGTCCTGCAACGAGGTCGCCACGCGGCCTGGCGGGAGGGAGGGACGCTGGGCGCAGGCGAGTCTGCGCGGGACGCACGGCCCAGAGGCAGCGCCGAGACCCACCGGCCGAGCTCCCGGAGCCGGGGCGCTGCCCGCGGTGCGGCGAGGGCCAGCCGTGACACAGCTAGCGGCACGCGCCGGGCCCGTGGGAGCTGGGGACACGAGGCCTGCGCGGGCAGCTAAGTCACGGCTCAGCCGCTGGTTGACTGCGTGACAACACGTGTCTGATGCACACACATTCCCTAAGACGAAAGCCTAACTCTCCCCGGCCTAACGTGGGGGCTGGGCGGAGGTCCCGCGGCCCTCTTCGCGCCCCTCACGGGCCTCCCCCGCCAGTCGGTCAGAGCAGAGGACGCAGCTGCTGCTCCGTGTCAGAGGCCCCGATGCAGGAGCTGGGCTGGCGGAGGACCCTGAGGGCAGTGTGCGCCTCCGGGGCATGGCCCACCCCCTCCCTCGCGGGCTCTGCCCGCGTGGCAGCACCCCCACCCCCCGGGGCCCATGTGGGCCAGCGGCCGTGGGGACTGACAGGGGAGTCAGGAGGCGCAGCCCCAAAACCAGCAGGGCGACCTGAGCTGCTCCCGGGGCCCAGCATGTGGGACGAACCACATGGGGGCCTGGTCCCCGCACTCCGGCGTCCTGGCCCACACCCCAGCACGGTGCACCGCGGGGAGGCGCACCCACCTTTTAGAGATGCAGGGTGGCCGGGCTAGCTTACAAGAGGTACCAGCCGTGTCCCCAAACCCCAGCATTGTGAGGATGCCATTGCAACCCCCCACCCCACCCCCAGGAAATAGGGGGCGGGATTCAGCCGTTAGTGGTTACTGGGCCGGCACGGTCACCCTCCCGACCCGACTGGCCAGGCCTGCACTTGGGTTGTTGGGGACTCATTTCTTTAGATCAAAGGGTCACGTGAGTGACAAGCAGCATGGCCAGCAGGACGCCTGGCTGAGCGAAAGCCAGAAACAGCGGGTGCGAGGAGCCCACACACAGCGGGGCCGGCGCTCCAGGCGGGGAGCGGTCCTCCTGGCGGGCGCCCCTGCCGGCCCTGCCTTGCGTCCCGTGCTCTCCTCTGCGCGAGGTGCTCTGGGCTCAGGAGGCTGCTGACCAACTGGTCGGTGAGTTTGGACTCTGGCTAAGGGCCAGCAGCAGAGTCAGGCACTGGCGGGGCCGATGGCCCCCACCGCCCTGCCGTCCCCCTGCCCAGCCTCCCTCCCCTGACTCGTCCTTCCTCACCCTCTCCCCCGTCCTCAGCACAGGTGACAGTCCCCTTCCTCGGCTCTTGCCAAGGGCCTTCCGAAGCCGCCTTGTGAATTATTCCGGCCTCGACTCCCAGTCCGGCAGGCTGGGCCAGGAGTCGGCATGCACGAGACACAGGGGCCCAGTGCTATCTGTCCTGCGCTGGGTGGTCTAAACGTAACCGCAAAGCCAGGGCATCAAGCCAGCTGCTGTCCTGCTCCCTGGAAGCTGACGGGCCGAGGGCGTTCGTGGACACGCCATCAGCACCACACCTCTCTGTCCCCACGTGGCAGCGATGCAGATCGGCTCCACGAAGCCACGTGGTCATTTGCTGCCCTCCCCGGCATGAGCGTCCGTCCAGGGCTCGGTGTCCAGCTCCTGCGTCCTGTTCATCTCCTTGCCTTGCGCTGGTGTAAATAATTTTCCGCCAAAGTAATGGCCAGTCACTGGGGAAGGGCGTGGGGAGAAAGAGGTTTGGGGTGTCGGGTGTGCACCCCCCAGATTCTCCGGGAAGGTGAGTCTCCACAAGCTGCTGGGCAGACGCTGAGCTGCTCCTGGGGAGGACCCGGCTGGCGGCGTCTCTCGGGGGAACAGCGGGGTCTCAGGTGGGAGGAACTGAGGTCAGGGGTCTGAGGCGACGTTTACCTCGCGGGCAAAGCCCACCTCACTTTGGCACTGGGTGGTCCCTCGCCAGCCACCAGCTCCAGCCCCCACCTCGAGGTCATGCTGCTGGTTGGCAGGGATGTGGGCCAGGCAGCCTTAATGTTTGGGTGAGAACTTACTGGAGAATGTGCCCAGGGCCTGTGACGATCAGTGTGACATTCATTCACGTGTGAAGACATTCGGACAAAAATGTAAGAAAAATGAAAGACGATGACTGAAAATCAATGAACGGGGCCAGTGACGAGGGGGCGGAGGGGACTCGGGGTGTGTTGAGAAAGGAGAGGGGAAGACGGGACTCATTCAGAGTATCGGAAATGCCACGAAAACACGTATGGGGGGAGGCGTTTATCAGAGACACCGCAGGAGGGAAAAAATGCACAAGCAGCTCAGACGCGCGGGGAACTGAATGGCTCACACCTTTACGAACAGGAAGCGAGGGTGCTCTCTGAACTTGACAGTGTAAGACATAAAGGTTCAGGAACGTTACCTAAGATCACACCAATCATGGGCGCAATAACGAAAAGGAAGCATCAGATTTTAACGGTGTGAGCCAGTAGGTACTATTTAGAACTGAAAATCCAGAAATAAACAACCGATACGGTATTCGGAGTAACGAGAACAGAGGTTAGAAACGACCAGCGGCGGCTGGTCCCCGAGGGGCACAGGGAAAGCCAGGAGAACACCGCTGTGTGAGGAGTTTGCCACACGACGCCATTATTTTGATAAAAGTAAAAGCCGTTCATAAATGCACATTTTTTTGCTACTGCATTTCCCTTAATGGCTACAAAATGGCCCAAGGCTAGTAAATGAGACGGGCTTTGCATGCGGATAAATTGGCATCTCACCTGAAAATGCAGGGGCAATGGCATTTATCCCAAAACGAACTTCATTCTGTAACGTCGTGACATACATGTAGCGACTAGAATAAGACCCATCACTCGGCCTCAGAGTTTCTTAGGAATTTGCTTGAATAACTGAACTAGAGTTAAGATTAAATGGCACATCGACTGTAAGTAAATAAATATTTTAAAATACTCTTATTAGGAATTTCGCACGTTTCTCCCTAATCTCTTAAATCGACATGTTTATCAAATCGGCTCTTTGTTCAGGGAAGCACACCAGCCGTTTATTCTTCAGTGTCCGCAAGTGACTGGTGAAGCTTCTCCTTGTAAAGTCTCCCTTTCCTATCAGGAATTTAGTTCGATAGCTAAATCGCATGCACATTAAGCAGCACATTCACTGGCTTTTACGTGCCTTTTCCCCACAAGGCCTCGGAACAAGGAGGCCTTCGAGTCTGCTGGAAAAGCAGAAAGCCGTCGGGGCCTCCCCGCTCGGAGCTGGGCACGCACCGCAACGCCGCTCACCAGAGCAACCCGGACGCACGCCCCTGGCGCTGGGCACGCACCGCATGGGAGGGGGTCACGCTGGCGGGTGTGCCCGCCCCCCGCCGCCCCCCGCTCGTGGGTCAGGCTGTGCTCACGTGAGCTGCGACAGCCCGGTGTCTGGCAGAAGAATCCGCGACACTCTGAATTTCGAAACCTGCCAGGACCCTCCTCTGCGACCCTGCATGTTACCCTCATGCTTCCACACGGGTTTATTCTGTCCTCACGGCCCAGTCCTCGGGGACGGCGGCCGCGGCAGGCAGGCGCCTGGCCTGTGGGGCTCCCCGCGGTTCTCCTGGGACCCGGGGGCTGCTCGGTGAGCCGTCGCCCACGACGGGGCACAGTTACTGACAGCCCCGTGCAGCGCTTGCTAGGGGGGTCGGTGTCCCCCAAGTGCCGCACGCTCGCGGACGCGTCCGACCTCTGCAGGGCCCTCCCAGAGGGCACTTGTGTTGTCCCCAGTCCCGGAGACGCCCGTTGGCCCAAGGCCGCATCTCTAGTGGCCGAGGGAGCTAGGATCCAGCCTGAGCCCTTGCTCCCGCCTGCAGCACCTGTCACTGTCTCCCGGCGCTTGCGTCCGGTGGGGCGGAGCCTCCTCTCGGCCCCTGGTGTGTGCAGAATGGTGCCCGGCATGCGGAGCACGCGACTCAGCCCGCTGGGGCTGGACGGGGCTGGACGGGGCTGGACGGGGCTGGACGGGGCTGGACGGGGGTGGGGGGGACACGTGCCACAGGGGCAGATGCGTCACGCGGAGAGGCGGGCGAGAGCCACCCATGAAGCAGCCACCCTCAGCCTAGAACGTGGCCTGATGAGCCGATGTCACCTGCGGCGCGTTTCGTAAGCTTTGTCCCACTCACCAGATTACACCGTGAGGAGGCCTCTGGTTCCCACGTTAAAAGATGCCCCAACGGAAGGGTCAAGTGACAGACAGGCCCTCGTGCCGCCGGCGCCTGCTCCAGGGTCTCCGGCGATGGGGGAATGGGCCAGTCACCTGGTCTTCGTTGATTTTTAACAGACGCACGTTTGGACAGCAGGCAGACGGCCCCTTTCTAGTCCTAGACTTCACGTGCACGTGCAGAATGTGTGGAACTCAACGCAAAGCCGGTTAGTTTCGTGATAACTGACCCCTGGCAGGTGGCTGCCGGGTCACGCCGGACTCCGGAACGAGACACGGTTGAGACATTTTCAGCCAGACTGGCCGTCACACGCTGCCGCCCGTCCTCCTGGCCTGATTGTGGAGGTGGCCACTGCCCCGAGGTGGGCACCACGTCCTCCCCTGACCCCAGACGCACCGCCGTCCCTGAGCTGGGGCGGGGCGGGGGGCAGGCTGGCAGGGCGAGGATCCTGCGGTTCCTGGGACAGCAACCAGGGGGCCTGCACCCTGCGGGAGGACTCAGGGTCCCCCCGGGGATGGGGTTCCTGGCGCCCAGAGGACCCGCATGGGGGAGGGAGGGCGGGACGGAGGCCTGGCCGCCAGCTGCAGCGGCTCCTCGGTGGCCCGGCCGGGCCGTGGCTCCGGCTGTTCCCGGTCGGGCAGCGAGGTGGGCTGTGTGGTGGCCAGGGACCGGCAGGCCCACGTCCTCCTGTCTTCGCGGAGACCGGGAGGAGCGTGCGCAGAGCCGCGCGGAGGCGTGAGGGCGCCACCGCGGCCACCACGCCGCGGGGTCTCGCCCGCTCTGCGCCCAGGTCCTCGGAGGGAAGGGAGGGCCCTGTGGTGCCCACGACCGGCGGACCCCGGCTCCTCTCCTTGCGATGGGAGCCCCGCAGGGGCGCGAGCGGCGTTACCTGTGGTCATGACGATCCCGGCCAGCGCTCGGTGGTGGGTGTGGGCGGCCACCAGGCCCGCGGTCAGCTCGCGGAACTTCTGCGTGACCAGCTGCGACACGGCATCGGCGAATTCCTGCAAGACACCAGCACGGGGCCTCTGACGCTGAGCGCCGACGCTCACGCCACCCCCGCAAAGCCCCGACCCCACGCGCGGCGTCCCAGGCCACCCTGTCTGCACACACACCGTCCCCTGGCCCCCAGGCCTCGGGGAGGCTCCGACGTCACACTGGACGGACTGTGAGCCCTGCCCCCGAGGAATCGCCCAGCTCGGCGCCAGCGGGAGCCCGCCTGCCCCCGAGCACGGCCGTGCCGGGTGCGTCCATGTCCCCCCTCCTCCGCCCCCGGAGGAGCACGCACAGGGTCCACGGGGCCTGCACGGCGGGCGGCCAGCTCCCGCCTCTCAGCGCTGCTGAGCTGGCTCTGACTGCCCCCCGCGTCCCACGGGCCGTCCCGGCCGAGCTGCCCCCGCGGCTGCCTCACCACCTCCGCCCGCCACGTTTCCGCACAGGGGCCTAAGCGCACACGTGTGCGCACACACATGCACAGACATGCAAGAGAGATGCACACACGTGTGTGCACACATACACACATGTGCACACATGTCCAGACAATGCATCTACGCATGCGCACACGTGCTGCACGCATGCACACACACACACACACGACATGACACAATCCCGCTTTCGAGTGGCCGTGAAGTGGCCTCGCACGTGACATGACGGGGCCGAGTGGCCCAGGGCTGTGGCTCTGCTGTCTCCGTCCCACGGGGCGGGCAGTGGGGCCGGCGCCTGTGGGGTTCGGGGCCTTTCCCTGCAGTGCTGTGGCAGCTGCGGAAACCCCTAGGGCGTCCGCGAGGGCCTGGCAACCTGTCACCTCCTGGAGGGGTGGCCCAGGCCCGGTTGGCTGGGGATGGTGGGCAAGGGCCGCGTGTCCTGGGGGCCTCCCTGGCTCCGCCCGAGGAGCTCAGACGCCTGGCCTTGGGGCGCGAGCCACGGGACCCTGGGGTTTTGGAGCTGACTGCTGGGGGCCGTGCTGTCCTTGTGACCTGGGGACTGAGGTCCCGGGAGGGTAGGCTCGTGTCCCGGCCCCTGTGAGTCTTGGGGCTGCTGGACAAATGACCACAGACTGGGCGGGGAGTTGTCGCCCCAGGGTGTGGAGGCCACAGTCCAGTCGGGGTGTCGCGGGGTGGCGCTCACTCAGAGGCCCCGGGGGACGGCCCTTCCTGCCCCGGGCGTCCCTGGGCTGGCGGCCGTGTCCCTCCCACCTCTGCCTCCGTCTCCACGTGGCTCCCCCGCCCCCCGACTGTCCCCTCTTCTGCCTCTCACAGGGACAGCGTCACCGGGTCGAGGGCCACGCTGGCCCCTGGTGACAGCCTCACTTCAGACCCTGCAGAGACCCGGCCAGGGTTCTGGGCGCGGGACGCGGACGAGCGTTTCGAGGCCTCGCGGCCCATCCGAGCTGGCCGTGCAGTCACGGAGGGGCGCCTGCTTTCCTCGGCGACCCCGCGTCACGTCTGTTTCTTGGACGAGCCCGACCTCTTGAGTGAGGGGAAGTGGCGAGTCAGCCTCCGCGGGGCGTCCCGCGCTGTGCCTCGGCCGCGGCGACGCTGCCAGGGCCCGGCTCCAGGGGAGGACAGCGGGGGACACGGTGCCCTCGGCGCCCCCACCACGACGGCTGGGCGAAGGCGGGGCCCAGGACGCGGGCCTCCCGGGGTCGGGGACAGGGCTGGTGGCAGGGTCGCAGGACCGACTCAAGGGCCAGGCCCTGGGGACACGCCTTTGAGGCAGAGCTTCTGAGCCTGACCTCAGCGCTGGGGTGTGGGGCGCACAGGACAAGCACCAGCCCCTCCATCCGCGCCCGACGGCCAGACGCACAGACGTGCACGTCTGAGGTCACAGGATGGCCGCTCGGGTGGGCTCCGTGGCATGTCACCGACGGGGTCACCCAGCCTGTCCTGCTGGCGTGAACCAGGGAGCGAGGGCTGGTGCTGGCCCCCCCTCCCGCCTCCCGCTGGCGGCTCCGGGCGCCTTGAGGCGGAGCACATGTCTGTCTATCGTCACATGTTGTGAGCCGGGTGTCCCCCCAGCCCCGCACCCCTGTGCGCGTCTCTGCCGCGTCGTTCCCGGCCCCCCGGCCTTTGCTCCTGGTTCGCTGAGGCCCTGCACCCCGGAAGCCTCGCTGGGCTGGGGCTCGGCCGGGCCTGCCCGCACCCGCCTGCCTCTGCTCACGCACGGCTGGGCACCGGCCGGGCGCTCGGAGCGGGAGCCGCCGGAGGAGGGCGGGCGGCTTCTGGGGGACGGCGTGACGACCAGGCGCGCCCAGCCCCGGGGTTCAGCGGGCCCCGCGGACCCGCGGCTAACGCGCTGTGTCATTACACTTAACGGGAAAACGAAACCAAAACGCTGGTCAGCGCCCGCCCGCGGCCCGGTGTCCGAGGCAAATCGCGGCGGCGTCCGAACAGGAAAGACACGGGTCTCGTGGCCACGCCGGGAGTCTCAAGCCCCCCCCCCCCACCCCACCCCCGTCCCCAGCACCAATGTTTCGAATGCCATAAATAAATAAAATGTGCTCAGATCTGCAGTGGCGGTCCTCGGGGTAAAATTGACATTCAGCCAAAATGGTAAGGATATTAAAATCGATAGATTATGAAGAAGAAATCCTTCGGTAAATATTTTCCTGTTGAAACCCTGTCTTCAGCTTTGTCGTGCTGAAACGCCACAAAGGTCAGATTTGCATATGGCTGGGGGCGGGACCGGGACCTGTGCCTTCCTCGGCCCCGTCTGCCGGCCCGTGTGGCGCCTGGAGGTCTCAGGGACCAGGGGCGAGGGCTGGGGGCCTGGGCACGGGCGTGAGGAGGCCCCTTGTCGTGGCCGCGCCCTCGGAGCCCGCACCGGGCAGCGGACGTGGGGCCGGGCCGGGTGGGGGTCGTGTGCCGGGGCCGGTCCTGGAGCCCGGGACCGGCAGGCATGGCCAGACCTGTGTTTGGGGACGCCTGTGGCACCGTGCCTGAGGGAGTGGCACGAGGCTCGTCGGGGTGGCTCGCGTGCCCTGGCCCCGGGGCCGGGGGGACACGGGGCTGCGGTAGACGGCGCTCCCCGAGACGCGGCGCCAGCATCAGCCCCTGCCGGCCCGCCCATGCACCCCCGGCCAGAGGTCAGCCCTGCGCCCGCTCCGTGGAGAGTGTCCCAACCTCAGAGCAGAGCGGGTACGGTGGCAGGTGACGTCGAGCACCCTCCACATCACGCACCTGTGCCTTGTCCCAGGTGCCCCTCACGGACCCTGCCAGCAGCGGGCACCGACCGGCTCCCCAGGACCCGCCCTCTCGGGGGTCTTTGGCCGGGCCAGGGCACGTGGGGCTGAGGGGCGCCGTCCCGGAGCCCGCCCGGAGGGCAGGCGGGGGAGCAAATGGGCGACCACGGTGACTTAGGCCACGGGGTTCGGTGGGGTTCACCAGGCAGCCTGGGCACCGACACCAGCGTTTCTGGGTCCTGCAGACGAGGTCACCACGTGTCACCACCCCACGGGGTCGCTTTCAGTGAAAACATCATCGATTCTGCATGAGGAAAAGCTCGCCAGTCGCACCACTGGCTTGATCATTTATCAGCTTTGAGTTCGTTACTGTTTTTTAATTTGGAGGACGCTGCAGTTGGCCACTGGTGAGCACTAAACGGCTGTCCGCAGTCGCTGGCCGCGCGGCCTTCTGCACCCCGCTTCTCGGCTTTGGGTCACGTCCTCTCTGATTTCACCCTTAGGCTGTGGACGGGAGCCCGAGTGTGGGTGCATGTCACCGTGCCCCGAAGCAAGTGACCGCCTTGGCGGTGCACGGGCCTCGGAAGGCCTGCGGGCGGGCGGGACGGGGCCTGGACAGGCGCCGCGGGGCCGCGGCCCTGGGAAGCCGGCCGTCCGCGCGGCCTGGGGAGGGCCGGAGCACAGGCTGCCTCTCACCACTTCCAAGTTTATTCCACCTCCGTCCCCGTCCCCAGGGACCAGGACCGATCGCACTCGTCGAGCAAGACGCTCATGACGGGCAGAGACGACGGACGAGGCCGCCGTACCAAACGGGGCACGAAGCGTGCGCGACAGACGGCGGCCAACGACCCTCGGGGCCGAGCCGCCCGTCCGGGGCCAGGCGCCCGTGGGTCTCACTCCGCCCCTGGGAGGCGGCTGCCCTCACCGCAGACGTTACTGATGAGCGAGAGAAGGGACCGTCCTCGCTGGGGACGCGCGGGCCGCGTGAGACCCCAGGGCGCGTGCCAAGCCCGTGTCCGGCCTCGAGCCGCTGCAGGGCAGGGAGCGAGGCGGGGCCCCCCGATGGGCGGGAGCCGCGACTCCAGCCTCTTACGCAGGTCCGTGCTCCGTGGCACCCCTCACTGTGGCATTCAGGGAGCAAGTGACGCCCGGCGGTGGGAGACGGGGCGTCCTGGGGAGGAAGCCGCAGGAGAGCCCCGGGGACAGCCGCGCGGCCCACAGGCCCTGCCGCCCCCGTCCGCACCAGAACCTGGGGTGGGGGCGGCCTCGGTGGCGCTTCCCGCAGGCTGCTCGGGCGACCCCGGCGCACGCTGCCTGACACCTGCTGTGTGGCGAAGGAGCTCTCGCCCCCAGGCCCTGCCCCCGCTGCCCGGAGCTGCGTCCGCCCCCTGCGTTTGGACTTCTGTGTCCCTCTCTGCAGCCACCGATTTCAGCAAGAGCCCAGCCCCCGCCCCCGACACCGGACCAGGCCCCTCATCCTCGGGCACCCAGGGGACGGCCGGTGGCTCGGCCCGCCTCAGCGGGGGGCCTGGCAGGCGGGTTCCCCCTGAGTGACGCCCACGCCCTACGCTGCAGGCACACTGAGCCCGGTCCCTTCACCGTCCCCTCGAACAGCCTCCTGCCCACGCCCGACGAGTGTCACGGAGCATTTTCTCTTTAGCGCGGCCCACAAGCTGGAGGGGTTCTGGGGGACACAGCGACTGGGGGGTGCCCCGTCAGCCAAGGCAGAGGGAGGAAGGCCGGTCACGCTCAGGGCTGCCGGCTGGGATGACCAGGGCGACCGCGACAGGCAGGCCGCCCCGCCGCCCTCCCGGGTCAGAGACCACATGACGCGCCTCCCTCGGGGCCCGTGGCGGATAGGACTGGCGGCTGGTCACGTCGGAACGGCCGACTCAGAGACGTGAGGCGCTTTAACCTTCTTCCCTGGCACTTTAAAATTCTACGTGATGAGTCACATCGAAGAAACAGGGAAGATGAAGATCTTTGTTTTTAACTAAAGGGGCACATCATGTGACCGGTTCAGGTTACATTGGTGGCAGAGGCTCAGCACGTCACCTTCTCCTTCCTGCCCTGTGTCTGGAAAGCAGGTCACCTGGTCCGCCTCGTGCCCCTCGTTTCCAGGATGCGCGGCCGCCGCCCGCGCCATGTGCCCCCAGTGGAGAGCGACAGGGGGGTCCAGGACGTCTGCCTGGCAGGCTGCCGGGGCCGAGGGGCGTCTGGGCCCCTGTTCCCGAGGTGGAGTCGTTCAGGGGCTGTCTGCGCGCCGAGGGCGTCCGGACGCCGAGGCCGGAGAGCCCACGCGCGCCGACAGGTGCGCGGACAGCTCGTGTCCGCCCGCGGGTCAGGCGGCCGCGTGGCCGTCCGCAGGACACCCGCCGCTCGGTGACACGTGGGCACAGTGGCCGCTGCCGCGACCATCACCTCCAAGCTGGAATCAGGAACGCCGCGGGCAGCCGACCGAGGCCGCGGCGCAAAACGCACTGCCCCCGTTTGCGTGAGGCCTGTGCGTTCCGACGCGCTCAGCGGACGTTTTGCGTCCGGGTCTAGCGAGACTCTTCAAACTCTCACCGGCGCGCCCCCTCGAGGATGCCGACTCGCCAGGCCCTGCGTCGGGGGCCGCTCGGGCGCGTCGGGGTTTACGGCGTCGCCGAGCGGCAGCGTCGCACCCTTGCGGAGGGCAGCGGGCCCCCGGCGGGCACGCAGGGCCCGAGACTCCCTCCCGGCTTTGGCGGGATCGCAGGGAAGCTGGGACTAGGTGCCCAAGGAAAAGAGGGTGCGGACGCCTGTCCGCGACATTCACCGTCGACGCCCACGTGACTCCGGCTTCCGCGTGCTGCGCAGGGTACGCTCCGAGCCCCCTTCGTCTCGTGACTTTGGTCAACCCGCTTTTCTCTTGCCCGAAGAGGGGTCTCCAGAGGGGAGGAATGAGGAGATGGAAACGGCCCAGTAACTGCGAACAGCGCGTCGGCGGCTCCGGGCTCCGGGCCTGGGCCGGGCCGCCGGCGAGGGGCCCTCGGGCTCACGGACGCCAAGGCCGGAGGGCCCCCTGCGCCGCGCTCGCCGCACACAGCAGGGAGACGGCCCGGCCCCTCGGCCCGACTCCACACACGGGAAAATCACTCCCGCGTTCCGGACCTGGGGACGCCGCACGCACACCCGTCGCTGGCACCCTGGCGCCCGCCGTAGGTCGGCCTACGGCCCGGAGACGTGACCGTCTCTTCGAATGCACAGACGTCAACACCAGGCCACACGGGACACCGAGCCGGGAGGGTGCCGCCCGCCAAGGACGCTGTAAATTCCTCGGCGCCAGCCGGCAGCGTGATCCATGGGGCCTGCGGACGCCAGAGCGGTGGTTATGCCCCCGAGGTCTGTCCAGCCTCTGAGGAGAGCAAAACTCCTTTACTTTTCGTTCCTGCTCCGAGGCCGCGGGCGACGCGTCCTCTGGAGACGCGACTTCCTCCCGGTGTCCCCGGCTCGTTGTCTGTTTTTGCTGTTTCGTAACTGACAAGAGGAGAAACCTCTGACAGCAACCTTGGAAGACAGCGGCTCATTCAAGACCCCTACCCCTCTCCGATCTGACAAAAATCTTGCCAGAGACCGTGCCCAGCCTGCCGGCAGGAGGTCCAGATGGCTCTGCAGCCCGCGGCTTGGCCCTGCGCACTGAGGCTTGGCCGGTGTCAGCGGCCAGGGTCCTTCTGGGCACAAACGCGGAGCAGAAGATGTCTAGGGGGGCGGGAGGGGGGGAGGGGGCCCGGCGGGGAGGGAGCACGAACAAAGGAGAGATCCGAGAGCAGCTCCGGACGACCTGAGGGACGGGAGTGCTGTCGGGCGGTGTGTGCGTGCGAGTGCGTGCACGTGTGTCTGTGTGCACATGTATGTGTGCACGTGTGCGTGCATGCGGGTGTGTCTGTGTGTGCGTGCGAGTGTGTGCACGTGTGTGTGTCCGTGTGCACGTGTGTGCCCATGTGTGTGCGTGTGCGTGTGTGTGAGTGCATGCGGGTGTGTCCGTGTGTGTGTGCATGTGCCTGTCTGTGTGCGTGGGGGGGGGCTGAGCATCGGCTGCGGCCTGAGCACGTGGACCTTCCCTGCCGCGGAGACGACCTGTGGCCGGCGCGATCGGCACTTGCCCGCGGTGTCCCTGTGCCGTCTCCCGGGAGAGATTTCACTCCTGGCGTCCGCGGAGGCCGACGTGCTGGAACCCGTCACCGGCTGTGTGAGAGCAGGAGACAGGAGCTCGGACGGGCGTCACCGGTCACTTCCGCTCACGACCAGCGTGAGGACCGGGCCGGCTCTGCAGACTCCGGGAGGCTGAGGCCGTTTGCAGACGCCGCTGAGGGAGCCCGCGGCTTCGCGGACACCGGCGTGTGGCCCGGACGCTCTGCCCTGCGCGGGGGGCTGCGCGGGGGGCTGCGGCTTCCCCCGGGACTTCGTCCCCCCCGCCGCCTCCCAGTCTGCACCAGAGCCTGAGCCCCCTGCCGGCGAGGGCCGCTCACCGCTGCGCCTTTTCTTCCCTCCCCTGACCTCACGGCTTCATGGGATTCCATCCAACCACGTCCTCTGCTTGACCTCGGCCCCCGACCAACCCAAACCGGGCCCGACCACGCCCGTCCCGCAGCAGAAGCGGGTTCCAGCCCCGCCTGCAAGGTCCAGCCCCGGGAGGCCTGGCAGCTTGCAGGGCGCTGGCGGGGGGCCGGGTCGTCCCCGTGCGTGGGCGGGGGGCCGGGACGTCTCCGTGCGCGGGCAGCGCGTGGTCGTGCACCGCTGCCCGGGCTGGACAGCTCGCCCCTCCTTCTGCTGTGGGCACCCCAAACGTCTCCATCATGAGCGTTCACGCCGCTCAAACTCAGCGCCCCCCGGACGGCCCGCAGGGTACCCGTCTGCTCAGATCACGCCACCGCGTGTTGGCCGGCTGGTCGACGGGGGCGGGGGGCGTGGAGGCGACCGGGAGGGAGGAAGGGCCGAGGAGTGACAGCGCGAGACCTGCCCTCCGGGGGGCTGCAGAGCACGCGGGGACATGCCGTGCAGGCGCCAGGCAGAGACGTGCCGAAACGAGCCGTGTGCGCATTTCGGCCTTTCAAAGCCGTTTTGGTCACAGGAAGGTCGAGCACCACGATCTCATGTCAAGAGCTGGGGACAATGTCAGGGAGAGGGAGCGGCTCCGGAAAGACTGCGCCGCGTCCTTGCCCGGGGCTGGCTCTGTTCTGTGGCCCACTGATCCCGGCCGCCTGCCATGCCGTCATCAGGGGGAGGCTTCGGAGGGCCTTGTTTTACACATTCAGTAACTTAAAAACACCCCGAACAAGCAGCTTTTGGCCTCCTGCCGGTCGCTGGCCTTGTGCCCCCACCAAGCCTCATGGCTGGTAGGAGGGTCCCGAGCTGGCCCGCGGGGCCCCCGCGGACCGCCGGGCGGCCTCGCCACACACACCCCGCCCGCGGCCGTGTGCCATGCGGGCTCCCGCCTGCAGGCCCGTCCAAGCGCCGCACGATGCCCTCTGCCCCAGAACCCGCCACAGACGCGGACGACCGGGATGCGCCCACATGTGGCGGCGGAGGCAGCGAGGGCCGAGGCGTCTACGAGCCCCAGGAGAGCGGCCGGCAGCCCGGAGGCGGGAGGGAGGCCCAGGGCAGACCGTCCTCCGGGCCCCAGGCCTGCCGCCGCCCGGATTCCAGCTCTGGGGGAGCGCCGCTCTTTGGGGCCCCCGTTTGTGGTGCTTGTCACGGCAGCCCTGAGGACACAGGCTTAGGCTGACAGTGACTAGCTTAGTCCCTTGGATTTACTATTAAGCGGAACCACGTGGGATGGGCCACGTTTTGGTCCACGAGAGGCGACGACGGTGTATACTTCGGCCTGATACCTGAAATGGCAGCTTTGGCGTGAACATGGGTTTCGGTGACTTGAGCGCTGCCCATGCTGGTCCCCCGCTGGTCCAGACGTGGCTGTGAGCGGATGAGAAGCCAGACAGCAGGGCAGGCGTCGTGAGGCCGTAGTGAGCTGGACAGTGTGGCTGGGTTAAGCGGACGGCGTGGGCTCGGCCCCGAGCTTTGCTCTGCCTCGTGCCGTGTGATCTGGCGTGGGTGCGTCTCCACGCAGCTCACTCCGCAGCGACGGGGACAGCGTGCGGGCTGCCGGACACGGCCCGCGCCGGCATCCATGCTGCTGCTTGTGCTCCTGGTGCCCCCGCGACTCGGCTTTGGGGTGGACGCACAGCGTGGGTGCCGCCTAGACCCGACGCCCCGTGGCGGGAATGGGAGGGGCCCGGGGGTCTCGCGTGGCTCACAGGTGCACTGTGGAGATGCACGAGGATGTCACACCCGTGGGCGCCTGCGCCTGCAGTGACGAGGCCGAGCCCAGGGCAGACACGAGGGGCCCGCGACGCGCCCGCAGCATGAGGGAGGCGAGCACGCGCTTGCACCTGCCTCAGGCACGCGGGGCAGACCGAGCGGTGGGTGGTCTGCGCCGGGACCGGGCGCGGGCCCACCCCGGGGGCACTGCGGGGCTGGTCACTGGGCCGACGTCCCAGGGGGACGAGTGAGCGGCAGCCACCACCGGCGTCCTCTGACCCGGGGCGGACGCACCCCCTCGGGGCCACCCGGGGCGTCTCCCTGAGCATGGAGGGAAGGCCTGCCTGGCAGCTCCGGTGAGGGCGGGGCCAGGCCTGGGGCCTCCCCCAGTGGCCACCCCCATGTGACGGCGGCCCAGTGACGGGCCCAGGGCCGCGCACTTCCTTCTGAACAAATGGGCCGCCTCCCGAGCATTCCTGAGAACCGAAGAGCAGTTTAGGAAACGGGAAGCGATGCCTGAGCCGGTGTCCTGACCCCCGGGATGTCTGCTCCCGCCGGTGAGCAGCTCGACCCCGCCGCCCCAGCCGGGCCCTACATTACCAGACTCCCATTCCTCCCCGGGGCCCCCCAGGAGGGGCGTCTGTCGCTCAGATGAACGCGCGTGGAAACACAGGATCAAAATCGATAGCTCAGCTTAGAGGCGAAACGGAACAGAAAAGCACCTTTCCCGCCCCCCCCCCCCCCCGCCCCGGCTCCCGGTCCCAGGCGCCTCGTTTGTGGACGCGCTCATCGGCACTGCCGGAGCACCCCCGTCCCCCAGAGCCCCGCCGGGAGGCGGGGTCTGCTGGCGGCTTCTGCAGGGCCGGGAACGAAGGAGGCACAGCGTGTTTGGGCCCCAGGCCCTGCCAGGGGTGCTGGCCGTGCCCAGCCCGGTCGGGGCCACCCCCGGGGGCCACCACAGCTCTCAGGCACGCTGCGCCATTGCTCTGGGCTTCACGGTCTCTGAGCTCTCTGCAGGACGGGTGGGCGGAGCCTGCTTCTGCCTGACCCTGACCCCACCGCGTCGGGTGGGGGGGGCGGGAACATCCCCTCGGGCGGCTGGGCTCCTGTCACCACGCGGGGAGCTGCACGGTCACCACCCGGTCAGGTCACGAGAAGTGTCGCTGCGGCTCTAAGGCGCGCCCGCTTCCCGTCGCCAGCCGTGACAAGCGTCCTGCTAAATGGCAGAGCCACCGGCGTTTGCGGCCGTGGAAGCCGTCTGGGTTTCGTCAACAGGCAGACAGGGGACAGGAAGATGCAGAGGACGGCAGCGAGCCGCGTGGACCGGGCCGCGTGGACCGGGCCGCGGGTGCGGGCGGGGGAGGGGCCCGCGGAGCAGAGGTGACCAGCGGCTTCCTCCGCACTGGCCCGGGAAGTGGGGGACAACCTGGGACGCCGGTGAGTGTGGCCGGTGGAGGACCCGGGTGCCGGCGACTCGGCGCCTGGGGGCGCTTGGCGGCCCGCAGACCGGGCGCTCCAGGTCCTCGCTGGCCGTCAAGGTCACTAGAAAATCCACGCCGATGACCTCGCACGCGTGTCTTCACCAGCAAAACCGAGAAGCGGCCAGCTCACTCCCATATCCCCACCCCACCCCGGGCACTGAGGTCACCGGCCGTGCACCCTGCTGCTGCTCCCGGCCGCGGTCACCCGCGCGTGCCGGCCAGCACTGGCCCTCAGGAGGCCAGGGAGGCAGTCCTTCCAAACGAGGGAGAAGCCAGATGTCCCCTCACGCCCAGCGTCCACCCCAAGCCTGTCCTTCCTCTCCTTGCAGCCTGGAGGGGATGGGGTGAAGCCCAGCGTAGCTCTCCCTCCCTGCTGCCCACTGCCCCCTTCCAGCCACAGCCCTCAGGGCCTGCAGCCGCCATGCTCAGATGGCAGAGGGTGGGCCGCTCCCATCCGACCTGCGGTCCCCAGGGGCAGGGACAGTGTCCACCCCCGCGACGAGGCCTCCCCAGAGGCGCCCCCGTCGACACACGGCAGGAGCAGCAGCATGGAAATTCCTTGCAGGCGCACCAGGTGCAGAGGGTCTCGAGGAGAAACCGAAGCCCTTGCCAGGGCCGCCCATGCAAACCCCGGGGATTTGCTCGCTCCCGGACGTCTGCAGGATTTTCTAGAACAGATTTCATCTTCCTTGTAATGCAAAGAGGAGACAGAGATGTCATGTAAGAAATACTGGGAGGCTCAGGACACCAGGTCCTCAGATAGCCTCACCCCCTCCCTGTCATGGTCATGGCCACCCCCAAGGCCTTCCACCTGTCAACAGCTGCTGGGAGCCTCCGAGGCCCGTGCTAGCACCGTCAGGCAGGAGCCCGGGGCCCAGGGCGCTGGGAGCAGTGGGGTCTGTGGCATGTGGCACGTGGAAGAAGGGGGTGGGGGGAGGGGGGGGAGGTCGGCCCCAGCTCCGCGCGATCCGGCCCCACGGTCTCCAGGTCCAGACTGCCGCTCTAGCGGGCGTGGGGTGTGGATGGGCGCAGGGTGCAGCTGAGCGGGCGAGGGGCGCCCTGAGAACTCCGCCCAGCGCACGGAGCTATTGGCGTGGCACCACCAGATGCCCCCTGACATTTGACTTACGGCTTTAGGTATTCTTTTGTAATTCTAAACAGCCGACAAGAGGATCAGAGGAAATGTCATATTTGTAGGCGTCGAGCCCAGAGTGACACCCCGGAAGCCAGGCAGGCGGTCGCCCACGATGGTTGGTGGCTTCCCGCCAGCTGCCTCCCCGCCCGCCGTTGGTGGGGCTCGGAGCCACCATGCTCAGGCCTCCCCCGCCCCCCCACATCTCAAATATTTACCACATTAAATACCAGCCTCCAGAATATTGCCTGCACTTAAGCTCTTCACGTCCCAATGATTTTTTATTATTTCCATCGACCAAAATAAATGAAGAAAATGTTTTAGACTACACTTGAAAGCATGTAAAAATCAATAACTGGATTTTAAAAGATTTAAAATGTCTTGAATACATTCATTTTCAAACACATTCCTCTGATCTTTAAATAGCTTTCCTTCGAGCATAACGTTTTTTTTGAAAAGTCAAATATGGAGCATTAAGGGTATAATTACCATTTTAATTATAACTCAATCATCCTATCTGCTTTGCATAGAAATTAAAGCTTTTATGTCAGGATTTCTGGGCACTCACGAATGTTCGGGAGCAATTAATGTTAAAAGTTTAATTTTTTTTAAGTGGGTATGAACTTCACAGTCCTCAATTTCATTCCCGCTCAGATCGCGGGGCGGAGATGCTCCCGGTTGTCATTCAGTTTCCGGAGTGACTCTGTCCCTAATCGTGCGGTGGGGCCCAGTCGCCCTACAGCGCTCGGGTCCCTCGTGGGTAAGGCGGCCAGGGCCCAGCTCGCCTTGTGGGGCCCCGGCGCGCACACGCGGGCGGACAGCCGCTTACGTCGCGTCTGGTGGCACCACGACCCTCAGGGTCGCCACGGCCCTCCTGTCTCGAGTAGGGAAACGGCAGCTCCTCTAAACGGGGTGCTCAGGAAGCGGAGGGCCGTTTCACTGAATGACAGGCAGTACCGGCGGGTCTCGTGAGAGCGCGCGCGCTTTCCGTCCCCTCCCACGCTGGCTTTCCGTCCCGAGCCCAGGCGCCCGCGGGGCCCAGACCAAGCGCCGGGGCCGAAAGTCTCCATTTTGCATGAACAGAAACAGCGTCTGGCTAAAACTCAACAAGATTTCTGTTGCCTTTAGCCCTGGGGACAAATACTGAAATGATCGATTCCCCCTCGTTTCGCTGCGAACGCAGCCCCCGTCCTGACAGGTGTGCGCACGTCTGTGCCTGCGCGCGCGTGTGCAAAATGCAGCCTCGCCATTCTTCTCCCGGTTAGAGCCCCAGCCCGGATCCGGGCCATTTCCCCCTGCGCCGCCACTGCTCGGCTGGAAGGAAATCATTTTCATGTGCACCGCCGTGGCGAATAGAATAATTCCATCTCCAGAAAGTCTGCGGAGGGCCCTCCCTGCGCGCGTTTTGCTGATGGCCCGAATCCGCTGCACCTGCTGTTTCAGCCTGCTCTGTGGTTTGCGTTTCCGCCCCTGCACGTCCACCTCGCGTGGCTGCTTTGTTAGGAAGAATGACGATGACGATGACGGCGGCAAGTAGACGCAGTTTAAAAACGGTGCTCACGTGCGCCTCCCACAGGGGGCGGGGACATGGGGACACCTGCGAGGCCCGGCAAGAGACCCCGCCCCACGTCCTGGCACGAGGCCCCGCCCACATCCTGGCATGAGGCCCCGCCCGCATCCTACCACGAGGCCCCGCCCACGTCCTGGCATGAGGCCCCGCCCCACGTCCTGGCACGAGGCCCCGCCCGCATCCTGGCACGAGGCCCCGCCCACATCCTGGCATGAGGCCCCGCCCGAATCCTACCACGAGGCCCCGCCCACATCCTGGCACGAGGCCCCGCCCCGCGTCCTGGCACGAGGCCCCGCCCGCATCCTACCACGAGGCCCCGCCCACGTCCTGGCATGAGGCCCCGCCCCACGTCCTGGCACGAGGCCCCGCCCGCGTCTTCTCCTGCCTGCAACGGGGTCCACCGCCTCCGCATATGGTCACAAGCCCCAGTTTTGCCAAGACAGTCGGGATCCGACGTCACTTTGTTACTTCCAGGAAAGGATAATTTTAAAGATCTGAGTAACTATGTCTTGGGTTTAACAACTCCGGGCGACTTCCCATGGGGTCGCCCTTCAGACACGCCTCTCATGAGCTCCGTCCTCAGATCTGGGCTTGGTGCCCTTGGGGGCTTAGCGGCAGTCTCACTGGCTGTTTCCATTTGCCCTCCCATCCCCTGGGGGCCCGAGGGTGCACCCAGGGGCGCAGGCGGAGCTAGGGCCCGGGACAGGGCCGATTTGCATGTGGGTGGGCAACACCCCGAAGTCCCAGCCTCTCTCCGGGATGTGCTTCCCTGTCTCCCCCGCAACCTTGGTCCTGTCACTTGCCGGAGTGTGTGGGCTCCTGCTGACCGGATCCAGGAAACCGGCCGCACTGGAGAGGGCCCCCCGGTGGGAGGGGGCGCCAGGTGTCCGCTGCTCAGGCCCGCTGTGCGGCCGGGCCGCTGACGACAGCGCGGGATGCGCTCGGACGGTGAAATGCACGTCCTTCCCAGTGCTGTCCTGCTCGCGTTTCGCAGGAACAGAGCAGAAGCGAAACCTACCGCGGGCAGGTGCGCGGTGGAAGGCCACACGGCGGAGGCGACCGCGGGCACCCGTCACGCTTGCCCCTTCCTGCGGCCGGAACCTCCTGGGACCCCCATTAAACGCCAGCACCGGTCGCTCCCGGCAGGACCGCCACCCACAGGCGGGGGAGTGGTGGTCAGGCTGCAGGTGACATCGGACAGGCAAACTCTTCTAGGGGACAAGAAATAGTGATGGACCCGTGTTCGGACCGTGCCAGGGGAGTGGCCTCGCCCGCTTCCTCTAGTCACGTGGTGGCTCGGCGCGGCGGCGGTGGTACCCCAGCCGAGGAGAGGCGCTTCCCGCCCTGGCGGGCCGGGGGTCCAGGGGGCGCCTTCGAGCCTCCGTGTCCTCATCTGCTGGACGGTGCCCGCTCACTCAATGATCATGTGAGACCACTCTGCGGGAGGTTCTGTGAATTCCGAAGTGTCGTGGAACATAGTCTGTCCTTGTCAGAGAGAGGGGCAGCGTGTGTGGGGTCACCCGTTACTGTGCCGGTGTCCCCACCCTCACCACAGGGAGACAGACAGCCCCTGGGTCACGCCCTGCAGACCCCCATCTCCAACGCACATCCCCATTGACAGAAAATTACTCAGGACAGTCAGAACCAGGTCCAATAGCTTATAAATATGGCGAGTAACCTTGAGTTCTGATGTCCGTGCATGGCTCCTTCCCAAATCCTGGCTGAAGAATGTTAAAAGAAATCGTAAAACTCAGGAACGAAGGGGACCTTTAACCACTAAGATACGAACGCCCCGAAAGTAACAGCAACAAAAACACCGTGTAGCCAGCACAAAGCCTGTAGAGTGACAGTTCTCCTCGAAAAGACCGATTTCCACGTAAAAACGCAACACGTGACATGCAGGCGGGAGGGACGGCATGGGACGGGGTGGGGGAGTGTCCCTCGGCGACCGTTTCCAGGGTGGCCGGTAAGCAAGCGCGATCTTGCCTCTGGATCATGCCTCCAAACGCATTACAGGAGAAAATGACCGGGAATGTTCTCTCCGCGTCCCGGGGCGCAGACCTTTCCCAGCGTTGGAGCAGAAGAGGAAATACATACATTCAACGCGCTCGCTACCTAGAACGTTGACATTTCTCTGCACCGAACCCCTCCATCGTACCCAAGACAAACAGCAAACCAGGAGCTGCGTGCAGCCCGTGACAACGGCCTCGCCAGGTCACAAACAAAACGGCGCCGGGCGCATCTCCGTTGGTAAGAAGTCGCCGCGTGACTCCCGTAACCGAACTTGAAACGAGCCAGGTTTTGAATGCGGGACGGGCGTTTTCCCAGGACAGAGACCGGGGCGGGCGGGGTGGGGGGACTGGCTCGCGGTTCCCACTTTGCGTCCCTCTGGGGCTGGGAGTGGAACACGACCTGACGGCGAGCTGGACGGCGGCCGCCCTTGCTGCTCCTCACCGACGCGGTCACTCACTCCCCGGGGGTGGGCAGCCGGGAGGGGCTCGCGGAGAGGCCGCCGGGCCCTACGAGTCCGTTCATTTTTCTGTAACGGGCGAAGACGGCGCCGTGAAATACAAAACGAGAGGCAGAGGATGCAGTGGTTCCCCGAGGAGACGCGAAGCCCCCTGCACGGCCACGGAAGGCGGGCGCTCGGCGGTGCGTCTCGGCACCAGGACGGCCGGCGGTGTGGCCGTGCAGGGGGCTTGGCACCTGCAGGCGGAGCGGGGGCCCACGGCAGCACAGGGTCATCGAGTTTGCTCTTCAGCGGAAATGTCCTCTGCTATTAAACGTCCTGCCTACACTCCAAGGTGTACACATCCATCCTCTAGACGATGAGTTTCGCGTCTGTCTCGTGACGCACCGTGAGGCCCGGCGGCTGAGAACCAGCGCGGTCGTTGAGGCCGAGGTCCGTCTGTGGGGCCCCTGTGTCCTGCTCCGCTCAGCCAGGGCAGACCCGCGCCCTTCCTCCACCGTAGCTGGGAGCTGTGAACCAGCCTGGGCAGGCGGTCACCCTCTTTCAGAGCCTGCCCCCGGAGCTGTGCCGCTTGAAGGAGCCTCGTTGTGAGCAGACCGTCGCAGTGCCTGGCGCTCTCGGATGCGGGGCCAACACCCCGTGAATGCAGCCCCACGTTCTGTGCACGGGGCCCCCCAGCCAGTAGGGCCCGCATCCGGGGCTGGAAACGGCACTGGCCCTGGGCCCCTGGGCTCCGGCTGGAGGGGGAGCGGCCCGGCGATGCCTCACGGAGTGGACGTGGGGCGGAAGCGGGGAGACTGGGAGCGAGGCTCCGGGCACCCCCCCCCCCCGTGGGGCGGCAGCTCGAGGCAGAGCGGGCCCCCCTCCTGCTTTCTTTCCCTGCCATCTTCTCTTCTCCTCGAGCAGCCCAAGCATCGGGCTCAGGAGACACAAATGGGTCCCTGGTGACGTTTCTGAACGGCTCAGCACCAGAGAAAGTGCGGGTCCCCTCGCCCCGCTGTCTGATGAGAGCCGGGAGCGTGGCGAGAGGCCATGCTGGGATGTGGGTCATTAAGGACGGCCCATAAACTCGGCTCCCCGCGCCTGGCGCTGAGTCGCGCTTTCTGCCGGCTCGCAGAACGCAGAGCCCTCAGACGAAACCTTTGGTGGACGCTGCCTGCCTTGGAAATGCTTTTGTCTTTTTCAAAAGACTCGCCACGGGCTGGAAGAGACAACCTGGGCTTCGCAGCCAGGGGGACTTGAGGCTGAACTTGAAGTCTGCTCCCACGCCCGCTCGTCTCTCTCGGTCTCTGTTCCTGTGTTTCTGTCTCTGTCTATACTTTTTCTAATTCTTCAGCCTATTGAGTATATGAGCTGGGTTTTCTTTTTTTATTGCTTACAACTCCGCTGTGACAGAACACAATCTTCTAAGTCCAAAACGATGGACAATCTGGAAAAAATACACTCAGTGGACTCCTTGTAAGAAGAAGACGCTGCATTGTGATGATTCCTATCTAAATTACTTAAAGAAAAAAGCTTGGCACTTAAAAAATATAATTTTATGTTATGTCAAAGTCCATCCTTTTCGCCTTCTCGCAATGTAGCTAAGACGTCGTCGTCAGAGGCACAGTGAGAGGCACTTCAGTCAACTCCGTCTGCCGTCTTCGGCACACGGAGAACGTGGCGCCTCCACAGAAGTTGTCACACCAGCAGCAGAGCTGGAAAAACGTGGCTCCTCTGGTTGGTCACTGGACAAGTTATCACCCATTTTTCATTTAGGAAGAAAAGGTGCAGCTCCCTGCTCACGTTAACTCGGTATAAACACGCTCTTTGAGGCTGAAGCAAATCTGACTGCTTTTCCAGGTGAAAAGAAAATATAAAAACCTCTCTGGGAGTGACTTCTAAACAGAATCTGTCCTAATGTAACAGAGATGTACACATAAATCGGATTCATCGGATGGACCTCCGGCTAACGCCTGTTCAAGGACAATGCTAACACCACGCGTGGGAATGCTGCGTTTTCTAGGATCTGACATTTCCAGTGATTGAGAATTACTATATCTCTTCATAAATGAAAGTACCACTCGTGGAAACAGAACGCTGTAACTAGAATGATGCCATTTGTTTCCAAAGACCATCGACATACTAGAGCGATGAGAAGGGAGGCATTTTGTGGTGAACTTGGGGGTGAGGTTAGGACTGCGAGTGTGGGTTAGTTATCTCGGGGTAAATGGGGCAAACGGCCCGATTCCGGATCCCGCGAGCCGGCCCGGCCACGTGATTTGTCTCCTGGCGGCGGACTCGTGTCCCTGGGGGGGTGCAGCGGGGTGCCGTTGGCGGCTGGTTGTCGTGAGTGCCTGCTGCTTGTTGGGAAGGCTCCAGAGTGGACGACCCACTCGGGGTTGGAAGCAGTCAGGCTCTGTGAAAAGCATTTTCTCTTCCGTTTCTCCTAATCACGTACGGATGCGACTGGAGAATTTTGCTGGTGAAGTGTTCACGGTCTCGATCCTTGAGCGGCACTTTTTTTCTTGGGGCATTTCCATGAAAGTAGGGAGGCGCTGGATAGTAGCTGGATTTCACCCACATCCAAAGATGGAAACATGCTTGCAGCGAGGAGGGGCCGACCCGCGCACCCGGTTTCCTCTCAGGCACGTGGCCAGGAGCCGGCGGCGTTCGGAGCATGGCATGTGACCACGAGATGGCCCTCCTGGTGTGGGTTGGTCACGAGCGTCGCCTCCGGGAGGCCACGCCCGCACCCAGGGATCTTCGAATGTTTCGCTTGTATACGATTATGCCTAAAGTGGTTTTTCCTGTATAAACACACACCTTATGGCCTCTCATTAGTGTATCGAATTGCCAGCATCGCTGCTCTGCACTTGGAAGCCATTAGGAAGTAAAGTCAGGGTGGCTCGATGCACGCACTGCGATACCGTGACGGTCGATCCGATAACCCAGGTGGCGACTGAGTGACTGGTGGGGGGGGGGTGGGATGGCGGGTGGGACACGGCGCGTGGCGGGGGTCACGCATGTCCCGGGCAGGACGCAGCAGGGTGCAGAGATCTCACCACACCGCTCAGCACGGTGCGCAACGTAAAGCTGGTGACTTGCGTGTTTCTGGAATTTTCCATTCAATATTTTCAAACCTTGGTTGACCATGGTGACTGAAATTACAGAGAGCGGAACCTTGGGTAAGTGGGGACTTCTGTCCTGGAGATTTCTACAAGGAAAGATAGACGGGAATCTTCACGAACTTAGGGTAGGCAACAGCTTCTTAGCTATGAAACCAAAGGAACAAATCAAAAAAGGAAAAATAGATAAATTGGGCATCAACAAAATTGAAAACTTTTTGCACTTCAAAAGACATCATCAAGAAAGTAAAAAGACAGCCTCCAGAAAGAGAGGAAATATTTGAAAGCTATTAATCTGATAAGGGACAAGCATCTAGACTATGTCAGGAAATCTTATAACTAACTCAGCAAGAAAAAGACCAAACTAAAAACAGCCCAAGACTTCAAATAGATATTTCTCCAAAGAAGATATGCACACGGCGAAGGCAAATTACAGTTGCTCAGTTTCATCAGTCACTGGGGAAGCGCGAATCAAAACGGCAACTGGGCACCAGTTCGCACCGACCAGGGCGGCCGGGAGGACATCGACACGGCCGTCCGCGGCCGCGTGCGCCCGCGAGAGCCGGAGACGCGGGTCCCCAGGAGACGCGCGTTCGCGTGTTCGCGGTGGCGTTGTCGGTGGCAGCCCCGAAGTGGGGACAACCCGGACGGCGAGTGGACCGGCCGATGAAGGAACTCGTCAGATGGGGTCCATCCTCGCAGGAGAATGTCGTCTGGCCATGGAAACGAACGAAATGCCGGCACATTGCACCTCGCGGATGGACCTCGGCAACACTTCTGCTAAGCGAAAGGAGTCAGGCACGCCAGGTCACGGCGCACGATTCCGCTTACATGGAGTGTTGGGAAGAGGAAGATCCTTAGAGACAGAGAGCGCGTGAGAGGTCGCGGGGCCGGGGGCGGGGATGCCGATGGGCCCTCTGGGGGGCGAAGCGCTGCCCGATTGGATGGCGGGTGCCGCACGACTGGGGAACGCACCAAAACCCCCCACACTGTGAGCTTCTGGAGGAGCCACGTGACGGCACCTGATTTATACCTCGGCGAAGCTGTTATAAGAATGACATTAGATTCAAAGTTCTACAAGTTCCAGATTTTCTCCTTCTAACCCAGAGAAGCACCCACACATGGCACTAAGCTGACCGGCTATGGCCCAATCGGCGGGGGGGACCCAGTGAGCTCTAGGGGTTCTCCAGAGTGTGGCGGCTGTTACTGGGGTCGTCGGGAGATGCTTTGCAAAAAGCCACCCTTGCAACCGTCGGGCGGCCTGTGAGACTGGATCCGACCCCCCTCAGCGCCCCCCAGTGTGTCCTCTGGGTCCTTCCACGTGACCCTTAGGGTCTGTGGGCCGGCGAGTTAAAGTCCCGAACAGGCAGGAGCAGACATGCTTGTTGACCGATATTGTTCCATGCCGTTTGCTCACTAATGACAATCGTTCTGACAGAGAAGGGCATAGTTTTGGCATTTTGACATGGAATTCCAAGGACTTCAGCACAACACGGGTGTCTGCCCACAGGGCCTGGAGGAGAGTAATCGTAATTTAAGGACCGAAGCCCCGCTCCCTTATAAGTTTTTGTGATTTTGGTTCCTGGATTATATCTAGTCCACACGAAAACAACTAACTGGTTAAGCAAGTTACTTCAGACATTGATTTGAGGAAAAAAAACAAAAAACAAAAAACAAACTTTCAGCTGATTTGTTCTGCTACCCTGACTCATCAATTGAGTCGAAGTCGCTGGCCTGACCACACGGGGGGGGCAGGGTTCCCGCGCCCCTCGCTCTGATGCTGGATTCTCCTTTCTTCTCCCGTCTCCCTCCCTGTCCACAGGAGAAGCCACGACGAGACAGGACGAGGCCTCCGGTACGATGGGCAGCCAGCGTTGGGGACGGCGGAGGGCCGTCTGCACGGAGACCCCCCCGCCCCGCCCACCCCCCCTCACCCCCCGCCGATCGGCCCATTCTCCGCGTCGGGCTCTGTGTCTCTTCTGTTGATTCCGAGCTCCGACTGCAAGTGACCGGCTCAGGAGCCAGGTCCCCAAGCTCATTAGAGGAAAGTGCTGGCTCCGTTTTTTTCCTGTTCAATTGCCCAGCTCATTAGAAGTGCCCCAGGCTTAGCTGAGTTTACTCAATTTCTACCAGCTTCCCCCTCGGTTCCGATTAACGTGGGCACCATAATTGCTTACTTTGGAGTCGCCGATGTTACACAACCAGTCAGGGCACTTCCGTGGGTCCTCCCACACTTCCCCGGCCTCACAGGACGGAGCGGGTGCAGCGCGCCCAGAGCCACCCGGGGGCCGGGGTGGAGCCCGGGGCAGCTGGGCTCCCGTGCAGACCGCGCCCCTCGCGGCATGCCCCGGGGTGCTCGTGGCCTCGGGAGGCAGCTTGTCATCACGCTAAGACACACTACGCGGCAGAGGGGTCACTCGGGAGAACGGAAGTGTGTGAGCAGGGCTGGGGCCGGGCGGGGAGGTGACAGGGAAGTGTGTCACCAGCTGTCACACGTGACAGGGACAGAGTGGCCGTGCCCCGGCACGAGGGGCTGCTGCTCTCCAGGACGGGGAGGCCGCCTGCCTGAGGTCCACCCGCCCGGCCACGGCCCCCGCGGAGGCGCGGGGTGCAGAGGCCGCCCGACCCCAGGCGCCGTCCCCTGCTCCCTGTGCCACCAGCCAGGTGACAGAAACGGGCACCACGCGCCCAGCGCCCTTTTCACAGACGCTGAGACACGCTCGCCCGGCAGGTGCCTGTGATGGGCGGGAGCTATTTCCCGTCACCTGCAGGACGGCTGAGACCAGGCCCAGAGGGGCCGCCGTGCGTCCCGGGGCGGTGGGGGTGACGTGGGGGGCCGGGGTGGGGCCGGCTGGCTCTCGGTGCGTCTGCAGCAAACGGACATGCTCCCGGTTCCTCGGGGGTTAGTCACTTAGCCCGTGACGCACGGAAGAGGTCAGCCCTAGCTGCGGCGACGCACGTTTGAAGACACTCGACCGAATGCCTTGGCTGCGGTGGGCGGCGTGGGCGCCCTACGCGGGAACGTCTGTCCGTCTGTCCGGGGCTGTCGGAGGCGGAGCCTCAGAAGAGGAGCGGCCCGCGAGAAGCTCACCCCGCGCGGAGCGCGCACAGTTTATGTAAGCTCCTGCTTACAGGGCACTCACGCTTGTGACCGCGTCTGCCCGCCGGCGGCCTCCGCGCAGGCCCTTTCATTAGGCTCTGTAACCCCAGTGGATGCATCTTTAAGAGCTCAAGGCGGGTGATTTGCTGTGTACTTGAAGCTCTCCTTTTATGAGAAAAGTTGTCCCACAAAAGCCAAACGTTTGTATAGAGTTAAAATTAGCTTCCTGCTCCACCGTTTGGTTTTCTGCAGGGTGCGTGGAATCTCGCTCTGCAGCTCCTGTGTGGAGGGGCCCAGCTGCACCGTCTGCCGTGAACAAAGCGTCTTTATTTCCTGGGATCTGAGCGAGCCCTCTCTCCTCGGCAGTCACCAACCCCCCGACGTCTCTCCAGCAGCACAGCGAAATGTCATTATTTGTTCTAATTTCAAACCCTTCTCAGAGTCTAGTTCTGAAATTTTAGCGTCACTAAGAATCATTCGGGGTACTTGTTTAACTGCTGCCCAAGATATTCTGATTCATAAGTCCAGGGGAAACGCTCTGTCTCTGTGCTGTAAACAGGACTCTGAGGCACAGCTCTGCAGGGAGTTTCTGGGCCACAGTTTGGGAAGCTCATTGACCAGCTGTGAACAATTCTCAAGGGCAAAGATTCTGTCTTATTCACCTCTGTGTATTTCTAGCACCTGACATGGCCCGGGACAGAGCATTCTCATTAAATATCCGTAAAAGGGATGGATGGGTGGATGGATGGATGGGTGGATACGTGGAGACCGGTCTTCTTGCAAGCAGGCCTGCCCGTTTGCAGCCATCGGTTCAGCTATGAACAAACTCTGGCGGCCATCCATGTCTTTTCTAAATCTTAAAGAACATTTGGGATGTCTCAGATAAGAATAAGGAAGTTAACTGCCTAAATGAGAAATACTCTATCACTCTTTTTGAGGTTTCAAAAGTCATCAAAGCAAAATTTGCCCTTCTCGATGGTCTCATGGTTTTTAAGTAGCTCGTTGCGTGACGTCCCGTGATTTACCGTACTTAGCACGTACAAGTCGGAGATGTGCTTGCATCACAAATAAGCTGCCTTCTGAGTGCCTTGACACTGAATTTGGGATTGAATGGTGCTAAGTGGGTCTCCGCGTTTGGCTGCCGTGGCTAATGTGGCCATTCACGGCACATTTCCATGTGTCTCCATAACAAATGTAAACACAATTAGCTCTTATTCAAAAATAATCCGGTTGTAAAATCCAGTGATTTCTCAACACATCTCCCATTTTAAGAAACGCCAACACGCAAACATTCAAATTTATGGAACGCAGCATAAATTCAGCACCAATCCCTTTCAAAATTCTTCAGTGCTGTAACAGAGGATTTACTGGGGGGGGGGGCGGTGCTTTCAAACAATGGGGTTCTGTGACGCATCAAAACACTACGTGCTTGGCAACGATCAGACACACTCCGACGGGGCCGCGCTCCTCGTAACCGCGCGGTGGTTTTCGGGTCCGCCCCTCACGCTCGCTGCACGTTTCTTGATGGATTCGATCACGTTTACCCTTGTCTCCTCGGCGTGTTACACACTCAGTGTCTAATTAATGCTCTAAGCGTGTAAAGGACGTTCTCGGATGCTCGCTCATCTCCGGGTCTCCCTGAGTCCCTGCCAAGCCGTGGGAAGCCCCCGTGCTTATTAAATGACTATCCTTGGCGTGGAAAGGCAGAATCTGCGTTGCGATGCATGAGCGCCACGTGGCCGAGGGCCGGAGGCCCCTTGGACAGTTCTTCTTGTTATGAAGTGAGAGTGACCTTGGCGCCTGCGTTTAGGTGCGGCCGCTCGTGAGTTGCGAGGTGCTCCTCCGGGAGGCGCCGTGGCCGCCGGCCCGCTCGCCCTCAGGAGACCACGGAGGCTCTCTGCGGGGAAAACGACCCTCTCCCGGTCCTCCGAGGGCTGCCGTGTCAGGCAGGCTTTGTCATCATCCTCGGCTCCGGGCAGAAGCGTGTCAGGGAGCTTCGCGCGTTCCCTACCCGCTCCCTCAACGCGCCTCTCTAGGGCGAGCGCGGAAGCAACGGCGTGCGGTGTTCCGCGTGGTCGTGGGACGGCTTCCTCTGAGGGGAGCGGCCAGCGGCCACGGCCGCTGGGACGGCGCCTGCAGTCCCAGGGCAGAGGTGACGGTTTTCCAGGCTGGAAGACGTCACATTCGCCCTCCTGGCTTCCGCCCAGCCAGCCGGCGCCAGGAGACCATGGGCTCTCAGCTCCTCTGCGGGACTCCAAGGCTGCCTGGCAGGCCGCACACACCGACGTCCGCTTCCTCCCGAGCCGCCTCCATGCCCGTCACCAGCAGTCTCCGGTGGGGTCCCGCGTTCTGGGCTCGAAGCATCCTTTCCGATTCTCGGGTGGGCGGCTCCCGCCCTCCCTCGCGGTCAGCGTCTGCCTCCCGGGCGCCTGCTGCCTCCGGCTGACACGCACCCCTGCCTTGGGGGCTGAAGGGGTCTGATTTGAGTCTGGAACGTAGTGACGATGTGGTCACAACTGCCGAGCGTCCCCTGTGCCTTCCACTGACCTCTTAGAAGAGAAGATTCGGGTCATCCTTCGAGCCACGTGCCTGCCGACTGTCGCCGTCGTCTGGGGAGGCGGTCAGGACCCTCCGTGCACTGAGCAGCTTGTGAGAGGCGCTCGCACGCCCGGGCTGTGTCCTGTTCTTAGCTCCCTTCCTGCCGCCTCCTCCCAGCTGCTTCCATTACGAGAGGGGTTACAACAGACAAAGCAAAAACGGCCGGCCCGCCGGCGGGGCTGGTGCCAAACGCGGAACGACTTCCAGGTCGGTGCTTCCACCAGGACGAGGGCTTTCCCAGCCGTGACAGGTCGTCGGCCTCCACGTGGCTCTTCCCGTGGGTTGTGCGCGTGTGACTCCACGATGTTCTGTGGCCCCAAAACATCGCCCGAAAACACTGTGTCCTGCCGCACTTTGCCCGGAGCCGAGTGTCGCTCCCCTGGGGCCAGTTTTCCTCCTGAGACACCTTCGCCTGCTCCCTGCCTGGCGGATGTGTGCACCCCACGTGAGGGCCGTGGGCTGGAGAGAAGGCTGGCCGCTGCGATGGGCCGAGCGCCTTCGGGTGCTGTGCTTGAGATGGCTCAGGCCGCCCTGGTCCTGGGGGGTAAGGAGCCTGTGGCCGGGAGGAAGGCCGCGCGGCTGCTGAGCTGCCGCCGGGTCCTCAGCACCTCAACTTCCTGTGTCCTGGAGCTGGACCCGAAACGCCCCGTGGGAGCCCAGGGCCAGCCCGGCGTGTGAGCACCCCCTCCTGCGTCTCGCCTTCGACGGGCGCCTCTGCGGGAGCCAGGCGATCTGAGCGTCGCCTCCCCAGACACTCTTCCTTTTACGGAACTATCGCCCACGACACATGGTTAGGCCACGGAGAGCCTTGCCGTGCGGGCGGGAGAAGGGCGCAGCTGCGGTTTGGGTGGGCGAGACGCAGCAGTGCGCGCCCCCTCTGCACCGGCCCCAGGCCCGCCAGACGGAGCACCGCCCCCGTCCCCGCTCTGCCCCGCCCCCGCCCCGCCCCGAGTCCCGCCCCGAGTCCCGCCCCGAGTCCCGCCTGAGCCCAGCACCGAGTGGAGGAGCGCTCCGAGCCGAGTCTCTCCTGCAATGCTGGGCCTGCCTCCTCCCGGACGCCGCACCCTGCCGTGCCTGTCTGTCCCCTGCGCACACGCCCCCAGCCAGCGTCCCCGGAGTGAGAGCCACAAACACAGGTGGTGACTTTCCGCGCCCAGCGCTATTTGAAGCACTTCGTGTCTCAACCCATTTCACTGTGCCGGCGCCCCATGAAGGGCCCTGGTCAGCCCCCTTGCTGGGCAGGAAACCGAGGCGGGGAGGGGGCGAGGCCGCACTGGCCCTCTCCCTCCAGGGTCGCGTCACCTTGCAGCGGACGACAGGTGGCCTCGGGACTTGCAACCAGCCCGAGAGGGAGAGGGAAGGCCCAGGTCACGGAGCCCGTGGCTCGATGTCTACGCCGCGAAGTCACACTGTTCCCGCCTGCCCGGCGAGCCCATCCACGGCCACTGGCACCGCTCCCGGGACTTCTCCCAGACGCCCACGGGTACGGCGCTCACGGGAATCTGCTCCACGGACCACGGCTGGCCACGGAGCCACGGAGGCGGCCTGCACGGGGCTGGGCCCTTCCGGGGAGCTGCAAACGGCCCCTGGGCCCCTGGACCCTCCGCCCGGTGCCCCCTGACTCCCGGCTCCACGCGGGGAGGTGCCCCCCTACACACCGTCCCCTCTGCCATCTCCGGCTCGTGGGCAGGCTGCGTCCTCCGTGGCCAGCTCTCTGCTTCCAGTGTGACAGCGAGTCCCCGAGGGAGAGGGCACCGGCCATTGCACCCAGCCTGCCGAGTGAGAGCGGCGGCTTCTCCGTGTGGGGGCCACCGGCATGGTCTCAGCTGCCCGGCTCGCTGAGGAGGTCGGCGTCCTGAGAGGCCCCCTACAGAGGGTGCGGAACACACCGACAGGCCCCGCACCGAGCTCGGGCTCCGTCTGCGGGACTCAGCTCCGGGTGGAGCCGGGGCGCTCGAGGCCGGCTAGTGCTCCTGCCCCGGCCAGCACGCCCGCTTCCGCCGTCCTCTGAGCCGCGGCCCCACCATGCGGGCGGGACGCAGTGGAGCCCACGCCGCCCAGTGCCCGGCCACTGGCGCCCAGGAAGCCTCGGCCTGGACGAGGCCAGGGAGAGTCGGGGTGAGTGTGCTTGTTCAGGGGCCCCTCTCAGGTGGCCACATGTTAGAACTTGCTCTTAGGGGGCCCCCAGCCCCGGAGGAAGCCGCTACATGCTCTTCCCTTCCTGTTGCCTCTCTCTGCCCGTCCCAGACCGAGCACCTCCGCGGCTGCTAAGAACGAGACTCAGACCCAGCAGGGTGCTTCATCCAGCAGGAGGGTGCCTGCCCCTCCCCGGGAGTCACAGGGCCACCGAGCGTGGGAGTCACAGGGCCACCGAGTGCCCTGAGCATGAGTGTCACAGCCACCGGTGCTGCAGGGTGACGGGCTGCGGTGACGGCTTCTGCACCGACGGCGCCCTGTGGCGAGCACCCCCGCTGCGGCCCGCCGAGTGAAGCTGGCCCCGACTGTTAGCTCCGGTGAACGAGGGAGGGGACGGCGGCCTCGGGTGGAGGAACTGGACAGAACCCAGGACGCAGGTGTGGACCGGAGGTGCCACCTCCCACCCCAACACCCCCGCCCGTTCAGCACTGGCTACCTGGTGAGCACCCCCAGAAGGTGCCTCACAGCGAATGACGGGTGGCCGGGAGGGCTATCAGGGGGTCACCCCCCTGGGCCAGCGGGACCAGGCATCGCCGTGAGGACGTTGCTGGGCCGAGCAGATGGCCAAAGTGTCGACGTGGACCCTTGTAGCCCTTTTGAAAGATGAGCCCCGAATCCAGAGCACGGTCGGACAGAGTGTGAACTCGATGGAGTTGTTAACGGTGCCTGGTCCTGGGTCCCCGACCTGCTCAGCCCCACGCAGCCGGCTGATGGTGCGAGGGAACCATAGTGAGCCTCAGGATGGCAGCGCCTTGGGCGTGACGGGGGGCCGCAGCCCGCAGCCGGCCCCGCGCCCTCCGTCCTCCCGTCGGGGTGGTTAGTGACCGTTAGAGAAATTATCCAGCAGCGGGGGCTCTAACCGGTGCGCCACCTGGCCCCCGGCCGTGCATGCAGGTGACAACCTGAGAGGAAACGGGTCCGGGCAGGAGCCCCCCAGCACCCTTCTGCTTTCTGGGGTGGGGGTGGTGGACCGGGGTCGGGTGCAAGAGGACGTACGTTTCTCCCGAGCCATCGACAGTGGCAGCCACGCCCAGTGTCAGGCTGGATGGTGAGGGGACATGAACCCCCCCACACACACACCCCCGCCCCGGGAGGCCCTCTCTAAGAAGGTGGCAGGAAAGCAGAGGCGACGTCGAGGTCACAGGCCACCCGGGGGCTCGCCGGGCCTCCTCGCATGTGGTTGGCAAGTTTAAGCTCCGGAAGACGCAGAAGCACTTGGCAGATTCCCTGTTTCCATGGGGACCGTCCCATTGAGGGCATCTGGAAGGTGGAGTGGTGGGGCTTGCGTTCGAAGCCCCCCACTTCCAAGAATGTGCAGCAGGCCCCTGGGCATGAATGAAGGCCCTGGGGTGGGGGGCAGCACAGGCCCGCCCCTCTGTGGGGCTCTGGGGGCGGGTCCCACCTCGCTCCCGAGCCGGGGGAGGGGCTCCATCAGAAACCCTTTGCTGGCCCAGCGTGAGTTCCTGCCCTGTGTGTCAGGGAGGGTGGCCACGGGCACAGCCATGCCCGCGAGGTGTGCGAGGCCTGGGTGACTGAGGTCGTCCCACTGTGATGTGGCCCCCGGCCACGGTGCCCGCTCAGGCGGGCGTGGGCTGACTGCCCCGACCGGTGTGCCGCGTCCTCTGACCGAGACCACAGTGAGTAGAGACTGCGCGGCCACAGCAGCCCCGGGAGCCGAAGAGGCAGCGTGCCAGGAGGCGTTCTGGAACAAGGGGGGAACGTCCCCTGGACGTGGACCCTGCTGCCCGGGGGCGTCTCCAGGGAACAGGTGGGCCAGCGTGGGAAAGCAGGCCGGTGCCCAGAAAAGCCAGAGGCCATGTTGACGCCGGGTTCCGGCCCTGTCCTCGCCGGTCCTCACCGGAGCTCTCTGCTTCCAGCCGGGGCTGGACCCCCGGGCTGACCCGGCGCATGGCCAGGCTGCCACACGGGCGCCTGCCTCCAGTCAGAGCCACCGAGACCGAATGTGCACAGTCACGTTGCCTCCTGCCGCCTCCCCGGTGGGGGGCTGCACCCAGCCGCTGCCACCTGACGCCCCCCTTCACCTCCCGCTCGTCCTGGATGCAGGACACACGGCGCCCGAGTCCCGTGAGCGCCTGGCGGACACTGCTCGCCTTCCACAAGGGTCGGTGGCCCTGCACCCACCCTGCTGTCGCCCTGCCGCTGGAGTCATTGCAGACACCGCCTGCCTTCACCCGCCCCCCATGCCTCTGCTGGGCCCGAGCGCTGACCTTCCTCCTCTGCTCGGCCTTTCCCCTGGAGCTGAGTCACCCTACGGGGGCGGGGGGGCGGGGGGGGGGGGCTTCTTTAGGAGGCGGCGGGGGAGGACTCCACTTACAGCAGCCGGAGCAGAGGGGCTGCTGGCCCCGCCGAGGCTGCCCTGGCCCCGCCCATGGCCGTCCTGGCCCCGTCCACGGCTGTCCTGGCCCCACCCAGACCGTCCTTGCCCCGCCCACGGCTGTCCTGGCCCCGCCCACAGCTGCCATGGCCCCCCCAGGCCGTCTTGGGCCCGCCCATGACCGTCCTAGCCCCACCCAGACCGTCCTGGCCCTGCCCATGCCCGTCCTGGCCCCGCCCACAGCTGCCCTGGCCCCGCCCAGGCCGTCTCGGCCCCGCCCACGGCCGTCCTGGCCCCGCCCAGACCCCGCCCACAGCTGTCCTGGCCCCGCCCACAGCTGCCATGGCCCCGCCCAGGCCGAATTGGGCCCGCCCATGACCGTCCTAGGCCCCACCCAGACCGTCCTGGCCCTGCCCATGGCCGTCCTGGCCCCGCCCACAGCTGCCCTGGCCCCGCCCAGGCCGTCTCGGCCCCGCCCACGGCCGTCCTGGCCCTCGCCAGGCCGCCCTGGCATCAGGAGACGCCACCTGCCGGCAGCTACCTGAGAATTCTCACCTGGGGCAGGAGGCGACCTCTGCTCCTGCTGGGCGTGGGGCCGGGCAGCCCGACGTCGAAGAGGGCCTGCAGGGCGGCCTGCGCCGCCCGGCCCTTGGCCAGCTTCTTGCTGCGTCCCGAGCCTTCGAACGTCCTCCCGTCCACGCTCACGGCCATGACGAAGCGGGGCCGTTGCCGGTCGGCCGGCTCGGCGAGGCAGGCGTAGCGCAGGCCGGCGCGCAGCTGGCCCAGCAGCACCACGGGGTTCCTGTCGCCCGGCGCGGCCAGGCCCAGCGAGCGGGGCCGCAGCCGGCCCGGCTGGCGCGCCGGGCACAGGGGCTCGGGCTCGGCGGGGCGGCGGCCCGGGCCGAAGGCGGCGCCGGGCGGCGCCGGCTCGAACTCCTGGAACAGCGTGTCCGGGAAGTCGGCCTGGTCGGAGGTGAAGTCGGGGCCCGGCCCGGCGCCGCGCCCCAGGGCCAGGTGGGCCTGGCAGGCGTTGGGGAACTGCACGAAGGAGCGCAGGGCCAGCTCGGCCGCCCGCATCTTCGCCTTCTTCTTGGTGGGCCCCGTGCCCTCGAACGTCAGCCCGTTCACCTCCACGGCCACGGCAAAGACGGGCGCGTGCACCGGGCCGGTCTGGGACACCGTGCGGTACTGCAGGCCCGGCCGCAGCTCGTGCAGCTGCACCAGCGCGTTCTTGGGCACCGCTGGCCGCGACAGCGTCTTCCAGAGCAGCTGCAGCTTGCGCAGGGGGCCGGCCCTGCCCTCCGCCAGTGGCCGCTTCCTCTTCGCGCCCGGCATGCCGCCCCGGGCCCTGTCGCCGGCGGGCAGCGGCCGCGCCTCCAGGTTGCTCACGTTCCGGTTCTCCTTCACGTCCGTGCTGCTGGTACCTGCAGGCGAGAACAGACAGCGGTGACCGGGGCCGCGGTACACCTGACCAGACGCCGCTGGGCGACCGCGCCGTGCCCGGAGCCGGCAGCCAGCCCGGCGCTGCTGCGGGGGCCTTGGGGACACGCAGAGCCCACCCTCTGCTCCTGGGCAGACAGGAGCCACCGACCTGCCCCCAGGAGGGGACACACGTGCCTGAGCAGTCCCTGCATTTGGGAAGAAGTGGGGTGTCGGTGAGGCAGCTCCTGGCTGCTCTCCTGGTTGTGATGTTGGGGATCCGAGACTGGCCGGGCCCAGACCCCTGCACCCCTCCCGAAGCCACCCCCAAACCATGTGGTCCTTTCTATCGGCTTCGGGCAATGCTGAGGGCCACTCAGGACTTCTGTGCAGCATGGACCGGTGACGACTGCGCTGTCATTGTAGGCGAGGACACTGGACAGCTCTCACGGGCCATGAGCCTGGCACGCCTGCCTGGGCGTGGGGGTGGGGGGGTCCCAGAGCACGACGCTGGGCGGCGCAGGCCACGTGAGCGCCTGCGCGGGGCTGTTGTGAGCATAACGGCAACCACGCAGAGCGCATGTGCTGTCCGGGCCAGCAATGCGGGCCGAGGCCGCCCCGCCGCCTTCCCCCTGGACGGGCGGGGAGAACAGGCTCGGCGGCGCTTCGTCTGTGTCTGCACGGCTTTACTTCTTCTGCAGGAAATTATACGACGTAAGTTTACAAAGTCGTGGCGTGCTGCCCGTGGGCGGTGGACGCCTGTAAGGATCGGTCACCCAGTTTCTCAGGATGGGCCGGCTGGGACCCCACACACCCCCAGAGCCTGGGTCCCTGCTGCTCCTGGTGAAGACGCAGCTGCGACGCCCACCGCGTCCTTCCTGCGAACACTCGGGGACGACGTGCTGTGCGGGGGGGTGAGGGGGTCCCTCCTCCTGCCCCAGCTCAGCGGCTTGGGAGGTGCCGAGACCTCCGCGTGCTGCGCTGAACGGCGGCGGGGCTCGGGGTTTGCTCCGCAGTGCACGCTTGTAGACGCCAGACCTGCAGAGAAACCGCGTTCCCGGGACGTAGACCCGGGCGTTTGCTGTTGGGGGCGGTGGCGTCACACACAGACCACCTGAGGAGAGACGACCTCCCAACATCAGGCCTGAGCCCAGGTGGGCGGGACCGTGGCGGTCCTGTACGCACAGCATCGGGTGAACCAGGCAACTTCCCAAATGGACGCAAAGAGGAAAAAAGGCCCCCCAGCAGGTGGCCCAGGGGCTCGCTGGGAGCTCAATCCTTATCGACTGCTCACAGCGAGGGGTGGGGGCACTGTCCTGGGGATCAAAGTGGCCAGGACATCGCATGGCCGCTGCTGCCTTTGGGGTGAAAGGTTTTCTTTGGGGCGCCAGCTGTCACGGGTGGGGTGCTGCCTCGACCCCTGCGCTGAGGCTGCCTCCATGCTCTGCCTGCCCAGGGCCCTGGGCGTCCAGCGAGGACGGTCGTTACACACGTTTCCATGGCGTAACAGGTGCAAGGATTAGCTCGTGGATGAAGAGACGTCCCAGAGTAACGACTAGCAATGGACAGAAACGCCGACTCCTGGGTCTTGCTGGGCGTGCTGGCTGGACCCTCTGGGTGTGATGTTAACCCTCCCCTGCTCTTGCAAATGAACGGGTTAAGGGTCCTGCTCCCTGGGTCGTGGCCCCCTGAGTCCCAGTGAGGCAGAGATGGGCTGCGGTCACTTGGCGGCTCTGGGGTCACGTAGATAAGGGATCAACATCCTTTCTGTCCTTTATGTAGGTGTGACCTTAGGCAAGTCCCTCAGCCTGCCCGAACTCCATGAAAAATGTAGGTTTTAATACCGTTTGCCTCATAAGGTTATTATGAGGTTGAACTAAAAAAGCACGTGATAGTTTTAGCAAAAACCCCAACACGCGGGAAAGCCTCCCAGAGGTTTTGCAAATGCAGCCATCCCGCTTATCCACGGGCGTCCCAAGACCCCCGTGGATGCCCGAAGCGGCCGACGGCCCGGAACCCCACGCAGATGCACCTGCACAGAGTGTAATGTATGAATTTGGCACTGTGAGAGATTAACACGATAACCGATAATAACGCAGGACAGTTGTTTGTAGCGATAGACTGTCATGAAGGATGCGAATGTGCGCTCTCTTCCTGCCTCTGGTGGCCTGTCCGATCTCGGGGTGACGGCTAAGTGACTGATGACGTGGGAGCATCCACAGTGCGTGCACTGGACAAAGGGACGATTCGTGTCCCGGGTGGGACGACGCGAGGTTTCACGACGTTATGCAGAGTCAGGGTCCGTGGCTGGGCTGCCTTTGCAGGTGACCGCCGTCCTTCAACTGCGGGCAGCCGCGTGCGGGGCGGGGCCCGCAGCCACCTCCCACCGCCACTGCCCAGGCCGCATGCAGCACCCACGTGGTGAAGACTTGGGTCTCCTCCTCCGGGGTCCTGGTCCTGGGCCGGCGTCCACCTGGTCACTTTGCAGCAGGAGTTCCCGCGAGAGTCGCCTCATTGGAGCCTTCACGGTGCCACCGCTGACAGTGATGCCGCTGACCGCAGGTCGGAGGTCAGCTCTCTGTCCACCGTGTCTGCACCGATGGGAGCTCACATGGGGGGGGCCTGGGCTTCTGGGTAAGGAGATGTGTGGAAAGGGGGCGGGTGTGTCTGGCCCACGTGCGGGGAGCAGAGGGGCGGGGGCCGCAGGGCCCGGTGACTCGGGGTCTTGGCCATGACGCCAGTGGCTCCTGGATGAGGCTTGGCCGCAGGACAAGAAGGGCCCTCTCAGAGCTTTGTCTCACGCCGGCCGGAGGCTGAGCCCGCCAGGCAGCTCGGTGAGGGTCCAGCAGACATGGCTGGCGGCCACCTGCCACCAGACCCCCTGCAGAGCCGGGAGCCGGCACCTAGCCCTGCTTGTGTGGCACCCTTGGGTCCGCGGCAGGCACATTGTTCAAAGAACAAGGTTCGCAGGGTCACTGGCTGAGGCACAGACCCCCGAGCCGCTCAGCCCTGCACAGGGGAGCGGGCAGTGCGGGGACGGGGGGGGGGGGCGGGGACGGGGGGCGTTGCTGCTCACGTGCTCATGTTACTCACAGGCCGACGGCCGACGGCCAGCTCCCCTGGGCCAGCCCCCCACGCTGCCGCTCTCTGGTCAGGTCGGCATTCGAGTGACCACCGGTAAATGCTCTGCATGGCCCCTGTCCCCAGCAGCGGGCACCCTCTCACGCTTCTCGGCTGACAAGGTCACCCACCTGCTGCATAATGCTTGACAATACACTACACACAAGGAGCGAGTACAATGCAGGCCAGATGCGCTGCCCCCCCCCCCCCCCACGGGTCTGTTTGCTTTGCCTCCTCCGTGGTCTGAGCGGGGACACTGTTCACGTCCCCACCCCCAACTGGCTTTTCTGTCCTCACATCGCACTGCTTGGTGTCTCTCCAGTTTCCTGTGCCAGAAATGTTTCAACAGGAGGGCACCTATCCAGCTCTTTCCTTGTTAAAAATTGGACAAACTGTATTCAAAGAGACTGTGTTCATTTTTCTTTTTTCTTTTCTCTTCTCCCTCCCCCCCCCCTTCTCTCTCTTGGTCTGGAGGGGATGGAAGAGAGGGGAGGGATGGTCCAAGAGAAATCCCTGGAGCTATCAATCACACAGTCACTGCGAGTATTTTCCTGCCATCCAAGTGAAGATGGGATTCCAGGTGGGGACAGGGTTCCAGATGTGGACAGGAAGCCAAGTGGGGACAGGGTTCCAGTGGGGACGGGGTTCCAGGTGGGGACGGGGTTCCAGGTGGGGATGGGGTTCCAGGTGGGGACGGGGTTCCAGGTGGGGACGGGGTTCCAGGTGGGGACGGGGTTCTAGGTGGGGACGGGGTTTTAGGTGGGCACGAGAATCAGGTGAGGGTGAGTCTCCAGGTGGGCATTTGATTCCAGGCGGGGCTGGGGGCCGAGTCTCCTGCTCTGGAAGCGCCGATTGTACCCCATGCTCCCCCCACCCCTGCATCACTCCAGGGGCCTCAGCCTTTGGGGTGGTGAAGGACTTTTCCCTGCACGTCGGGCCAGGACCCCCCACCCTCCAGGGACGGGGAAGCGCTTACTTAGATTGTCTTCATCCTCCGCGTGTGCAGCCCCGGGGTTCAAGTGCTTGAAGGGCGCGGCGCAGGCCGACAGCGCGCTGACTTTGCCTGGAAAGGAAAGCAGAGCAGGAAATGCACTTTCCACTCGGCGCTCAGACGGCGCGGCGCTTTCATGTCCTCTCATTACGGAGGGTTTGGGCAAGGGAGGGCGAAAGGTCGGCCGGGTTCCAGCCACTTCATTCCGGTTCAGTCTTTTATTGAATTTCTGACAGCATTTTATCAAATCCCTCTCTCCATTCAATTTTAAACTTTATGATTTCCATCTTTCTTCTTTTCTTATTTTTGGCATCTCCCCGCCTCTTGTTCCATGTCCCTCAAAACTTAAAGTAATCGTCTCCAGGGCAACAGCCTTGCCTGAGCTCAAGGGATGCGGGGTGGAGTAGAGCCTGCCAGACTGAGGTCATCTCACAGACAGGAACTAAAGCTACTAAAAAATAAAAAATAAAAAATAAATCCCACAATTAAATGAGCATCGTGCAAATAAAGAAGACTGTTTTTCTCCATTAGTGGAGAATTCGCTTTGCGGGCTCGAAGTACATGAGGAAAATGAACTTGATCAAAGCCGGAAGACGCGTGCCGCGTGCGTTTGACCGGAAGGGGGTGGGCAGTGCGGGGCTGCCGCCGCGGGTGGGGGGGGTGGGGGAGGTTCTTCCTGGAAGTGGGAGCCTGAGCTTGCAGCGCGAGAGAAAGCGCAGGGCCACGCGCCCGCAGCCCCGAGGGCGGGCGGCAGGCGAGCAAGGGCAACGCCGTCCAGCTCCCGGGTACCAGACGCGTCCCAGCACAGCGCAGGTGGGACGCCGGGCCCAAGGAGGAAGTGCGCAAGGCCCTCGGAGGACGTGCTGCGGTCCGAGCAGCTCCTCTCCTGGACTGCGGGAGTCAGGAATGACAGGGTGTCAATTGGGAGAAGTGACAAACGACTCATAAAGAGAGTCGAAGGAAAAGCCCTTTATTTTCGAGTTCTCACCGACTCGGTTCGGCCACAGAAGTTAGGAGCACCTGAGTGCCCGGCGGGGGAGCCGCCCGCCGTCCTCGGGCTCCTCCTCCTGGCGGCCTCCCCCTCCCCCCCACGATTCACGCGCCTCGCTGGCGTCTTGACCACATAGTAAAGCTCGGGAGATGGGAGTGCGCCCATCGCTCGTCCATCGCTCGTCCAGCGGGCGGCGGGCGGCGAGGGCACGCGCCCCGCTGCGCCCGCGGCCGGCCTGCGCGGGGTCCTGGTGCCCATGGCTCCCGCCACCCTGCTGGCGTCGCGTGCCTCAGCCATTGGAAAGGAGAGCTCCCGCGTGCGCGCGCCTCGCCTGCGGTGTCCCGGGGACCCCGGAGCTTGCGTTGGACATGCAGTAAGCCTGGGGCGCCGAGCCCCCGCCGCCTGTCCTGTGGCCATAGCCCCATTCCCGGAGCCCGGCTTCCCAGGGCCGCGAGAATTCACATTGAAATTCATCTCGGAGCCTGTTAACAGCTGTTGTTTCCAGTAGGGATGGGAACAATATAATGTTCACTCAAAGAGAACAATAAATAACTCGAACACAAAACACCGCTCCTCCCTCGTTCTCCCGAACGAGGAGAACAAGCCGGGGAGCACGGCCCCCCACTCCCCCCGCCGGCCCGCGGGCCCGAGCGGATTTACTGCCAGGGAATGGAATCTCTTGCTTGAGTTATAATTTCATTAAGGGAGCCCGATAACATCACACACAGAGTGTGAAGCTCAAATGATTTAGTCTGGAGCATCTCAAAATGAAATTCCAATTTTGTAATAAAGCGGAGCTATCGGTCCAACACCCACAGAAACACACTAAACCATTTCAGAGCTCACCTTAGCAAAACTGTGAGACATTTAAGGTTGTTTCAGCTCCGTCAAAGCTCTCACTTTCCAGGGTTGCCAGGTTTATCAGATAATCGTGCAAGACACCAGGTTACAAATGAGTCTCGGGTAAACAATATACTTTTTTAGATGCACACATCCCTAATGGGGTGTGAGAGATACATATATTAAACAGTATTTAATGTTTATCTTAAGTTCAAATTTATGGGAAAGGACGTCGACAGACATTTCCTCAAAGAAGACACACGAACGGCCGATAAGTGCATGGAGAGATGCCCACATCTCTGCTCGTCAGAGAAATGAGCGCAAATCACGCTGCAGCGACAGGCCCCTCACGCCCATCGGGAGGGCTGCTATTAAAATACTGCATCGGGAAGACACTGTCGGGGAGGGTGTGGGGGGACGCCCCGCGACCTGATGGCGGGGTGGGAGATGGTGTGGCCGCTTCTGGGCCTAAACCCAAAAGAATGAGAGCGGGATGCAAAGAGATAGGCACCCCGTGCTCACAGCAGGGATCTTCACGGGCCGGAAGGCAGAAGCACCCCGGCGTCCACCACGGACGAGCGGGTGACAGCACGCGGTGTGCGTGCACACTGGACTGTCACTCAGCCTTGGGAGGAAGGACATTCTGGCACAGACGGCACGGGGCCGAGCACCGAGGACGTTACGGTCGGGAGTCTGCGGGTCACGGAGGGGCAGGGTGTGTGTGACTCCGCCCCTGGGAGGACCCTAAGGAGCCACATCCACAGAGGTCCTGCGGCGATTTTACGTCTTGTACATTTGACCACTATTCGGGCAGTAAAAAGTAACTTAACTTTAACTGGAAGGCCTGTGTTTTACTGGGGGACCCGCCAGCTCCCCCACTGCTGTGGGTTGTAGCTTTCACAGAGCGGAGCGGACAGACGGGCCCCTGGCAGGGCTGCTGGCCCCCGTGCAGAGCCAGTGCGCCCGGGGCCCGGGTCTCAGCACGGCCACCGCTTTGGGAGAGAAAGCCACTCAGCGGCAGGGCACTGAGCCCCGCAGGAGAACGACTGTTGCCAAGACAGGACAGGCCGCGTCCCCCGATTGTCATTGAAACAGGGCCGGACGGCATCTCACTTGGAAGAAAGGCAACGAAACCTGGGGGGGGGGGAGGCAGTGCCTGTGCTGGGGCTGCTCCCTCGCTCCAGGGTCCCGGTCTGCTCTGCGTCCGCGCGGTGCCGAGTCACAGAGCCCCGTGTCCAACCCGCTCGGCCTCCGCGCTTCTCACGGTTGTCTTCGTTTTGTTTTTGGAACCCAGTTTCTCATTTTTTTCTCATTTTTTCTTTTGCACAAATTGCGTACACACTGACTGGCTTGTTTTATTGCAACGCGAGCCCGGGGGTGGACAGGAGGCAGGAGGGACGGGGAGAGGTCGAGGTGCGGGCAGACGGTGGGGGGCCTGGCCCCGCTCCCGGCCACGTTCTCAGAAAAGGAACTCTGAGCATAGCTCCGTGGCGCTGCCTCCTCCGGGGGACCGGTCGGGGGAGGGAGGGGGCGGTGTGGGTAGTGCAGCCAGGCCTGGCTGGGCTGGGCAGCGGCGGCAGCCCCCGGGTCATGAGGACACTGGCCTTGCCTCTGGAGTGATGCTCGCCCAGCCCGGCCACCCTGGCCTCAGCCCACCTGTCTTCAGCCATCTTTGGAGAATCTGGCTGATTACAGGGTTTCGACGGAAAATAAGGCCAGCCATTTATTTTACTCAATTCCACGCATTTGGGGCAGTGGAGAGGGGCCGGCTAACAGAATTCCCGCCCTCCCAGCCTTCATGTGCCGCATGGGGTCCGGGCGGCGGGAAAGGAGCCGGAGAGGGGCGGCAGGTGCTCCCTGCGCCTGGTGTCTGCAGCTGCCCAGCCCAGACACAGGCACCTGCCGTGAGCCACCTGAGACCCGCCTGGACTGGCCCCGGCAGAGGACCGTGCCTGCGGCCGCCCCCCTGCCAAGAGTCACCCGCAGGACAGGCCCCGTCACCGCCGCTCCTGCCACCGCCGGGCCCTGCGATGGCCCTGGACACCTGCACGTCACCCGTGTCCCCACTGAGACGCACACGGCTCAGTCGAAACTGAGCACGCAGGGGCGCACTCTCGGGGGCAGAGCCCCCTCCCGGACCCACCTGGGGTCGCCTGCAGCACGTTCACGATGCAGAGTGACCGCAATGACACAAAGATAGAGAGACAGACAGCGGAGGGAAACCGGGAGTTCGGAGACAGAATCACGCCTCTGCGAGCGGTGGGTTTTCCGCAAAGATCTCGGAGAGACGCGGCAGGTGCAAGAAAGTTCCCAGCACACGGTGCTGGAAGAACCGTACGCCATCTCGGGAAAGCGGAATTCTGAGTTCTCCCTCGTGCGATTCCTGACGACACCACAACACGGACCATAAACCTAAATATAAAAGCTAAAACTATAAACTTGTCTGAGAAAATATAGATTACTCTCATGGTCTCCATGGAGGCAGATTTCCTAGACCAGACACAGAAAGCACTAATCATAAAAGAGAAAAAATGAATTAGTTTTCATCAAAATACAAAATTTTAGCTCACGGAAATACATTGTTAAGAAAAAAAAAAAAAAAAGCAAGCCGCAGATTGGGATGATATATTTACAATCAGGATAACTGATTTTTATCCAAAACATAAGAACTCTTGCAACTTAATAATAAAGGACACAATAAGCGTGAACTTTAAAAAATGGGCAGAAACAGAAACATAACAAAAATGAGCAAATGGCCAAGAAGCACAAACGAAAGGATTGCATGTCACAAAATGGAAATTAACACCACGAAGAGGTATCAATACACACCCATTAGAACGGCGAGAATTTAAAAGAATGGTAGCACAAGACATGGGCAAAGATGCAGAGAAAGGAAACTCTCACACGTTGGGACCGTAACATCGGGAAATGTTTGAAATACACCATCCTGTGGCCTCCAATGCCACGGCTAGACATTTACCCACGATTAATGAAGTGCACATGTTCGACAAAGGGCTTGTACAAGAACGTTTAGGGAAATTTGATTCATTACAGCTCAGCGTTAGGAACGTCTCAGATGCCTGTCAACAGAAGGGTGGATAAATGAATTCTGCTACATTTATATAATGAAATCGTATCAGCGATAAAGACGACCGACGTCTTCACATACATTATGATGTGGATGAATCTCTAAAACGTTATGTTGCGTAAAAAAAACAGGTGCAAAACAGAATGTGCCGTTTGATCCCATTTGTCTGCGGCTCCAGGTCAGGCGGCAGCTCGGCCCGAAGCATCCGACTGGCCGGGGGCGGGGGGCGGGGCCCGGGTCTCCACCGCGTGCTGGACACGCTTTGTGTTTAGAGCAAAGTGCGTGTTACACGTGCGTATCATTAGTTGCTGACATAGTCTGTGTTCTTCTCTGTGTGTAAATTATATTTCCATTATTTAAAGACGTTACGAGATAAACACCATGACTGGTCAAGAAGTAAGTGACGGGGCCGCGAAGGTGTCGCTCCATCTAGACAGAGAGGGAAAACGGCAGGCGGGACACACTGTTATTTACTCTACAAGGAAGACACTCGAGGACGCTATGTGGCAAAGAGCGGCGTCTATCGAGAAAGAGCAAACTCCGTTTTTAAAATAGTTTGCTTATTTTACAGATTTGAAAACTCAGCTATCTTAAAGAGACTTCGACGTTGCAACAGGAAAAAAATATCCACCTCAAAGGTAAGACGCCCTCAGTTTATATCAAGACCGTTGCATGTGACAGTGTATGTGACGACTGCAGGAGGCGGCCGGTGGCAGTGGGGCGGCCCCAGACGGCAGGAGATGCTCGGGACGACGGATGCCGGCCCCGGCCACGCACGCCTCAGTGGCCGGGGGGCCTCAGCTCACCCACGACGACGACGTGGGGGCCTGTGAGAAACTTGAAATTCGCAAAGCCGACTTTACGAAATCGATGTTCACTGCGCAAACTGGTTTGCTCACACACGATTTATCGAATCATTTTTACCAAGATGAAGATTCGAAAGTATTGTCTGGTGCATGAGCACATGTCAGTTGCCCAGGAAATCCACTCACGTGAAACTGCGTTTGCTAGAAATTTGAACAAAAACTGTAATTTACGAGAATATCTGTGATTATGCAGAGAAGTTGAACACTTGTGTCCCCACAAAAGCCCGCCCATGGATGTTATAGAGCTTTATTCACCACCAGGACTCAGAAACAATCAGGATGTCTCCAGCAGGCAATGGATTCATGAGCTAAACTAAAAACAAAGACAAAGCGAGACAAACCGTAACTGCTCAAATGTCCAAGGTCTGATCTTACAGGCCGCCTCCCAAGAAGTGCTAGCTCATGGGTCAGATGGCTCTAAAAAACCACGCAGACCGAGCATTCCGCTTCTGTGCTTGTTTGGGCGGCCGAGGTGCCGTTCCGTCCCGCGTGGCTTCCGCAGGCCACGGGTGCGCCCTCCGGAGCGGTTACGTGACCAGGGAAGGGGGGGACAGCCGGAAGCCACGGAGCGCTGCGGGCACTCTGGCTGCAGGCCGCGGCCTCCTCTGTCAGCTCCCTCCCGCTGTGTTCCGTGTGACGGCTTCACACGTGCTGAACAAGACCGTTGATGAGGCCCGCCCCCCCCCCCCCCCCCGCCGACCTCTGTGCTTCGACGGGGCGTGTACCCCCCCACGTCAAGGACAGTCCTGGTCAGTCTGGGCTACTCAGACCCAGGGTAAAAACATCTGCTCTTCATTCATTCTTTCATTTGTTTGTTGCCCAAGATCTAGAACCGCCTAGAACAATGCAGAACCTCCCAGAACAATCTAGAACAGCCTAGAACAATCTAGAGCCACTTAGAAAAGCCCAGGAAAATCTAGAGCAGCCCAGAAAACAACCTAGAACCATGCAGGAAAAACCAGAACAAGCCAGAACAACCCAGAACAGTCCAGAACAACCTAGAACAGTCCAGAACAAGCCACAACCACCTGGAACAGTCCAGAACAATCCAGAACTGCCTAGAACAGCCCAGAATGCCCTGCTCTTGCTTTCTTTTAGGCATAGCTCGTACTGCCAGCTTCAGTGCCGTGTCAGACCTGCCTGCCTGTCCACTTTGCCGACTAGAACACAGACTTCACGCACACAGGAAGCTCTGTCGTTGCTGCTTCTGCTACTGCCTGGCACATAGTAGGTGCTCGAAAATAGTTTTCAAAGACTGAATAAATGCCACTTGAGACATCTGACCTTAAATTAAGCACATTCGTCTCTCGGCCGCTCCCGTCCCATCTGGGCCGAGTCCGCTGCTGGGACGCGCCGTCTCCCGCCCCGCGGGGCTGCGCGAGGTCCCCGCCGCGCGCCCGGCCCCACGTCCCAGGTGGGCCTTGCGTGCTTTGCCTTACACCTTCTGAGCCCAGGTGTGTCTGAGAGGCAGCCGGTGGGACAGAGCGCGCGCTTCTTCCAGCCGCCTGGGCTCCGGTGCCGCCGGCCTCTGTGCCCCAGCCGGACGGGGCCGTCCTGACGCTGCCGGCTCCGTCCTGCTGGGCCTCCGGCCGGCGGGCGATGGGACACTAGCCGTCCTTCCCGACTTGCACCAGGACCCAAGGTTTCCTGAGCCCAAAGCCAAGTCCTCCTCTGGCAACTGTCAGTGTCCCTGAAGGCAGGACGCTTCCCAGAGCTACAGGCACCTTGGGCCCGTCCTGGGCTTGGGGACAGGATGGAGGTCAGTGCAGCCGGCCACACCGTGCCCCTTGTCTGCGAGACGCAGGTTCCGCGTGTCTGAGGCCCTGACCCCGGGTGAGGCCGTGCCAGGGCGAACGGGGCGTGCCGGCCGGGTGCTCACAGCAAACGCTCTCTCAGTCTCCGCCAAGCCTGGGGGCCGGTGCCTGGTCATCCTCGGTGTAGATTTCTGCACCCAAGGACGTGACGCTTCTGCGTGAAACGACGTTTACCTGCTGTGGCTTAGCGCCATGGCAACGGTGTGCACCTCAGAACCCCGGTGCTGCTGCCACCAGGCTGGGACTCGGATCGGAACGCTGGCCGGCGAGACTCCGTCAGGGACGCCCGCACAGTGTGGCGGCAAAGGGACCACGGAGGCCTCGCTCGGTGCCACATGGCGCCCTCCGGGGGCGGAGCCGAGGCCTGGAGTCCACGGGCGTCTGGAGCTGGTGGGGGGCTTGGGGGGCTGGTGCTGGCAGCCCAGGGCCTGCAGGGACAAGCAGGGTCAGCCGGAGCCCGCGTCCCCCACGAGCTCCCTGAGAAGGGTGCCGGGCAGGCCACTCCAGGAGTCCCCAGGGGCACTTTAGCTGTGGGTCGCGGCTCCGCATTTGTCTTAAGAGCGCTCTCTGCCTTTCTTTGAAGGTACCATATCTCTACATCCAGAAACGTCCAAGGCACAAAGCAGCCTTCTCCCGACCGGCACAGGCTTCAGGGCCCGCCCAGGGCGCGGGCCAGCGGTCCAGGGGGGCAGTGGGGGGGGTCGTTGCATCGCAGGGCTTCAGCCAGGAATCGGGGTGGTGCGTGGCTCCCAGCGCTCGCGGTCCCTGCCCACACACGGGTGAGCCTGGCGAGCCGGACCCTCCGTCAGCCTCGGCTTCCTCCCCTCCCTGCGACAGGAGCGGGTCCCTCAGCCATCGCCGGCACCCGAGGAGGCGCTCTGTCTAGGCTGTGCTGCTCCCCCCATGCACGCTCCTGCCCCCCACCCGAGCCCCACGCCTGGGAGAGGAGAGGGCGGAACTTGGGGCGTGGACTCGCGGGCCGTGGCAGGGTGGCCGAGCCCGTGCTGAATAACCTGGAAGATTCAGACCCCCTGCCCCCCACCCCGAGGGGCCGCAGGAAGGAGGGGGCGTCGGGGTGCACACTGGGACGAGCACCCGGTGGCCTGCAGGGCGTGTGGGAGCTGGGCGTGTGCACCCAGCTGGTTTTAGGTCGAACAACGTTGATTCAAAAGGGGTGTTAAGCCCGATGAGCGTTCAGTTTCCGTGGACACGCCATTCCCTCCAGGTAGGTGTAAACGCGCCGACTTTCTGCAGACGCCGGGACCACGGGATGCCAGCCGCGGCCAGTGCCGGCAGCTCTCTCATTTCTCTGCATGGCGCGGACGGTCTGGGGAAAAACCCCGCCCCTCACTTCTCGTGCATCCTCTCGTGAGATCTCCCTTTGCTGGGGCAGGGCGTTTATGGCCCAGCTGGGACGTGCCGGTGACCTTCCTCCGTGTGGCTGCACAGTCAAGGGGGAAAGGCATTCACCCCAGCACTGGGTCACCGGCAGGTCATGGGGACGGTGCTGGTTTTAAGAAAAATAGGACAGAAGCAGGGTTTGTGGGTACACAGAAATGTCAGGGGACACACCGTTTGTCTGGGGAGCATTTCACCTTTTGATGTCCAGGAGCCAACTTGCCACTTGAGATCCACTTTGATTTGGAATTAGCGTGTGTCCACTTAGAAGTCAAGCGGGACCCATGAGAGACAGGCTGATCTTGGCTCTCACCCCACGGGCTGTGTTCTGGGAAAACCCAGAGCCACTCTTGGGGGGCTGGCGTCCCCAGACGTGGGCCCGGAGGGCTGGGACGCACTGCCATGGGGTCGGAGGCCGGCGCGGGAGGCTGTGGCATGGCGGGCTCATCACCTCCCCGGCCCCCCGGCCTTGTCACACAGCGAGAGAATTCTGCGGTCCACGGCCAACGCTCAGTCACCTACACGAAAGGCAGTTTCGTCCCCCGAGTGAAATGTGGGAAGCCTCGCTGGCTCTTCACGTCAGGGGCAGCCGCCTGCTTGGACATCTCGGGGTTTGTGCTGTGAGACGTTTTCCATTACAGGAGGATCGAAGTGAGTCAGCCTGCAGGTTTCGGACGAGAAATCAGCGTCTCTAGACATCACCCGAGTGTAAAGCGTAGCACGGATTGCCTTTAAAAATTAGTAATTCACAAAATCTATGGGCTGCGCCCCCCGTCTGTCTCGAGAAGATAAGTAAAACAAACACTGCAAAGCCAGTTTTTAACAGCCCACGGCATAGAACTGAAGTGCCAGAGGGAACGTTTAGCAACGAGGCCGGAGTGCCCGGCGTGCGACCCGCCCAGGGGAGCTACGCGCGGGAGCCGGGGGCCTGGGCTCGCGGGGGCGGCCGGCGCGGCCTGGGCGAGCGGCTCAGACTCGCGGGGGCGCCGGCTTCCGGGCGAGTGGGCGCGAGGACTCGGTCCCCGAGCCCCAGCTACGCCCGGCACGGCCGGGACGGTGGGTCCGCGTGACCAGCTCGGTGCCAGGGCTGCCACCGCATGATGTCACGAGCCACTGACCCTCTGGGTAACAGTCGGCCCGTCCCTGGAGGCCGTGGGAGGTCGGGGGTCGTGGAAGGGGCTGGACGCAGCCTCCTCCAGGGTTTGTTACAGGAGTTTGTTCGCGTGTTGGGTAGATGCTGGCCGACAGGTCCTTTGGGCCCGGGGTGTGGCACTGAACGAACCTGCCCACCCCCAGGTGCAGCCTGGCGGCAATGCCACCTTCCTGGTGTGGCCGCCAAAGCCGTGCACGAAGCACAGGGCGAGACTGCGGGAGGGCGGGGTCCCAGAGCCCGCCCCGCACCCCGCGGCCGCCCCGCACCCCGGGGCTCCTGGGGCGGTCCGTCCCTGCCACCCCCACGGCCCTCACCCCGGGGGCCCTGCGGTCTGTGCCCCCGCTGCCCACCGTCCCGTGCCACTGGGCGCCTTTCCTCCTCCTGTCCCCGAACTGAGTCCGCTCCGCCCCTCAGCACCGGCCATGCCCCTGTGCCCGAGGGGCTCCCCGCAGCTCTCGGCGGCCCCCCGCCCCTCGCCCGCAGCGCTCACGGCCCAGCCTCCGGCGGGAGGCCCGTGCCCTGCGCATCGCACTCAAGGTGACACGGAACTTCGCCAGGGGAGGGGGCGTCCTTGACTCGTCTTTCCTCTTCCTCCCGCTCGGCGGGGCTCTGAGCAGACGGCGGGTCCCCGAGGGCCTTGTTGGTCAACCGTGCTGAGAGGTGCTGGGGAATAGTTCCGTTTTCGTGCGGCTCACGGAGGAAGGGGGTGCAGGCGGAGGAAGGGGGTGCAGGCGGAGGAAGACGGTGCAGGCGGAGGAAGACGGTGCAGGCGGAGGAAGACGGTGCAGGCGGAGGAAGGGGGTGCAGGCGGAGCAAGGGGGTGCAAGCGGAGCGCCCAGCCGCCTCCCCTCTGGCGGACGCCGCCTGCCCGTCCGCGGCGGCACGTCCGCATGGGGCGTGTGTTGCAGCCGTGGTTCTAACCCCTTGAGAGGCGCCACCCCCAGCCCCTTGCTGGGGTGTGCTGGCTGGTGACAAAGCTGCGTGTCCCACTGGGGCGCTTGCGAATGACTTCCTCATCGCTGGAGGGGCCCGTCGGGGGCCGGTTTTCCTGGGTCGGACCCCGGGGGCGTTTCAGAGCCGGGGTGAGGCCGGCTTCTCAAGGTGTTCGTCGCGTGCGCGGGTGAAGTCAGGGCTTTGCACTTCGCAGCGGTGCACGGAGAGGTCGGGAAACCGGAGAGAGAGGGAGAGAGAAACAAAAAATAAAAGGCCCAGATGGAGCCAGGACAGCTCCGCGCCGCGCGGTCCGTGTGGCGGAACGCAGCGCATCTGGTCCGCCACGAGGAGCATCTTTGCGATAATTTGTTTGTCAGTATCCATCGAGAGGGCGATCTGTCATCCTGTCGTGTTTCGGGCGCCCTGAGATGTCTGACGACAAGGCTGGCCGCAGATTGGAGCTGCGGCCACCGGGGAGCGAGCGGCGGAAACCACCAGCTGTTCTGAGCGACATCGACTGGGATCGTTTTAAAGCTGAGATTTCAACCTCACCTCTCCGAAGGCGTTTCGCAGCTGCACGGAGAAAGCTAATCAGCGGGACGGGAGGGTGTGTGCGTGTGTGTGTGTGTGTGTGTGCACGTGTGTGCGCACGCACGTCCGACCCTTGCTGCTTGTTACTGGCCGAAAGGACAATGGAGCAGGCGTCCGACTCAATGAGGACGGACCCCCGGCTGCCTCCTGGCCCCGCGGGGCCTCGGGGTCGGGGGGAGCACTGCCTGTCCCCCGGCGGTGCTCGGCAGACACGGGGCCCGAGATTCCGTTTTGCTGCTTCATCTCATTTCGCGAGGGTCCGGTCCGGTCCGGTCCGGTCGCGGCCGCCCCGCCTCGTCGCCACGGCACCTGCTTCTCAGGGCGAGCTATGCTGCGTGAGGGTCCTCCGCTTCCATTCCTGTTGTCCTAAAGGGGTCTCGTCTTCCCAGAGCAGAGACCAGGCTTCGTCCTGGGACAGACGCTGTGGAGACTCTGCAGATGTTGTTTGGCTCGAGGTGAATTAGATTTACTTCTTTCAAGCCACGCGTCCAGTGTGCCGACCGGCCGTACTGCGGAGACTCCTCTGCGTGGTCCTGCCCGGTCCTCGCTCGGCCGTCTCTGCTGTGGGAAACCCCGTGCGCCTGTCCCGCGCGTCCCAGAGCGAGCCCTGGGGCCTCGGAGAAGGACGGCTTTCCTTGCTAAGCCTCCCGAGGGATCGTAACTCGCCTGCCGACGCGGCCTTGACGTGGTGGCCCCTCGGCTCCCGCCGCCGGCGTACGTCTCCCCTCGGCGGTGAGTTGGTTTGTCACGAGGTTGAGCTGGACACACTGTGACCTCCGTGAAGACGTGCTGGGCACGGAGCAGGCTGCATCAGACCGGCGAGCGTCGGGGCCTGTGCGAGCCGTGGCCTTCCAGCCGCGACGCGGCCCGGCGGTCGCAGGGGCGGGTGGGTCCCCGAGCCGGGTGCCGCCTGCTGCCGCTGCTCGGCTCATCGTTGGAGCTGCGCGCGCGCGCGTGTTGCGTGTGTGTGTGTGCGCGCGCGCGTGTCAGAGGCTAAGCTCGTTTTACATTTGACCGAAAGTGACGAAACCAAACCGAGGCGGCCTCGCGTCAAAGAGCCTGTGGTTTAAAACACGGAGGTGTTGGGGTCCCCGGATCGGGGGGGCGAGGTCGCGAAGGAGCCGCTGCGCCTTCGGGCAGAGCCGCGCCGCGCCCCGAAGCCTGCGTTTCCCTCACCTGGAGGAACCAGGTGTTTCGCAGCAGGAAACCAGACAAGGAGAAAGCTCCGCCCTCCGGCCGCCGCCTTTGACAGCCGGCTCCTTCCCCTTCCCGGTTCCTCGGCCTCGCCGAGGCCTGCGCGGGCCGGAGGCCTCTCCCCCTGAGACGGGAGCCGAAACCGGCGACCGCGCGTCCACCAGGCGGCGGAGGCGCCGGGCAGAGGCCTCGCCGGTCCCCCGAGCCCCTGAGCACTGCGAGCCTCTGAGTCTGCCCTGCTCCCTGCTCCGCACGGTGTTCCCGAAAGCCCACTGCGGGGGTGCAGGGAAGGAGCGGGGGGCGGGGCAGAGCTGGTCCCGCTTACTCCAGGACGCGGGGGCGGCCCAGCCCGGACTGCAGACCGGGTGTCCCCAGCCGGCGCCGGCTGCCCACGCCGGACCACGTGACCCTTCCACGTCTGAGTCTCCCATCAAACCTTAAACCAGCAAAGAGAGGGCTGGGGCGCCACCCGTCCTCCGCCCTGCCTGGCACCACGGGGCCTTACCCCCCCGTCCAGTGCCCATCAGTACAGACACGACACACAACCAGAGCTACCAGTGAGTGGAAAATCCACCCAACAACCCATGAGGAAGGACCCTGAGGCCCCGAGCCCTGCGCGGAGCGCGGCTCCGTGAGGGAGGACGGCTGGCTCGCGGGAGCCCCGCCCGGCCCCACGCGCCCAGGGCTGACTCTCCCTCTAGCCGGGAAGCCGTCTCCCCCTGGAGGGCTCGCGACTTCTGCGGGCGCGCGATGCTTGGCGGTGGCCAAAGAGCCCGACTCACCACGCGGGGCGTCGCCACTGTGGCCGCCGCTGTGGATGCCGGTTCTTGTGACCTCGGGTCAGCACACGGAACCATGGCTGCCTGATTCCTCTCCGTGTTCCCGTCTCTGCAAACGCTGAGCTCAGGCCAGCGACGGCACAATCATCCCGAAGCCGCAGGCCAGAGCCCCGTGCTTACCTCAGCCCTAGACGCTCCGAAACCAATTACGAGGCAGAGATCGACAGAGCGGATTAAAAAAACCCCAAACCACGATCCAACAATAGGCCGCTCACATGAAACGCACTTCAGTTACAATGACGTGGGTAGGTTGAAAAGTAAGAGGAGAAGGAAAGATACACCGTTGGCTATAAATTAAAAAACCCAGGAGTGACTACACTAAATTCAGACAAAGTAGCAAAGGAAATTCTGGAGATGGACATGGAAATTATATAATTGCACTAGGATCAACCCCCTGGGGAGACATGACCATCCTGCATGCGTGTGAACCAGACAGAAAGGAAAAAAATATATGAAGCGAACGCTGGCAGACCCAAAAGAGAAACAGGTGAACCCAGAGTCACGCCGGGGACTCCGCCTCCCCTGTCAGTGACTGAGTCAGCCGCTGCGTGGAGCCGGCGCCGTCGACCCGCCGGGTTGTTGCCGTTTACCGAGCCTTTACCCAGCGACACGGAACACACGGGTTTTCAAGTGCCTGCGGAACAGTCACCAAACGGAGCATGTGCCGGGTCATAAAATGCATCGGAACGAGTCTCAAAGAACTGAAATCAAACAGTGCGTGTTCTTGGGCCGTGATGGAACAGGACAAGAAATCAATAACGGATGAGTAAGTAAGTTCCCGAACGCTTGGAAATTAAACAGATACTTCTGAGTAACCCATACGTCAGAGGCAGCGTCACATAAAAATACACTGAACGATGTGGAAATGGAAATGAGACCTGGCAAATATGTAAGATGCAGCTACAGCCACACTGAGAGGGAACTTCATAGCCTGAAATGCTTGCATCGGAGATGCGAGAAAGTCTCAAATTAATAATTAGGCTCCTATTTTAAGAAACCAGAAAAAGAAGAGAAAAACTCAAACGAGCGTAGGGAATAAAATAATAAAGATAAGAAGTGAATGCAGGTGGAAACAGGAAAACAGACAAGCAAAACATAACTGGCTCTTAAAAAAAAACTATCGAATCGATAGACGCCTCGCAAGCCTGAGCACAACGAAAAGAGACACGAACCGCCTTCCTGTTCATGCACCGGCAGCCGAGAAGAAACGGTTTCTAGAAAACCGCAAGCTATGGAGCACAGCCGAGGCCCCAGCTCCACCCGCTGTCCTGCGAAAGCCCCGTGGCTATGAGCGGAATGAACTCGTCGGTAAACACGCCCCCCCCCCCCCCGGAAGAAAGGCGCAGGTCGCCCGGGGGCCTCGGCCGGGCCAGGCGCCCCCAGCTCCCGACCGCGCGGGCCGCGTGTTCCTCGCGAAGCCCGTCGCGCCGCAGGACGCTGCACTCACTGACGGGTCGTCTCTCGCCCCCGTAAACGTCCCGGCCCCAGCACGGCGCCCGAAGCCTCGTGGCAAATGCGCAGCTGGTAAGTCAGGAAAGGAATGAACGGTCTCCGCGGACGACAGAAACGTGACCGTTAGGTTGGCTCGTTTAAATCGTGACGTATTCAGAAATTGCTTGAGAATGTCTACATTGACTTTGTTTAACTTTGCGGTGTCTTTGTCGTTGAACAAACGTTCGCCAACGGGACCATCGGTCACTCCGGCTAGTTAGAGGGGAAGTCGCCGGAGGCAAGAACGTAGCATACGCCCCCAGTTCCCTCGAGTTCCACGAAATACTGAGTCCGCCTTCCTTTCCCCGAAGCCTTAGCTAATTCCCGCGACCTTCCCACCCACGCTTTGGCCGAGAGTGTTTTTTCACGGGGGCGTCTCACTCACGAGCCCCGAGCTGCAGAGCCCCGCACCGCGGAGCCCCGGTCGCCCCGTGAATCCCCCCCGCGCTGCCCCGCGGAGCCCCCCCCCCCCGCCCCCGTGCGCACGAGGCTGGAGCGTCTCACGCGGCGCCGTCTTCGTCTTTTTCTTGCGTGTTCCTGGCGCGTGTTCAGCTGCGCCCGGGCTCGGCCCGGCTGGGCGAGGGGGCGGAGGCGGCTGTCCCACCCCCGGGGCCGACACACAGGGGCCCCGCGGCAAAGGGGACGCACGGCCCGCCTGCCGGGGGGACCAGGAGCCTCGCCCGGAGCTGTCCCGGGGCCGTGGGACCTGGAGCCGGCTGGCCAGGGGCACGGGCCGCAGTGGGCTGGGGCGGTGGGGTTTACACTGTGGCCGTGGCGTCTACACTGTGGCCGTGGCGTCTACACTGTGGCCTTCGTGCCACACTCACTTGAGGAGCCTTTTTTTAAGTCACACAACTGACACATAGTGCTCTTTGGTGTCGGTGTGGCCTTTGCACACATTGCACAGTGGTCACGGCCACCGTCTGCCACCACAGAGCCACCGAGGCCTCGGCCCTCCCGGCTTGTTCTGGGGGGAAACGTGTCGAGGACCATGTGTCCCGGGGCCGTGACGACGGGGCCGTCTGGCTCGTGGCGGGGTCCGTCCTGCGCCGTCCCTGCCCGGCCTCCTTCGTCCCCTGTGCTGAGCCCTCACCCTCCCGGGATGGCCCTGCTGCCCGGCCACCAGCCGTCCCCAGGGGTGGACGCCGGAGCTGCCCCTGTCCCCGGCACAGGCTCCTGCCGCTGGGCCACACCCCTGCCTCCCCGCTCGACCCCGTCACAGGCGGGGGTGGGGGATGCGCCTTGAGGACGGGCGTGGGAGGCTCTGGTCTGCACACGGCTCGCGGCGGGAAAGTCAGTACAACGTGCAGTGTGCCGGCAGTTTTAAGAGGAAAACCGTTTCACAGGAACGGGGAGACGCCGCGTTGGGGACAGAGCCACTCCGTCAGGGCACACGGCCGCCGTCCTCCCTCGACAACGTTCGGCTTGTCACTCGCCACATTCCCGAGGTGGGCGCTGCCGGCTGCAGACTGGCGAGGTCGGCACATCGCAGGGTCAAAGCCCCTGGTGTCCCGTCTGGGGACACGGCTTCCTTCTGTAGCAGAAACGCCTGAGTGTGTCATCGCGTGTGCGTGTGCGAGCGCACAGTAAGTGCATTCACGCACACGCCGCGAGTCCTCGCAAGCCACCGATGCATGTCGGCTATCTGTCTGCTTTCTAGAATTTTACACAATGGAGGCTCTTCACGAGGGAAACGTATCCTTTCCTGACGGCTATTATAGATTTACCCCTTTTTTAAAGAACCTCGACTACACTTTGTTTTAAAAAACGCTTTACTGCTTTTTGGCAGTCACATTTATTTCTTGTGCTCAAACGCCGGTGATGACCGTGGTTTAAAAGGCAGTTATGCCCGGCTTTTCATTTGAAAGCGATGTTGACGTTACAAAAAATTACCAGAACTAATATGTGTCACAACGCTGGACTGGGACCGGGCCGGTCTTCCGATACTTTGTCGCATTGTGAACACCTGTATGATGATAATTTAAAAAGCATTCGCTCAGGCAATGCGATTTTTGTTTTCTAAAAGTGTCTGCTTTGCAGGGCTTTTCGGGACAGGACGGTAAGAGGTGTCAGCGCGCACAGATGGAGCCCCACGTCCCATGTCCCCCGGGGAGAAGCCGCCTGAGCCGCCCGAGATTTCGAGTTTCACATTTTTGCTCTAAATGGATGGTTTCATTTAAATAGAAAGGTCTTATTGTCTACGAAGAACATTCATATGCTTCATGCGATTCCGAAACCTCCTGATTTATTATCAACCATTCTCTTTCAAGGAGAGCATTCTTCTAACGATGTTATACAAGGACCTTATATTTCTTCCTCTTTGTCATTTTCTATTAATCTCACCATATCTGTGTTCATGCTATTTGGGTAAAAAATTAGAAACATACAGCAGTGACACATTTGGACGACACAAGTACAATGACGGACGTGGCCCCTTGGTCCGGTCGAGCCTGCCACGGCACGCCGTCAGCAAGGCGTTGAGAAGCGTCTTCCCTGGAGAGAGGAAGGGTGTTGGGAAAGTTATTTTTCCATCCTCTGGGGAAAAAGTATCAAGTTTTTTAAAATAAAGTTTAGAAATCGTTTTTGTAAAGGATGTAAATAAGGAAACGTTTTTCTATGAATTTGTGGATACATGCACCCATACATGTATGCCCAGTTGTAACTTCTACACGTATACCTGGTTTTAGTTTATACATAGTTACAGTTCACAGGTTTTAGGGTATATCTATAGGGCCACGGCTCACGTACATACATTTGTAGTGCAGAGACCACGTCAGAAGCCACTCCCCGCAGAGGACGTTTACCGACAGACACACGGCCATCGGCCACAAGCCACAGCGGCCAGACTTTGAGCAGCACGCTGCTGATCTGTAGGACGTGACGGAGTACATCGCCAGGCCCAAGACGCAGCGGCTCCTGCCTGGGGCCGCGTCAGCGAGAGGAGACAGGTTATTCTCATGTCCTTGAAGATGCTGGGCGCGGCCGGCAGCCAGTCCCCAAGGGCTGGGCCAGCCCTGAACCTTCCCACCCCACACACGACGGACTCCGTGGCCCCAACACTCCTTCTTCATTCTCTATCCTACGAATGCTTCCCGCCTGAGCTGTCACATGCCACCCTTCCCACGAGGTCGGTGTCACTCCACCGTGCGCGAAACCATGCAGCGGGCAAACCCAATCGTTTTTATTTATTTCCATGAAGTTTTACGGTTTCGTCTCATGACGATATCTATTCGCGTTGTAATAACCGACGGGGATTTTAACACTCCTTGGAACGTCGGTGCGTGTAGCCTCGGGAACGTGCGCGGCGGTCTCCTTTAAATGCCACACCGACGCCCACGACGGCATCTCGGTCCCTGCGTTTTGCACAGACGAAGGAGCTGAGCTCAGAGAAATTAAGAAATGTGCCGATGCCGCGTTTCTGAATTCCCTTTTTATCTCGTGGAGACGGCCAGAAGTAGCGGCTCGGTCTTCGGCTGCAGGTCGGCTCACGAGTAAACGGCGTGCGTTCCTAACACGCGGGCTCGACGAGCATCCCAGAGGCAAAACCAGACCGGAATAGTTGGCAGGTCGCGTTGTCAGCACCGCAAACTACAAGTTCTCCCTCCCGTGAAGCGGAGTCCGCCACAGGGACGTCCTACTAAGCCGACAGGAGTCGCATCGTCTAACTGTGATGTCTGCGTTACCCGGTCTGTGTGCCCCTTTCGTCCACGGCGGCGTCGCGAGTGGCCGGGGAAGCGGCGTGGGCGTCTCTCCTGGGCGGCGGGCGGCCTCGCCTGCTCTCGTCAGAGCTCGTCCAGCCACGTCTGGCCTGTGCCCCCCCGGCCCCCACAGCTAAGCGCTTACCGCGGGCCTCTGTGCTGATTTCGCATTTTAATCAGAACTTCAGATGTTCTCTGTGTTCGCGTTCTGTGTTTTAGATACTAAGCCGCACCACGGGTCCGTGAGCTGCTTGAGGACGAACCGAAAAACAACGGGAAACCGGAAGCCGGACATCGTCACGTAGCAGCCACTCCGCCGCCCCGGGGACGACAGCGCCATCCTCGGCTGGTCCCCGCCGGCCGGCGACAGCCGCGTCTTCATCAGACGAGGGAGAGAAACGCACACACGTAGGAAATTAACTGAAAAGATCGATGAGACGCAGCCACACACCATGTCGCACGCGATAAACACCCGGGACACAGAAAGTTCGGTTCCGTTGTCTCGTTCATTTATTTCGTTCCTTACAGAGAGGGCAGGTGACAGAGAGAAGCCTGACCTCGCATACGACAGCCGGACCGAGACGAGGTCAAGGGCGGTGTCCACAGGGACAAGGGAAGTGAGCCGGAGCCTCGGCCGGTCCCGAAGGTGAGCTCGCTGGGCTTTGCCCGAGGTGACAGTGGCCTCGTCTACGTGACGCCACCTCAGCCCGCGGGCCGTGTGCGATGGGGGTCAGTGGAGAGGTGCGCGGCCGAGGGGCGGGGCCGAGCGCCAGCTCACGCGACCTCCGCCGTGCGGGCACGGCCCGGGCGCCCCGCCGGCGGCATGACGGCCACCTCACGGCGTTTCCTCTCGCCGCAGCCTGCCCAGCCCCGTGCGGCACCACGTGGAGGGGACGAGCGCCGGCTCCTTCCAGCAGGACAGGAGTGGCGCTCGTCTGTGACGGGGGCTTCCCGGGGCGACCGCCCCGGACACCGCGTGTGTCTGGCCGGAGCCAGGGCAGCTGCCGATCAATCATTCCAGACCCCGCACCATCGTCCCTCAAACACGGGGAGAAATGGAGACATCCGCAGATAAACCGAGGCCGAGAGTCCTTTGCCGCTGGGCCTGTCCTGGCAAAGGCTCAGGGGAGCCCTTCGAGCGGCAGGAAGAGGCGCCGGAGAGGAACCGGAAGCCGCGGGAGAGCGCAGGGGGCGCCGCGAAGCACAGGCGGGCGGCCACACGCGGAACGCGCGGTCACGGGGCCGCGGCTCGCTGACGCCACGCTTCATTCCTTACGGGACGTACTCCACCTCAGTGGCTATGCAGACGTAATAATCTGTGACTTCAAAAACGTAAAGTGTGGGGACAGACGCCAAAGTCACAGGAAACGAGCAGAAAAGATGCACGAAACGTAATCAAAATTAAAATCTGTGCGTCAAAAGACACGATTAACGGGGTGGAAAGGCAGCCGCAGAATGGGGGAAAACGTCTGATATTAATAGCCAATATATGTAAAGAACTCCTACAATTGAACATAAAAAAAACAACGCCCCTCCACAAGCAAGCAAACAAACAAAAATCTGACCAAAAAATAGGCAAAAGATTTAAATAGACATTTCTCCACGGAAGACATAGCAGTGGCCATTTCCGCACAGAAAGATGCTCAATGTCCCTGATCGTCAGGGAAATGGGGATTAAAACTCCCGCGAGAGACCACCTCCCACCCATTAAGATGGACGCTGTTGAAAAAAGTGACAAGTGTTGGCTGGGACGTGGAGAAACCGGAGCCTCGTGCCCTGCCGGTGGGCGGCCCCGGGGGACACGGCGTGGGGGTGCCTCAGAAACCGAACGCGGGGTCCTCCCAGGGTGCAGAGGTCCCGCTTCGGGTCCGTGCCCCGGAGGACCGAGAGCAGGGACCCCGAGGGCGTTCGCACAGTCCCGTCCCAGGCGGCACGGCTCACAAGCCCCTAAGGTGGGGGTGAGCCCACCGGGTGACCGGGACACGGTGCACACGCAGCGGGGACGTCCAGACGTGGACGCACCCTGAGGACGTCACGCCGAGCGAAACGGGCCAGTCACCGAAGGGGGAGATGTGTTACGACCCCGCGTGTGCGACACGCCTGGGCCCGTAGGGGCGGAGAGGAGGGTGGGCGGCAGGTGCTGGGGGGGGAGCTGGCGTTTACTGGGGCAGAGTCCCCGGGTGGGGGGTGAGAAAGTTCTGTGATGGGTGGCGGTGGTGGACGCGCCACCACGCACGGCCCTAACGCCACGGCAGTGCGCACTTGCAAACGGGCGAGATGCCACGTCCCGTCGTGTGCACTTTACCCCAGTCAAAACATAAAGAGACGAGACCCTCTGAGGCCAGGCTGTCGGGCGACCTTTGTGCTGCTCACCCCGCGGGCTCGGCCTGCTGCCCGTGGCCGCTCGGGTGCCGGCCGCCCCTGGGGCGACCGCGGTGTAGACGTCTGCTCGCCACACCCCGCGTGGGGCTCGCGGTCCTCAAGGTCATCATTTTTTTTCCTCCATGGGAAAAAGAAACACACTGTCAACGAATGACGTGCTTTTCACGGGTACGATTTACTCGCGAGCAGACGCCGAGTCCCGCCCACGCGCACGCGTGGTCGACAGGTGTGCGCAGCCGGGCCCGCAGGTGGCGGACGGCAAGACGATCCATCAGGGAGCAGATGCTCCCTGATCCTCCTGCCACCTGGGAGGCGTTTAGGCATTGGCTACGTGTTTAAAAATAGTCACTCTCCGAATTTAAAATGTTAATTCATAATGACTGCGATGCGCGAAATAATTAAGAAATACGGATTTACTAACTGAGGGTGCCAGGTGATTCAGATGGTGGTAATACTGAATTTCTTGTTTACCTGTGGATCAAGCAGTGAGGCATAAGTAAACAAAAACGAAAGAAAAACCGTAGCCAGAGAGAAAACAGAACCAGCGACTGAACCACGGTGCATAGATAAAGGCAACTCGACGACTTGGTGACGGAAGGTTCAGCTCTAGGAAGCTCCTTTCTGTTTCTGAAAAAACTTCTGTGTGTGGAGACAGTTTTTTCCCCCGGCATCAGAAAAGCTTTCTTATTGGGATTGTTAATGATTTTAAAAATTAACATTTTTAGTACTACTACTTTTTAGGGAGCTGAGTCACTTACGATTGTCAGTTTCTGAATTTCTCAGTGATTCAAACCCATTGCTTTTCATTCATCCAGCGACAGGCTTCCTTCTCACGGTGGAGAGTTCAGCAGAAGCCAGCTGTGGTCCCTGCTCCCCTTCTCAGCCCCGAGCGCGGCGGCCGAACGGCACCTGCTCTGAGGCTACGTCTCTTCTCTCATACCTGCCACCGAGGGGTCGCGGCAGTTCAGGAGCTGACCGACTCATCCATAAATGAGCGGGGACAAGGTGCCGTGCGTAACGACGTTCGGAACAGGTTGTTCGGTCATGGATGTTTGTGTAGCTCCGCCTGGCAGAGCCGCCACTGAGCCGAATTAAGTGCCTGGTTCCATGCACAAGTGAACGTGTCAAGGCAGTGAAACTCACCCTTCATGCAGTTTCCCTAGCGACCAGCTAGACAGGGAGCTTAGAGAACTTTCTAGGCCTGTGACAAAGGAAGCGATTGACTCTGCGGTCCCTGCGTCGAACGGCTCCCGGCCGGCACAGCCGGGAAAGTTAGCAAGTCCGGCCAAGTTAGCTTCGCTTGGTCAACGGACCGCCCCAACGCCTGGGGGAGCTGACGCCTGGCCACGGTGAACTCGAGCCACATGGGGGGGGGCGGGACGAAGCCCCCAGGTGCCCCTTCCCGCCCCCAGGTGCCCCTTCCCACCCCCAGGTGCCCCTTCCCGCCCATAGGTGCCCCTTCCCGCCCCTGGGTGCCCCTTCCCGTCCCCGGGTGCCCCTTCCCGCACCCAGGTGCCCCTTCCCGTCCCCAGCGGGGACCCGTGTAACCTTCTGCTGGGTTTGAGTGACATGACAGACTGCGACTTCCTTAGGAAAAATCGGATCTTTTGACCCCCTGAGAAGAGTCGGGGTCTTTTCTTGAAAAGAGATCACATCATGACCCCCAGGACAGACGTTCACCCCCAAACCAGAAACACGAACAATCAAAACGGCACAGAGGTCTCACAATTTCCTGGCCACTGCAGTCAAAGGCGCCCTGGGACGAGGGCGGGCGGGATGCGAGGCAACGCTGCGGGGGGCCGGGGGCCGCGTCAGTGGGGGAGCACGGGGCTCGGCGCCCGCGCCCCGCCGGGCCCCTTCCAGGCGCCTTCCCGCCTCGCCCGCAGCCTCCGGGGTCTCTGCTAACGTGCCGTGTCGGACCGGCGTCTCCCCGGGAAGAACACAGATGTCCCGTTGCGATTTCTCGAAGGCCCTGCCGGTCGGCCGCTGCGGGGTCTTCGGAGGCGGCGCGTTGCTAGGGAGACGAGCAGCCCCCGTGGACAGCGAGCCCCCAGGGACCCAGAGCCGCCTCTCCCCGCGCAGCGATGGGTCTGGTGGACGAGCGCCTCCGATTTGGGGTATTAAGTGCACATTTTTATTCACCATCGCACGTGAAGGGCGAGGGGAAGCCAGGAGCTCAGTCCCCCATCAGGAAGCGGCGCTGCCCGGCGGCCCCGCTGGAGGCCCTCGGGCCGGGGCCCCCGCCGCCGCCTGGCCGCCGCCCCGATGCCCCGTGGTGCTGTCACCGCCGTGTGCCGCTGCCCCTGGCGCTCCGCCACGGCCTCCGCCGCATCGTCCCCTGCAGGCTCAGGCCCTGCCGCTCATGCTTCCTACGGCCTGGTCCCACTCCGGACCACGAACCTAACTGCGTCCCCCAGGGTCCCAGGTCGGGCCCTGGCTCCCGGGACCTCGGAATGGGACCGTCAGTGGAGACGGGTCTTTACAGAGGAGATTCTGCTAGATGGGGCGTTTGGACGGGCCCCGACCCCGTAGGACCGGTGACCCATCGGAAGAGACAACGGTGCAGACGTACTGGGAGGCGACCACGGGAGGGACAGCCGTGTGCAGGCCGGGGAGCAGCGGCCCACACCTGACCGTGGGCTCCAGCTCCCCCCGAGAGAGAGCACCCGCTGGTGAAGCCGCCCCGGCTGCGGAGCCCGTCCCGGTGGCCCGCGCTGGCCGTGGCCCCGCAGGGAGACTATCTGACGGCGTGGCCTTGAACACTGACCGCGGCCTCCGTGAGGCGTTTTGCCTGACTCCCCCTTCCCGACCCTCGCGGGGACCGCTCTGTGCCCGGCATTCTGCCCGTCGGCTCCCGGGAGATCCCGCCTCCTGCCGCCGGCCCGGGTCACAGTGCTGGGGACACTCGTCTGTGCTCAGAGCCCTCCCCTCGCTCTGGCGGCTCATGTCCACAAACCCCTAAGTGACGGGGGCGCCCAGCACGGGGAGCCGCGTGGCGGACGCCGCCGCGGCCGGCAGCCACGGCCCCGCTCTGTGAGGCACGGCGCTGAAGTCCAGGGCTCCATGCACGCAGTGGGGGGCAGACCCCGCCCCCAGGGCACCGCCGCGGGGGAGGCGAGTGTGTGGCCCGCGAGCTGCCGGGCTTGCTGGCCAGGCCCGCAGGCTAATTCACATGTGATACATTCTGTCGCTTTGGGTCGTCTTGACTAGGGCAGAGGGAAGAGGTTATTTTAGACCCAACTAAAGTAACTTCTCTGAAATCAGAATCTGCGGCATGCGTGGGTGGGATGTGGGCGACTGTTGCTCATTTAGGCAGCAGTTTTACACTTGAAACTGTGACCAGGAAACATTGTATCGGCGACGTCATGGGAAACGCCGGGGAACTGATCGCTTCTTTGTCAGGGCTGCTTGCGACCCAGAGCTGGCTCTCGGCCGGTTTCCGTTTCGTGTCTCTCGTCCCGCGGTCTTCACAGGCACACGTGCGCTTGTCAGGCTGCTGTCCCCATATCTGGCTCAGAAAATATGGTCACCGCAATTACAGAGCTTCCCACGGTGAGGAAATGGGCATCAGCTCGTAAGCTTTTTATCGCGTGGTGGGAGGATTTATTTTCCACCAAATGAGAATGGAGAAATTCCAGAGCGATTCATCAAATTCTTTTCCTGTGTGTAATTTTTTTTTTTCCTAAAAGAAATTTGCTCTGATGAGGAAAAGTGTGTTTTTAAGAGGGATTTTTTAAAAAGATACTGGTGGCTGGTGTGTCCCCTGGATGATGGATTCTAACACGTCTCCCAACTAAACAAGACGAATTTCCACATCATTCTTTCCTTAAAGCGGCAGAGATGATTTCAAAATTATTTTAATCACGATCTTGCCATCAGGTTTCTATTTTCCGGAGCGACGTGGCCGAGGCTTTCTTTCGGCTCTCCCGTCCCGCGTCCGCGGTGCACCCCTCGGCCGAGCACCCCGGGCCCCCCTCGGACGCTGTGCGGTGGGTTAGCACGTCACGTCGCTGAGAGTCCCCAGAACACTTTTGGTGAAGGGAGCTGTAAGGGGCAAGAAAAGAGTGGACGCTGTGGACGGAACATTTGCGTGCCCCCGGGTTCGTGTGCCAACACCAGCCCCCCAGGATGGCGGTGTCGGGGGGCCGTGGGAGTGACAAGGTCACGAGGTTGGACCCCAATGGGATTAGTGTCCTTATGAAGAGACCAGAGCCCCTCGCCCTCTGCTCAGTGAGGTCACAGTGAGAAGACGCTGTCCGTGAGCCCGGAGGCAGGGCCTCAGCGGAGGGTGAACCCCGCGGCCTTCAGACCAAGGTATGTGTGTCGCCGCTGACGGGCCCATTGGTGGCCTGTCACAGCCGTGCGTGCACTCGATGGCCACCGTCACGGGGCAGAGCTTCCGCCGGGAGCCAGAGGGCCGCAGGCCCTCAGAGCCACTGCCCGCGGCTCCTCCCCACCCGGCCAGGCGCAGAGCTAGAGCTGCAGAGGACGCCCAGCCCTGAGCCGGGGAAGGGCGGGTGGGGCACCCTGGGTCTCTCTGGGAGCCAGGCAGACCCGGGGTGGTCATCCAGCCTTGTGGACGCCGTTGTCCAGGCTCTCATCACACGGTCACCTCGGTCACCTCGTGCGTCCTGCTCCCTGATGGTGGCTCAGAGGCCGCCCCAGGACGGTCTGTGGGCGACTCAGCCCCAGGGAACGGTCGTGACACCTCGTCCTGGGTGGGGCATTGGCCCGCCACCCCGGGTGGTTCGCCCGGGCTTTGGATGCACACGGCGTCTCGGGGCCGAGTCGTTCCAATCTGGTCACTGAACGGCCTTCTTTCTCCCCTGGTGTAGACGGCCAACACGGGTTCCAAGCCATTTTTACGACAGACCAGACGGTTCTGCCCAAACTCATGCGGCCGACAGCACTTCCGGCTCAGACTCACGTCAGATGCAACGCGAGCGAACTGGATTTCGACGCGATTGGGAGCGTGCGGGCTCGGAAACGCACTCGTGAGGGAGTGAAGGCCAGTCGGACGGGGAGGAGGCGCGTCCAGGTCGCAGCTCCCGCGCGGGGCCATGTCCGGAACACGGACGCGCTCCAGGGCTCCACGGCGAGACGGCGGCCCCACGCGCGCGCAGAAAGGGCTCGAGCAGACACCTCGCTAAAGGAGAGGTCAGACGGCGAGTGGGCACCGGGCAGATGGTCGAGACCATGAGCTGCAGGGAAAACGCAAACGGAAGCCGCTCCGAGAGGCCTTTCCACGCCGCCGAGAGCCGCGGAAACGACCGGCCAACAGCAGCGAGCGCCGCCCAGGACGCGAGTGTGCGCGTGTGTGCGCGCGCAGGAGTGCACGTGAGTGTGCGTGTGCACGAGTGTGTGCGTGCACGTGTTAGTGTGTGCGTGCGTGTGCATGTGCTGGTGTGCGCGCGTGTGGGTGTGTGCGTGCGTGCGTGTGCGGGCGTGTGTGGCTGCTGTGCATCCAGACCAGCCCGGCCCCACTGCAAGGACTTTGGTGGCCTCTTTATGAAGTTGGACCTGGCGCTCTCCATGTGACCCGGCGGCCTCTGCCGGACAGTCCCCCCACTGCCCAGGCCCCATGGCCTGAGGCCCCCTGTGGGCACGGTCTCCACGGCAATGGACGTGGGGGGGACGAGGCGAGCGGGGTCCCCGAGCGTCGGCAGGGACGCAGGGCGGGTCAGCGGGGAGGCAGGAAGCGCGCGTGCCAGGCCCAGGCCTCAGCCGCGGCCTCCGAAGGCCCCGCCGACTGCGTTCTGGGTCAGGCCACCGCACTGCGTCTCTCTGTCCCCCCCCGGCCCCTCCCTGCCACCGTCGCCACCCCGAGGACCGGGAGGGCTTCCCCTGGTCCCCGCCTCCCGCGCCGACCGCCTCTGCCTCTCTGGGTGCCGCCGGCTCAGCCCTCGGCCTGATGCGGGGCCCGCGGGCGCAGGAGGACATTGGGAGCGGAGGCCGTGCCGGCTGCCACGCTTCGGCCCTTTCTCCAAAGCAAGCGTTTTTCCGCTGGAGCTGGGGTGGCGGGGGAGCCTGGTGGGCCTCCAAGAACGAATTAGGGGCTGTGCAGCGTCCTCAGAAACACCGCCCTGCGCCCTCGAGTCCTCGGGGCCCTGGGGCCGGCGCGCACGGCAGCCGCGGCTCCCGCTGGGCTTCGTTCCTGGCCACGGCGACAGGTGGGAGCCAGGCGGCTGCCTCCGCCGGCACTGGAGCAAGGCGGAGGCTCCGAGCGCGGGCGCGGAGGGCGCGGGACAGCGTGGAGGGCGCCCCCCCTCCCGCATCGCCGGGCCGGAGCCCCGCGGCCGAGACAGGGCCGGCGGGACCTGCGTGCGCCCGCCGACCGCTGGCCGGCTTCGTGCCCGGGCCCGGGGGGCGGGGGGCAGAGGGCCGGGCGGGCGGCCCTGCGGGGGGCCGGCACGCCACGCTCTGGGAAAGCAAAACCACCGTGTATGCTGGCGAAGCGTAACCCCCCTACTTCGCCCTTCATTCCACCTCGCGCTTCCAAATAGAGCCCGTTAAGCTCGCCGGGTGGCGGGCTCCGGCAGGCGCCGCGTCCCTCTTCGCGAGACGAAAGCCACCTGCCTGACGGGGACACGGGCGCCGTCATTTGCTCCCCGCCGTGGTCTTAAACGCTGCCCCTCTGCAGGCTCGAAGCCTCCGCCCCGTTACCGCGGAGTCGGTCACAGGGTCAGAGGACGGGCCTAGGCGCTGCTCCCAGCCAGCCACTCCTGAGAGCCGCTGCTCAGCCGACGCGCTCCAGTGCATCACCGAGCAAGGCTGTCGGGGCCCCCGCCCTTTCTGTCTGGGCGTTCCCTCTACAATGACACCGTCGCGTGGGAGTTTAGATATTCGTGAACCGAAGAGTAGGGGAGAAACGCTGTGAGCCTCCCCCGCGCCCAGCCAGGCCCGCGGCCTCCTGGTCCGTCCTGGCACGGGATGGCCACACGGGGCCCCGGCGGGCGGTCAGCGGCTCCGCTCCCGGCCAGCGCCGGCCCCCCTCCTCCTTCGCTTCTGGCGGTGGGGAGTCAGCGGGGCGGGCGCCTGCCGCCCACACATGTGCCCTCCCCCGCCCCATGGGACGGCTGCGCGGCCGTCTCCAAGCCACGACACCGTCCCGTGTGCGCACACCCCACGGGCGAGGCCGAGGCAGGCGCGGTGCCGAGGGCAGCGCGTGTGACCCGGGCCAGGCGGCCCCCGCCCCCCAGCAGCAGTGTGTGGGCCGTCCCCCCGGGACCCCGGCCCCCGACGCCTCCTTCCCGCGGGAGAGTGGCGGGAGCGGCCCCTAGCAAACCGATTGGTTTGAGGGCAGTATTGGGTTTTTTTAGCTGTTTTAAAAACCGAGCTCATTGGGGCGACGTGACAAGCAGGGACCGCTTCGTGAGCTGCGCGTTGCCCTAGCGCAGGGGCCAGGCCCGCCCTCTCTGTGTCACGCCGAGTCTGGTGTGTGTGCTGCTGGAGTGCGCAGGTCTCTTAGGTGATAATTTATTCATTCCCACATGTGTCACGTATTTTAAGAACGGCTTTATTGATATTCAGAAAACTAAATTAACGTGTGCAATTCGATGAGTTAGCAGATAGGCGTGTGCCCACGAAACGTCCCCGCGGTCAGGACGGGGGACACCCCCGTCGCCTCCGGAGGGCCCCGCCGGCCCCCTTTCCTGGGTGGTGGGAAAACGACGCAAGGCCTGACCTCGAGTGCAGGCTGCGTCGCGGCGGCCGTGGGAGCTGACGCTCTATGCCACGGGCGCCCGTCACCGCCCGCCCCGGCAGCCGCCGTCCTGCTCCTCCTCCCCCGGTCGGCCGTGTGGGGTCCCGCGTCTAAGTGGGATCACGCAGCACTTGTCTTTCTCTGTCAGGCCCCCAGGTTCCCCTGCGCTGCAGCAGACGGCAGGGTGACCCTCTTTTTCAAGGCTGAGTAATATTCCACGGCGTGTGTATTACCTGTTCTCTTCATCTGCTTGTTGTTTCCACGTTTTGGCAATTATAAAAAAAAATGCTGCAGTAAACATCTTAAACTCTTCTAAAAAAACGGAGAAGGGACACTTCCAAATGAATTTCACGAGGCCAGCATTGCCCTGACCCCAAAGCCAGACAGAGGCTACAGAGAACCGCAGTCCTGTGTGCTGGATGAATAGAGATGTGAAACCGAGCAAACTGAATTTAAAAGCGCGTTGAACAGGTGCTACGCTGCGATCCAGGGGGATTTACCCCTGGGGTGCAAGGGTGGGTCAGCATCACACGTCAGTAAATGTGACGTACAGGTGCGCGACAGGTTCACGAACACACCTCAGCGCTGCCGGTCGTCAGGGGAACAGGGGGTGCAAAGCACAACCTCGGGGAGCTCTCGCCTCGCTCCCGTCAGAACGGCCGTCACCGTCACCGAAAGGACGGGAAACAGCACGTGCGGGCGAGGCCGCGGGCGACCTGGGCCCCGCCTCGCGGCCGGTGGAACTGCACTGCGGGCCGCGGCGGGAAACAGGGCAACTCGACACCGCGCGGCCACGCCCCCCCCCCCCCCCCGCAGTCCCGCTTCCCAGCCTTTACCCAATCGCCCCCGCCGGGACCCCCGCAGGGACGGCCGCACGCCCGCGTCCGCCGCCGCGCTGCTCGCGAGCCTGCTGTCCGCGAGTCCCCGTCAGGCGCGTCTCGGGGGGCCGACCGAGCACCCTGACTGCCGTCCCCCCCAAGGCACCTGCGTTCCAGCAGAAGAGACGCTAAGCCTCCGGCTGGAAGGGCGGCAGGGAGAGAGACCGGAGGACGCGCCAAGGGGCTTCTGGGAACGGGTACAGCTGCGAGAGAGGCTCCCCGAGGCTCAGGGGGCGGGGGGAGCAAGGCGGGCGCTGGCTTCGCCCGCGTGGAGCGGATCCGACCCAGCGGAAGAAAGCAGCCGGGTCTCAGAGGCCGGACGGAGCGGGGCGTGGCTGAGCAGTGGACGTCACCGTGCAGTCAACGGCTGCATCCGCGTCCCTCCCCTGCGGCCACGGCCTGGGCACGCAGGCCCCCATCCTCACTGTGACAGCCCGGCGGGGCGCGCGGTCAGTACTTGCGGGGTGGACGGCCGGACGTGCGTGTTTCGGAAGGCGGCACGGAGGGACCCACGGGAACCCTCTCCTTCTGCACCGCGGCCTTCTGGGCCCGGGCGCTGGGGGCTCAGGGCCACCAGCCTGGGGCGGGGACGTAGCTGTCCACAGGCCGCTGCCCCAATTTTTCTGAGCAACCTCCTTCCTGGGGTTCACTGAGTCACTTCCTTATAGGTGTGTAAGACGACAGGACAGAAGGCGGGACACTTTCATTCCAATCTCCTCCTTTCTGTCCCCAAACTACAAACGGGCCTGGATTGTGAAAGGGGGGGGGGGTGACCCAGCTGCCGTCTCCCCTCGGGGAAGCAGGCGGAGGGGGCTCTTCCCATGTCCCCCCGACTGCCCCGCGGCCTGGGCGGCCGCGGCGAGAAGTCCGCGTGCGAAGGACCAGACAAAGCGGTGCGATGCCTCTGGCTCTCACACCGGCCGTCCTCACGTGTGTGTGTTTTAGGTTCTGGTTGCGTGAGACCCTCCTGTGAGTGTTTTATGCCTGGTGGAGACTTTGCATGGCTTCGGGACTGAATTCGGAAGAGACGCGCTGACCACTGACCACTGACCACTGACCGGTGGGAAGGAAAATGTTTAAATCAATTAACCTTTCGTGTGTGGGCTTTGCCTCCACAAGAAGGGCCTCCTCAGGTGCCCAGGCGATAACCCCGTGGATTTTGTGGGCAGGAGAGAACGGCATCTATTCACTAAGCTCGGGTTCATGTTTCTCCCCAAATCTGGGTGGAAAAGCATTTGTCTCAGAGGCAGTTAAACAGGACTGAGAAAATCCTCAACTCCTTTGAAAACAGTGAAAAACACTTTGCATTTCCAACAAAAGAAATGCACTTTGAAGGTGAGAAACCGTCACTCCAGGTTTAAAGAGGAAACTCTGCAGAAGTGAAACAGCCTTTGGGGGGGGGAGGAGGAGATGGGGGAGACAGGGGCAGGGCTGAGAGGCCGGGGTGGGGGTCAGGAGAGCCTGGGAAGGGGGTGGGGCCCGGCCCCCTCTGAGGAGGAGGACCAGGCAGCCCCAGACCCTGCCCGTGGTGGAGGGGGCGGTGCGGGGTCCTCCGGGGTGCAGGGCTCACGAACTTCCAGGCCCTGGCTGGGCATGAGCAGCTCTGGCTCCTGGAGGGGCCGGGGCCACCTCGTCCCAAGCCTGGCTGTGGCCCCTGCTCCACGGCAGAGGGGCAGGGTTTAAAGACGTGTCTTTTTATAACTCCTGCACCTCATCCGCTTCCCTCTGCAGGCCGTTCCCATGGCAACCGGAGGAAAGGCCAGCAGCAGCAAGAACTAGTGTTTGCACAGTGGACTCCACCGGGCCTGCGGGTGCCAGGCTTGGCGCGGGGTGCGGGCGGCCTCCGCCCAGGCCCCCTGCCGCGTGAGCGGAACCTCGCGTGCGGCTCACACGGCCGGGGCGGGGGGCCGGGGGCCCACGCGCATGTGCTGGCACCGGGTTCGGGGCGCGGACGGCTCGCAGCCCCGTCGTTTCCTGTCCCAGCCACCAGTGACGGAAGCGCTGGGCCGCCTGCGGGTCGAGGGGTGTCAGCCTCGGGCAAATCACAGTGACTCTCCCCGGAGGCCCCCGGTGCCCGGTCAGCAGCCCGAGGCGCCTTCCCGCGTGGCCCCGGAGAGCACCCCGCACCCCGCGCGGCTGCGGTTCTGCCTCTAGCTCTCCGCTGCCCCGTCCGCGCAGTCGCTCTCCCGGGCCCTGGTTCCCCGCATCCGCGGGCTGACGGTCCTGCCCCGACGCGGCCAGCACCCTGGCGTGGGGCGGCGGGGGCGGGGCGGGGGCGCCGCGCTGCGCCCTCGGATGGGGGGCGGCGTCTGCGCTCCCAGGATGCGCTGCCCTGTGGCCGTGGACGCGGGGCTGCCCGCACGGTCGTCCGGGGGCTGGGCTCCCCGCTCCGAGCCCCGCCCGCGGAAGGCCCCGCCAGGTGTAGGGCACCCCCGCAGCAGCGCAGTCTGCGCCGTCCGTTACGTCTGTTACTCTGTTACGTGAGCGCCTCAGCGGGGGTCTGGCGCCTGGGCCCCGCCCCCTTGCCCCCACCCCCGCCCCCGCCTGGAACACCGGGCAAGTCCTGTCCCTCCCAGCCCCCCCGCCCCCCCCCACGGCCACGCGGCCTCGGCATCACCGCCCGCATCTCCGCGGTGGGGCTCCGAGCTGCACCCGCAACGCGGCCGCACCGTCCACCGGGCTGAGAAGCTCCCGCGGAGGAGCCGGGCTCTGACTCGGGCGCAGGGGGGCCCTGCCCACCGCTGGAGGGGGAGGCTCTGCTCTGGCCGCCCCTGGGCCCCCTGTGCAGGGCGTCACGTCTCTGCAAGTGACACGGTTTGAAAGACTTCGACCCCACGATGTGACGGCGTGCGTCGCCCCCAGCTGGGCGCCCTGCCCCCCACGGGGCTGCTGTGGGGCATGCGGGCTGGGGGGGGGGTGCACAGAGCAGCAGAGGACAGGAGGGGATGGGCCGGGGGGGGGGGTCTCCCTGCGGGGCCGGGGGGGGGGCGCGGGTTCCTGGGAGCCTCGCGGCCCCACGTCTCGGCACCCTGGCTGCAGGAGCGGCTCTGGGGTCCACCGGCACGCAGCCCTCCCTCGCCGCGCGGCCTGCACCGGGCACGGCTGTGGCCCAGACGGAGGGGCGGACGGACCGGTCGGGGCACAGGCCCGAGCCCAGGCGACAACCCGCGATGCGGCTGGCGTCCCGGGGCTGTGCCGGCGTCTCCGCGGGGCGGGTCACCCAGGACGCACGGCGCTGGCAGCGGGGCTGGCGCTCAGGCACGGAGGCCGAGGGCGGGGCGCAGGGGGGAGAGGGGCCCGGGCGCAGGGGGGAGAGGGGCCCCGGCGGCAGAGCACCCCGCGCCTGGCTCGGGCTGCGGTTCTGTGCCCTGGGCAGTTTGTGCAGCTGTGACCTGGGGCTAAAACAGCGCTTTTCAGCAGCAGAACCCCGGCTCTGACCGCAAGGCTTCACTTCCGGGAGTCTCGATTTCATTTCCCTGCATAAGAACATCGTGCCTATGTAACGCCACCAAATCTTGACTTAAAAATAGTTAAAATGGTACATTTTAGGTTGCATATTTTTACTACAATAAACAACCAGAGAAGTAAAAAATTCGACTTGCACACTCACACACGCTTGCACACATGTGAAGCTCTTGTACTATATTCTTGTTACATGTACTGAAGGGACGCTGGGGGGACTTTAGCTGTCACCTCTGCATGTGAGAAAACTCACTCGGGACCTCGCCTCTGCCGTGTTCTAGGCTGGCAACTTCCCCGCAGACAGCAATGAGTTTGCAAAACTGTAATGTGGCTGAATACCTCTCTATGCTTCGACTGCGAGTATGAACGCTGACTGATAAACTGCACGCCTGTGTGTCCTCACTGATAATTGCTGTTACCTTTCTATTTCATCCCGTTTCCGAATGTGATTTTAGTATGTTTCCTTTTCTATTTTTTTCTTTTTTACATTGTAAACATTCTAACAATTGACTTCAACATTCTTGTAAACTGTAGTGGGCTGATTACTATGACAAAACACATCTTTGAACCAATAGAACGCCTTTTTTCCCCCTAAGAATCTTATGGGTTATAAATTCTAGATTCGAACGGTGCGGAAAGTAAAAGCCGAGGAAAATCACGACTCCCGGCGCCGCAGGCGGTACCGCTGGACTCCGCTTCGGGCGACACGGTCCTTCTGCAGCTGCGTCCTGGACTCTGCTTGCTGCGGGCACGGGGTCCGCACACCCCACGGCCGAAACCGCAGGCTTCTAACGGCCCGATAAATAAGCGGCAGTATCCCGAATGACACCTTTACAGCGTGGCCGTAATTCCGAGAAAAATTCACAGTCATTTTGTCCTGGCTGCGCGAGCATTCACAGAAAGCATCCTCGGTTCTCTGTGAGCGGGCCAGTTTTGCCAGCATTTTGCTCGAGGGGAAACAGAGGCCCGGCTGGAGGACCCGGGCCTCCCCCGCCCGTCCGTGGCGAGGCCCGGGTCCTGGCTCCAGGCGGTGCTGCCCGGAGCGTCGGGGTGTCACGGGGCGCCCTCAGGCGGTGAACGCTGCGCGGCCCTCTCCCGGCTCCCCAGGGCAGAGACCGAGGAAGCAACGCGGAGCAACACGGAACCAGCCGCGCGGGCGGCAGAGCGAGCGCGGAGGGGGCGGCGTCTCGCCGGGTCGCTTCTGACTTCGGTGCCGTTGGGGCGGGGCGCGCCTTCACGGACAGACGCCAGCAGGTGGGCGCCGCAGGCGGCAGGAGTCGCACGGCTGCCTTCGTCGGGTCAGAGCCGAGCTCGCGACGCCGTGTCCGCGTTGCCCGTCTTTGCACGCGGGTGGCGCGGGGCTCGCCGTCGGGCTCAGGCATGACAGGCCAGCTCCTTGGGCGCGCACGTCCCTTCTCACCCCCGCTGTCCGGACCGGAAGTGCCACCCCCCCATCTACTCGCCGCCCGGGTGCGCCGCGAAGCCACGCACAGACCCGCTGCGCCCACGTGTTTGGCCTCCCGACCCCACGCCCTCTGTTTCTCACAAACGGTTCTTGAGGCGACGTGTTCAGAGTGCGCCCGTGCGCGTGGCTGCGACACGGCCTCCCGCCGGTGCCCGTCCTAACGCGCTGACCCTCTGAGTGTCTCCCCGCAGACGCCAGCCCCCCGATCGCTGCACAGGACGCGACCTTCGAACTGGTCTGAAAGCTGACCCGCGGGTCAGGCTGTGCTTTCCGCCTCCTTAGCGCTCACGCGTGCTGGAGGCAGATGCGGGTCACTCTGCGTGGACGCCACGGCCCACAGCCCGGACGAGGCCCGAGGCCCGGCGCCGCGTCGGGTCGGTGCTGGGACTGCAAACCTGGCTCTGCCCGGCCCAGCCCGCGGCCGAGGACCCAGCACCGGCTCAGGGCAGGAAGCTCGTGCGGGATGCTAAATACACCCGCACTCAGGCAGGTGCGGGTGGAGGCGAGGGGCAGGTGTGTACGCACACGTGCAGAAACAGTTGCACTTGTCTGTCTACGACTGTAACCCCCCAGGCCCCCATGCTGCCTGGCTGCAGGGAGCAGGCGTCCCTCGAGGTGCCCACTGGCCACCAGGCTGTTAGGTCCTGGCACCTCGTCATGACGCCTGCTGAACATCGGGTTGCTGCAGGTGTAACTAAGGCAAACAAGCTCAGAGAGGGCAGCTTGCACCCTGAGACACAGGAGGATACCATGGGAGCTGTGCCGGCAGGCCCTAGGGCTGAGTCATCCCCAGGGGCTTCGGCCCTGTGGCCCCCCGTGTGGTGTGTGGTCCAGTGTCGGCTGATTCGCGGGCCCCGCTGTGACGCTCCGTTCTGGTGGCTCCCGGAGGTGGCAGTGTGGCGGAGACCGCCTGTCCACACTGGAGGTGGCTCCCGACACCAGTCTGCGAACTGGGGAGAACTGTCCCCACTGCTGGCGGGCACGAGGCTGGTGTGCCCCACGCACGGTGCAGGGAAGCTGGGCACGGGGAGCCGGGGGCCAGGACGACAGGCAGAATGAGGGTCTCTTTGACAGGGAGCTGTCCGGGCCGCACGCCGAGGACGAGGACGGGGGACAGTCACCGACGCTGAGCTCAGGCCTGGCGGGGACACGGGCCCCGCGCGGTCTCACCCGGCCGTGCCACACGACACGCTTCCAAGACACAGTGTGACGACGCACACCTGGACAGGCCACAAGCGCGTTTTTGTAGTTATCTGACACACCGTTTTCTGTTTCTGTCCAACAGATTTAAAAATGCTTCGTCAGAACTTGCCAGCCTCGTGACTGTGACCGCCTCCTCCACGTTCTGCCTGAGTAAAAAAATTTCCTCCCGACTGAAAAATTGGGATTCGAATTTCCGGCAGCACAGTGTCCGGCACAGCGTTTCATGTTTGCCGTTTGACGATGGAAGTGTTTTTGTGACACTTTATGAGGTATTCAGTGCTGCGGGTACGGGGAGAAGTCAGTGCCTTATTTTGGGGGACTCGTCATGCGTGGCGGGGCTCCCCCGTGTCTTGCTGCGCTCCTTAAGTTTACGCGTTTTAGTTTTAGACGTGACGGGGTCCGGCGAGGACGCAGAACACAGGCCGGTGCCGAGAAGAGCCCATGGCGCACACTCTGTGTCTGCCCCGCACGAGAACCAGCTAGATGGCAGAGGAGGGCGGCGGCACCTCCAGGCGCACCCCTCAAGGCTGCACCCCTCAGCGCGCTGTCGGGACGTTTCCTCGTGCAGGGTGAATCCGTTTGTTCACCCCACGTACTCGTGCAGCACTGGGTGCTGGGTGCACAGCCCGCGGACCGGTGTGCCCCTGCCCGGGCCTCATTCTGCCCCCTTATTTGTCTCCCGAAGCCCGAAGGAGCGAGCACGTGCTTCAGGCAGAAGCCGCGCCTCCCTCCGAGAGCCGGCTCTCTGGATTTCTGCTCCTTGTTTACTCCGAAAGACGGTCGCATTCGCAGGTGCGGTGAACAGAAATGCCGCCTCTGTTAATACACCTCTTAGATCACCGAAGCCGCAGTAACGACGCCACCGGCCAAGAATGCGAAGTGAAAAGAACCCTTTGTTCCGATTTTTTTTTTAAATCTGTGGACTAAAATAGCACTCGCGGGGACAATAATCCACACGGTAGATTAAAAGCCCGTTAAACGCTACTTTTAGCCTGGCCGAGCGCCAGCTGCCAGGCTGCCCTTCGGCGCCTCTGCTTTTGAATACGGAAAACTTGCCGTAGCCCGGTGACGACACTAATATGTCATCTCGGAGTGATGAAATGACCGAATGAACAAATGCGCTTAGGCTAACTCTCTAATTCCTAAACACAAAATGCAGGCTGAGCCACGGCGTGAGTCGGGGGCTTTTAACTCCCAAATCCCCACCACGTGTCCCACACCACCCCCCAAAAAAATTGTAATCCAATGAGAAGTGTGCCTGGTGGGTCAGTTCAGCTTCGAGGGCCTCCCCGCCCCACTCACCAAACTGTAAACTTCTCCTAAATTAAAGTCCTTGAGTTACCTCTGGCTAAAAACCTGAAAGCTTTAATGGTTTAGTGAAGGTCTACAGGACACATGCAACCCAAACACAGACCAAATCCAGTCTGGATACGTCTAGACTGGTTACAATGTTAACTTAACTGCTAATTCAAAACGGTAACATAATTAACCACATCTTTCCTCATTTATAAATACAACACAAAGGATGAAAACAATTCGGATGAATCGTAGTGAAGAAAAATTGGAGTAGGCCAAGAAAACAGGAGTGGACCGGGCACAGCGCAGACGCACCCCAGCCTGTCCGGCTGCTGCAGGCGGGGGCGTTCCTCGTCTCTGACAAGATTCACAGCAATCGTGCAATAAAAATAAACTGTTTCCGAAAAGCCCGGGGACGGCTGCCCAGCCGCCCGGAGGCAGGTTCTCTAGTGCGCCTTTTGAAGAGGTGATGGGCGGCGTGTCTGAAAAGCTCAAACTGTGATTCTGTGACATGGGGTTTGTCGCCTGATGTCTGTGGAAAGCCTTTTGATTCCCTCGGGGTCGTGTGCAGAATTCGGTGAGCACGTGCACGTGACTGTTCTGGCGTTAAGGACCCAGAGTTTCCTCCACGTTCTCAAAGGCAATCTCCTTCTTTGTATCCTTCATTGTGCTCCACAGACAAAATCGCCACGCAGCCCGACAAGCCCCAGGGTCTCGGGCTCCACCCAGGACAGAACCACCGAAGGCGGAACCTGAGAACTTGCATCATTAATGAACGGCCCACGTGAATCCTCTCTGCGGAAGGATGACTGTCTCTGCACGCGCGCGCGCACACACACACACACACACGAGCTAACTCACATATTGGTTCCTCACAACTACCCTTAGTCCGATTAAAAACAAAAACTGGCGAACAGCTGGCAAGAGGCCACACTCAAGCTGTCGGGCTGCAGTGGACTTCGGACGTCTTGCGAGCTCCCACGGTGCTCCCCAAACGCGAGTCTACTCCCCGTGCCACCCAGCGAGCAAGCCGCCGGCCCCGTGTGGATGCGGGGAGCAGCCTGCAGACACCGCATGCCGAGCGCCCGTGGGAGCTGGGTCCGCGGAGGCCCCGAGGCTCGTCCTGCCGTACTGGGGCCGCAACGGGCCGATCCATGTGCATCTTGGGTGAACGGTAACAGCACGTTGGGCTGAACTGCCACCCCTGGGTCGAAGGGTCGATCTCTGTGACCTCGCCAGGAAACACAGCCCCTCGGGGTCACGCCTACGCTTTTACGGTCTCCCTGTCGGGCAGCGTCCCATCCACGCTTGACAGACCTTCCTTCGGGGGCCTCTTTTTAATTTTAGTTTTTACGCTGTCACGGGAGACCACAAGCCACAAATTTAGCCCAAAGCGTCCTCGATATTACCCGATGCTGCACAGCGCCCCGGCCCCGCCATGCACAAACCCTCCGGGGACTCTGTGCAGGGCTGGAGCTGACACTCCCCGTGGGAAGCAGGGTCAGGGCCGAGGTGCGGCTGTTGCCTCTGCCGCAGGAGTTGCGGCGTGGCTGGGTGTCCTTCAGCCGGAACGCTGCTCTCCGCAGGGTTCGCGGACAGGACGGACGACGTGTCTGAGAAGAGGCATCGGCTGCCTGTGTGCCCGGAGCGAGCTGCGGACACAGTGCCCCGTCGGGCCGTGCGGGCTTGGAGGTGCTCAAACCCAGACCAGGCCCCGGGGCCTCCTCAGAAAACATGGGGACAGCTGTGGAACGGGCGGGGGAGGGGGACCGGATGGCTCCGAGCGGCGCCCCACAGGGCCTCGGCTCAGGCCCCTTCCGGCCACGGACGCATGCGCACGGCTCTTGGTTTCCTCCTCCGGCCCAGGCCAGGCCTTCTGCAGCCCGAGTCCCACAGCTGGGCCGCTGCTGAGGCCCGCCGGCCGGACGCCCCAACTGCCCAAGCTGCTTCTCATTATTTTCAGCCACCGAGGACACTTGCTGGCAAACGATGGTTTTCAAACTAAAACTGAAATTTAAGAGACGCCGCAGGCTAACGGGGGAGTCGTTTGCCTTTTGAATTTCGTGTTGATAAAGCTATTTGGAGATCTTGGCACATGAAGGGTAAAATCAATGGCGTCTTAAGACCCTCACGATGCTGCAATAATTATCGCTAATCTTGGATCAATACTCGCATCTGGTGCAGTCCCTTCTTTATTATAAGAATTAGCCCAGATCTGCAGTAGGACACTACAGACAGCCTTTGCACAAAACCGATAATGATCGCATTTCAGGCAGGAGGAACTCTCGCTTCCAACGTGCCTCCTTTCTTCCTCTTCTCCAAGTCTCCCCGCGTCGTTCCGTCTGTGTGTGTGCTTCCGGGGCCGAGCGGGGGCCTTTACGGCATGGAGGGTGCTGGGCCGCCGAGGCCGCGTGCCTGGCGCCCGCACACAGGCTGTCCGCGGGAAGGGCTTCCAGTCACGCGACAGGCGCTGGCCGAAGGCCCGCGTGCGCTGGGCGCTGGTTTCGTGCTCGGGAGACGCCGTGACCGACACGGGGAGCTGCTCCCTCAGGTTCGTACGTGTGCACGGCTGTGCACGCGTGTGCACGCGTGTGTGTGTGCGCACACGCGTAGTCAGTCCTTTGGAGAACCAGAAGCCGAGCGCGCGGGCAAAGGCCGGCAGGACCGAGGCACGACCATGACGAACAGACGGCTCCCCGGGAGGGGGCGTCCCAGCCTCTGCAGGCCATGCGGCCCGTGCGCCTCCCCAGACGAGGGTGAGGGGGCGTCGCCGCCTCCACTGCATGCACGAGGAGCCCGAGAGCCGACGCTGCCGCCGGAAAATCGCAGGCCGTGCGGCACCGAGCGGAGGGCTGGGGTTAAATGCAAGGGCCCCCGACGGCGGGGCTCGCGGTTTGGTTCGTCCTCCCCGGCGCCCCTGCGGGCGGCCCACCCAAGGCGCTGCCCTCGCCTCCGAGCCCGGGTCGCTCCTGCGGTCCAGGTGCGGTCTCTGAGCCGGTGGCGCGCCCACTTCGACAGCACACGCACAAACCCGCGCGCATACACACAGCTCGTGTTCGACGGAGGAGCCGAGAACATGCAGCGGAGAAAGCCTCGTCGTAAAGGGCGGTGGGGAGGCCGGAGAGCCGCCCGCAGAGCAATGAAACCCGACCACCGACACCGCACGCCGCCTTTGACCCGAGACGGACTGGGGACTCGAGGACCTGAGGCCACAGCTCACGCAGGGGGAGCACAGGCCCCAAACTCACAGTGCCAGACGCGCGCGGCAGTCGGAGCCACGTGAGGACGGGGAAGGCCGTGGCTGCCACTGCGGCACCCCGCGGGCCAGCGGACGTCGGGGGTCAGCGGAGTGGGTGCCAGGCAGCCGGGAGCCGGGAGTGAGCGACAGCCCACGGGCCACGCCTCCGAGAGCCGGGGCTCTGGCCTTTTCTCCGCTTGTTTCATTGGAGGCATGTTTTTTTGTTTTCTCATTTTAGTCACCTCTCTGTTCGTTCCTGTGTATTAGAGAGACCTGTATGGCTCCCGGCCCCGGCCAGGCGGCCTCAGGAAGTAGGTGTCCTGCGCTTTCCCGTGGTACATCTCCCTGATTACCCGTGCCGGGGCTCTGGGCCTGTGCCGCACATGTGTGTGCGCGCGTCTGTGTGTGCATGTGTGTGCATGCGTGCACACATGTGCGCGTCTGTGTGTGCATGTGTGCATGTGCGTGTTTGTGTGTGTGCATGTGCGCGCGCACGCATGGGTGCGTGTGTGCATGTGTGCATGGGTGTGTGCGTGCGGGTGCGCACACGCATGGGTGTGTGCATGTGTGTGCATGTGTGCACACATGTGTGTGCGCCTGTGTGTGTGCATGTGTGTGTGTTCGTGTGTGTGTGCGTGCTGTGTGCCCGGGGGCCCCGGCGGGCGAAAGGCAGTGGGGGTGGGTCGGAGCTCACCGCGGGAGGCGCCCTGCTGGGAGCCCAGTGGACGGGACCCCAGGATGAAGGTCCCTCTTGTCTTGGGGCCTGCATCGTGGAGGGTGGTGGAACCAGGGGCCAGAGCGAGTCGGACGTGGACCCTGAACCACGCAGCCTGGGGCCTCCCGTTTTCCTGTCTGCCCGTCCAGAGGAGGCTCATCGGGGCCTCTGGACTCAGAGAGAATGTCCCCGGGACGACATCCTCGAGGTGGAGCTGCGGAGCGAGCCCCCGGGCACCGGCAGTCGCCTTGCGGGGAACGGAGGTCCACGCGCCCTGCTCCTGCTAACGGCGCTCGCGGACAGAGCCTGTCATCTCGCGCCCTGGTTTCGATCCCTCATTGTGTCTAAAAAGCAATCGGTTAAAATGCCCCCAGACCTCGCGAACGTAATCGAAGGACAGCGCGGAGCCCCAGCAGCACACAGACGCCGCCGTCCGCCCCACGCGCATTCCCGGCTCCCGCCAGCCTCGGCAGCCGGGCCGGCATCACACTGAGAAGCGTCGCACCAGGGCATGAGTTGTCACCAGCCTCGTTCCTCAGCGGACGGGGGGTGGGGGTGGCTCTGCATGAAGTGCCTCTGGTGCGAGACACGGAGGAACCGGCCGCGACGGGCTCCTCTGAGCAGCCGGGAGCCCGCGGTCGCCGTGAGTCCTTTGCGAGGAGGGTGCCGGGCGGCATGGTAGTGCGGCCACGGACAAGTGTCACACGAACAGCCAAAGGCTCGACGTGCCCCGGGACGCGAAGTCGCACGGGTCTCAGGACTCTGCGGTGGCCGGGGGCCTGCGGCCGTGTGGCGGGGCCGGAGGCGAGGCGAGGCGGGCGGGGGCGTGCGGGCCCCAGAGAACGGGAGACGCCGTGCCCGCTGCTGGCCTGTCACAGGACGTGCGTTCCCGCTGGGGATGTGACAAGTGCACTTAGTGAAACTGACCGTAACGCAGGAATATAAATGCTGAACAAGAATTCTCGCCCGGACTTTGACGGAAGGAGGGCGGGAGAGCCCGGAGGTCAGGGATGGCGGAGGACGGGGACAAGGACTCAGGCCACAGGCGGCTGCGGCCGGTCTGCCCTGGCCGACTGCGCGGGACTTTGGAGCACTTACAGCAGTTCACAGGATTCTCTAGAGCTTTGACAGGTCTTTTTATCTCAAGGCAGGAAATAAAAATCATGGGCCCAAGAAAGAAGTAGAGAGAGAGAGACAGACAGACAGACAGAGGCCCAGAGTCACCTTCGGAGCGGCGGACCTGACTGACCAGGCTGCAGACCCGGACGCCACGCTGGCCTCGGAAGGGCCGTGCGCCTGTCCCAGCCCATGCGGTGACGGCAGGGGAGGTGGGAAGGTGGCCGGCTCCAGCCCTGCCCCCAGCCCTGCTGAGTCCCCCTGAAACCGCCGCTCGCACGGGAGACAGAAGTCAGCGGAGCGGATGGAGAGGTGCGGGTGCCCACACTCCGCCCCCGGGGGCGTTTGCTCCCCACTCACGAACCACAGGGGATGTCGCAAGGCCTGCCCGCCTGAGGCGCTCCCGGGGGGTTCGTTCTTTTACTTTTCATTTTCGAGAATCAAAATGCCGCGTGTTTGAGGGAGCTCTTGAAAAGAAACGAGTCGTGCACACAGGTGATGCTGAGCCGTTGTCACCGTCCGGGTGCCCCAGGCTCCCGGGGAGGCGCGACCCCTCCATCGGAGGGGACCCAGGGCAGCTGCCGCCAGGCTGGGCTCGTTCTCGCCCTAAGGCACCCCCCAAGGCAGCCTGTCCTGGACAGGAAGTGGGCAGTAAAGTCGCCTGGGCCCTCGACAGGCTTCGGGTGTGCTGGCCAGGGAGGCAGGAGACGAGGTGCCCAGCGAGAGCTGATGGACAGCATGCTGACCTGTCGCGTCCGTCAGAGCCCCGGACACGGCCTGGGCAGGCGGCGGGGGCCGGAGGGCCAGGAGCGGCGGGTGGTGGGGTCGGGGACACAGGACTTCCTGTCTGGAGCGAGAGGGGGCTGGCTGCAGGCAGGGTGGGCGTGGGGTGCGATGGGGCGGGCCCTTGCCTCGTCCTCGGGTGCAGATCCATGTCCCCCCGCGTCCTCCCGAGGCCGTCCGTCCATGTGTCTGCATCCTCCAGTCAGACGGGATTGGGGACTGCCCTAGGACTGCATTTTACCTTAGTCACCTCTTTAAAGACCCCCTCCACACACAGCCCCGTTATGAGGGGCGGGGGGGGCCAGCGGTGCACAGGTGGCCCCGGGGGACGCAGTCCAGCCAGGGACCGGCCACATCACACGGCCAGAGGCGCCGGGCCTGGGCCAGTGGGGTGCACAGGGCCATGCCGGGCCGTTTCTGGGCGGGCGGTTCTCCTGGGACAAGGTCCCAGGCCTGCGCCGACAGACGGGCAGGCCGCCCACCCGAGAAGGCGCCGGAAGGTCACGCGGACCGCCATGGGGCGTCGGAAGCCCCACCACGAGTTACGGAGCAGCCAGGCTTTGCGGGTGAACGAAGCCGACTGAGGGAGCAGCAGGAGTCTGTAGCGGTGAAGCCCCGACGAGCAGCGCTAAGCAGCCCGCCCCTCGCGGAGCGGCCTCGCTGGGGCGGGTTTCAGGAGCAGAGCCATTGTGCCGTTCCTGTTTCTTTAAAGAATGAAATTGAAACAAATACATTCTTCCCCCAGCTGCTCAAGAAACAGCTGTAAATTAACGGCCAGGCCGTTCGGCTCATCAAAAGGTAGTGGTGTGACTCTCACGGCTGATTGTTTCTGTGTGTGTGGGGGGGACACACGGCTTCGAGCGGCTCACAGGTGGCGTCCTGGGGAGTGACGGCTCCACGGACGCCGGAGCCATGAGCCGGCAGCGCGACGCGGAGCTCGGTGCCTGCGGTGAGCCGTCCTGACCGCTCGCCGCGGCACACACATGCAGGCCCCGGGAAACGCACGGCTGCGGGCTCCAGACCTCGCGGGCCGCCCCTGCCCCTCCCTCCCCCCGCTTGGCCTCTCACCTGGTGGCATCAGGGGCCAGGGGGTGGCTCGGGCGCGGGGAGGTCCGCCATGCTTCCCGGGGCCCGGGGTCCCCAGGCCAGGACTGGGGACAGGAGAGGCTGCAGGCGGGACCCCGCGCCTGCCCCCCTCCCCCGCCCTCTTCCGCTGAGCGGGTGACAGGTGAAGGCCCTGGGCGGCTCCTCGGTCAGCGGGTGTCAGCTGCGGGGCGGCGCCATTGTCAGGGGGCGGGGGGGGAAGGTGCCGCCAGATGCGACTTCTGCTGGAAAGTGCGCGTCGCATAAAGGAACGCACAGAACGGCTTCTTTATGAACTCGTTAAACGTGAAATGGTAAACGGAAATGAAATACAGCGTAATGAAGCCAGTGTGTAAGCCGCGCTGTTTTTAATTACAACTTAAATTAACCAGTGTCTCTCCACCGCGGGAGAATTAATTTCTGAAACAAAAGGAACTCTATAAAAGTATACTCGATTACACCTGGGGACCGCAAATTTCTTGTCGTCTGGCACTCGAAGGCCCCTTCCAGATCCTGGTGGGGGTGGTGACTGCCCGCTAAGCACCCTCCCGCTCCGAGGCTTCTCTGCTCCTTTCTCGTTCATGGAATTTGGCTGTAAAACTGGTTTCCTCCTAAGTGATGCTTCTGGCCTCAAAAATATCAATAATTCCTGGCGCGACGACTCCTGGGTACTCCCGAGCGCCTCGGCCGCCCGGGGCCCCTTTGCCAGGCTGACGGCTGAAGCTCGCCCTCACCCAGAAGACAGGAGTTCTGCGTTATCTGTTCTACATGCGTGACTTTCTTGCTCACCTTGAGAGGCGGTGGGCCCGCGGGCGGGCCGGCCGCAGGGCCGGGGCGCGGCCACCAGCTGCGGGGTGCGGCCACCAGCTGCGGGGTCCGCGTGCCTGCGTCGCGTCCGGTCGCTCCCAGACGGTGCGGGCGAGCGCGGGCTCACGCCGGCACGCGAGAACCGCACCACCGTCTTCCCTGTGCCCCGGCTGCAGAGCCCGGGGCCAGCACGCTCTCCTGTGCTGAACACTATTGCAGCGAGGAACGGCGAGCTCGGCTGTAGGAAATCCTCGCGTCCGCGTGGAAGACGGTGGGGCCGGCGACGCTGGCCTACGGGGCCGACCTGGCTCCCCGAGGCTCACTCCAGGACCCGCCCCCGTATGCCAGCCGCCCCCGTGCTGACCTCAGCGGTCACAGCCCCTGCCCGGTCCCTACCCGTCGGCTGCCTGCAGGACCCACCTCATCGCCAGCCAGCCCGGCCTCTAAAACCCTAAAGTTTTCGGCCGGGGAGCCCTTTCGCGCGTGCCCCCTCCTCCGTGTGTCCGCGTGGCCCCTCGGGCTGCAGGACGCGAGCCCAGTTCTCTGCCGTTTGTCCCACGTACTCCCCATACCCGGATGTTCCAATGCACGGATTAGTAACGCGGCTCCATAAACTCGACATCGCCTTCCTTTCTTTCAAATCTGAGACGCTCCGGCGTCTTGGATCCTGAAACGGTTTTGGAGCCGGGCTGGGGGCCGGGCCACCGGCTTCTCTCCAGGCGGGCACCATGTGGGCCGCCCCGCCTGCCGCCAGCCGCGCCCGCTTCAAGCCAGAGCGACGGAGCCGACGGCCCGTGTCACAAGAGTCCAAGTCGCACCAGCTGCCTGCAGGGCCCTCGTCACCCCAGCCCTTGCGGCCCTGTCCGGAGAGGACACCGAGGGCCCCAGGCGGGGACAAAGCCCTCAGGACAGTGACGTGCTCAGACCCCGCCTGGTCTGCGCCCGCGAGCCGCCAGACCCGCTGGCCTCCCCGCCCCGCGGGTCTCCCCGCCCTGCGCCCCCTCCGCCCCGTGGGCCCCTCCGCCCTGCGCCCCCTCCGCTCCGCGGGCCTCCCCGCCCTGCGCCCCCTCCGCCCCGCGGGCCCCCTCCGCCCCGCGGGCCCCTCCGCCCCGTGGGCCCCTCCGCCCCGTGGGCCCCCTCCACCCCGCGGGCCTCCCCGCCCTGCGCCCCCTCCGCCCCGCGGGCCCCCTCCGCCCCGGCCGCACGCGGCCAGCACACCCTGCGCACGCAGCGGCTCCGACGCGTTCGGTTGACCGCACCCCCCTCTAGGCCACGGGAAATCGGAACAGAGACAGAGACGACGGGGCGGTCCCACGGCCCCCCGAGCGTCAGCCAGCGGCGCTCGGAGACGCGGCGCGGGCCCTGCGCGTCGGGCGGCTGCAGGAGCCTCGGCAGGTCGCTCGGTCTGCCGGGTGACCGCGGTCGCCGGCTCGCTCGTCCCCGAGGACTCCTCGCAGACGCCACTGCGCATGCGCGCTCCGCATTTTCTGAGCCCTTGTCCACCTTGTGCCCGGCGCGGCGCCCGCGGGCGCGGTCTGGGGGTCCACACCGACGGCCCGGGCGCGAGGCCCTCGGCTGCTCGGGCGCCTCTGCGCGCACACCCTTAGCACGGAGGGGCAGGACCCGTGGCCCGAGCTGCCCGCCCTGGGCGTGGGCGTGGGCGCTGCGGGCCGCGAGCACGGCCATCGTGACGCTCGCGAGCCTGGGCGTCCCGCTCCCGTCTCCACGGCGATGCCCCATTTTCCGCGTCTGTGCTGCAGCCCCCGCCGCCTGGGCCGCCTGCCGCCGCCCCGAGGGCCCCACTTCCCGCCGGGTCTCGGCGGAAAGGGCTTCGGCACTGGCGCCTCCTGGGAGCTGAGGCTGCCGATTACTCGTCAAATGGCCCAGGCGCCCCAGATGGGCAGACACTACACAGGCCGGGCCCCCAGCATTTGCAGCACCCGCCCCCACTCCCCCGCGTGCAAGCACGGAGATGCTGAGAAAACCTAACGACGCCCCTAGCGCTGCGGGAACCCTTCCTGCACGGTCTTGGTCGACCACAGACTCTTCCAAAATTAACATTTCAAGCAGCTTAAGTCACTGGAGCAAGATAAAGAGAAAGTGCTGGAAAGCGCCTGGCCAGCTGCCGGAGTCCATGCTCAGAGAGCCCCGTGGAAGGGGCTCGCAGAACGTCACAATCGGGGCTCACAGCACTCAACCCCCGCATCGTGGGGGAAACAAGGGCCCCAGGGTGCGACCTCCCGGTGCCCAGGCTGGTCCGTCGTTCACGCGCCCACCCATCCGTCAGCCGTCCACTCATTGCGTGAGCATCTCCGCGGCCGCCGCCCCCTGCTCGGGGCTGCTGGGCTCAGGCCGGGGCGCAAGCTGGGACGTGTGGGGGAGGTCTCGGCCGGGCAGCTGGGAGCTGCGGTGACTCGCTCACATCAGCACGGACAGCGCGGGGAGCCGAGGGGCTCTGGCTGCCACAGAAGGGCTGAGGCTTGGGAAGCCACGCTGTGCGTCAGGAAGGGGGGTCCCCAGGGCGGTGGCTTTGGGTAGACGCTTGCAGGGGGAGGAGTGGCCGTGACTGCGGTCACAGGATAGCCAGTATTTAAGGTGAAGAGCGTGCTGGGGGTGGGCCACGCGCACTGCTCCACGACAGCCCGCGGGGAGGCCCCCATGCCCACAGACACGCGGGGCGACATGGAGCAGGCCCCGGGCGTGGCCACAGTGAGGTCTTCCAAGGCTGCCTGCGAGGGGTCAGTGCGGGCGGACGTGATCCTGACAACGTGGTGTGGGGAGCGGGCACTGTGGGGCGCAGTGGGGCGTGGCAGGGCGCAGCAAGGCGCGGTGGGCGGGGCGGGGCGCGGTGGGGCGCAGTGGGGGCAGATGGTGGCCTGGGAGCCGTCACTGCACTCGGGGAGGGAGGCCGAGGGTCTGAAGCCAGCCCCTCTCGAGAACAGGAGTGACGTCTTACGACTGCGCTCGAGGCCCTGACGGCCCCCAAGGCTCCCCAGGGAAGAGGGAGAAGGGCCCGGCTGCCGGCGGTCCTCGCGGGTTCGCGGGGGGCTGCGGGGCTCCCCGGCGTGAAGTGCTGAGACGCTCGGCGCTGACAGCCATGGGCTCCAGGGTCGGTCCCCTGAGAGCCTCGAGCAGGTCGGGGCACCTGGGTTCTGGAGCTTTCGGGGCCTCCCCGCCTAGTTGAGTCTCCACCCCCGCCCCGCTGTGCCGTCCGCCCCCCGCGCCGCAGCGCCCCGCCCCCCACGCCCCCAGCGCGCGGTGTCCAACGGCTCTTGCTGCCCGCACTCTGCAGTCTGTTTGCGTTGGCGGCATGTTCCCCGGTCTTCCTCTAAGATTTGTTCAGAGAAACAGGGAACAATGCCTAATTCACGCGGTGACTGCCAGGCAGAAGGCAGTTCGGGTGATTAGATTTTATGGACCGCTGAGTTGTATGTATTTTTAGGATTTGTCTTCGAAGAATTCATGCACGGGAATGACAATAACAGTGTGAGACGGTATTCAACGACAACGATCTCCTCAGACAAGAAATGGAAGTGAGAGCCAAGGAGTCCGATAGCACAACGGTCTTCCTTACACCTCACGCTCTTCAGAAAAATTAGAAACACAACAGATCTATCTTGTTTGGGGACAAAATGGCTCAATATAAGGGGGAGTTAGCCGTATGTAAACGGGGGTCCTTTCTGCCTCCCGCGAGTCGTGCTGCTCTATAAACGACCTGATGTCACCGACCACAGCATCGGCACGGCCCTCAGTGTGTGCGGAAGCTCAGGGCAGGTGGCGGTTTGGGCAGCTGACAGTCTGCCCCACAGAGGCTCACCCCGGACAAGCCCTCCGGGCCTGCTGTGGCCCAGGAGCCTGCGAATGCTGACGCCAGGTGCCTGCCGGTGGGAAATGCCAGGCCGCGGTGACAGAAACGGGCCGGCCAGCGCCCGGGGGCAGCGTCCAGACGGCCTGTCAGCTCGCGTCACGGGCCGAGCTGGCCACATCGCTCAGGAGACAGCGGGTGGCCGAAGGACGGGAGGGGGACGGGGACGGGGCAGCTTCCGGAGGGGCACAGGCCTCAGCCTTTCTGCGTTTGGCTTCCTGCCTGTGCTGCCAGCAGGGCCGCCCCGCAGAGGCTCAGGGCGCGGCTTCCCGCCCCGTCCTCTGACCTCGGCTCCTGGGGCACGACACAGTGACCGAGCCAGCGTCTCCCTCACAGGGATGTGCGCGGTCTCCACGCAGGACTGAATCAGCAGCGCCCAGCTCGGGGTCCCCACGCAGGCTGGCCCCGACCTCAGGGCTGCGGCCGGTTATTCCAGGATTTTCAAATTACATAGTGAGAAACTGTGTCCAGAAACTTTGGTAATTTGCTTAGTGACAAAATGTGGTTGGGGACAACCGGCCACCGGCCAACGTGTACCCCCACGACGTTTGTGGAGACGTCACTGTGCCGACCCCGCCCCTCGCCTCAGGCACCTGCTTCGCAGAGCGGCCCCAGGTCCTGGCTCCCCCAGCGAGCGTGAGCCCCCGGCCTCGTCCCGTCTCAGTATTCGCAAGAACTTTTCAAAGTCGACCTGACATTTACAGAACAAGGACCTGACGTTCGCAGTTGGAGTTGCTTCTCCGGGGGCCCCAGGCTGGCGGCTGGTGGAGGCATCCGACCCTGAGCCCGCGGCCCCAGCGCTCTGTCAAGGGGATTGGGGTGACGAGGACGGAGCCAGGGCACGCCTGTCTCCTTCGCCCCGCCGCCGCCACGCCCACGGCTGGTCTGCAGCTCACGGACAGTGGGGCCGTGGTGGGTTTGCCAGGATGCCACCCACCGTAAGCTAAAGGGACCTGCGGGGAAAAGGCCCCGTACACACCACACGCGCCCCACAGCGCAGCTCGGCCTCCCAGCCTCGCATGTGCTCAGCCCCCGCAGGGCGAAGCCAGCTCGCCCGCCCCGCTCACCGGGGCGGCACACGGCACCCGCCAGCCCAGAAACGGTCACAGTCCCCAATTCTGAGCGCGGCTCCCACTGAAGGCATGCCACTCCTGCACCATTGTAGCTGGACCGTCGTATTTATACAGTAGATTCGGGAATATTTTGACACGATTTAGGAGACAAAACGCAAAAATACAGGGTTTGAATCCTATATGTGCCATTTCCCGGTGCTGTGACTTTGGCAGGTCACCATCTTTTGTGGAAAACTGTGGGGAGAAATGCTGGTTTTAAAGACTTGGTCACGGAAACTTTTCCCAGGGAAGCACGTATTGGAGTCTCTTCCTTGCTAACGTCAAGCAGGAATAACCCGTGTGAATCTTTCGTCTATAAATTTGTTCTTACCTCTGGGTAGTTCACGGTGTTTTGAGTTTACTCTTCCTTAATGAATGAGAATGTAATAATCCATTAAGGCACCAACTCTATTATAGTATATGGTGCGTTTTTCATGGGTTCTAAATTCAAAGGCTGCCCAACCACTTCCAGTCATGAATGTGGTGAGAAAGTTTGTGTGTGTTAAGCTCTAAGTAAAACTCCCGTTTCCTCCGAGTTTTATCATTTGTGCTGTGGCGTCTTTTATCTGCTCATTCTGCCATGCCACCAGAATCGCGGCTAAAACTCGGAAGACTCAGATAAGGAAAAGGGCAGCGAATTCAGAAGGCATATTTTCCATGCAATTATTTTTATAATAGCAGAATAAACCCATTTATATAATGGGGTTACACTAATAAATAGTATATTAAATTTTCCTACTGGGAAAATAACTAGGAGATAATGGAAATCTCGCCCGTATAAGCTGGGCGGAGTGAGCAGCCTGCAGGCGGTTTCCGGGGGGAAGGGTCGGCCTGTCACACGGCCTCCGTGCACCGCGTCCGACCAGCCGGTGGCTTAGGGGAGGTCTTCAGAGGTTTGCTGGCCACTAATCTAATCAGGTTTTTCTGATTACATACAGCTACCGCTCTAATTGTGTCATTGTCCCTTATATTAGAGACACTGCGGGTGTGGGGGAAGATGGCCCTTTCTTCCGTGAGAATCTCTGAGTCTGGTGTGGGTGCCATGAACAGTCCCTCCCAGGGAGCCGTGTTCGGTAAAAACTCTGGGTGCTCAGTCCCCATGGGGTAGCCTGGCTCCCGGGAGCGGCAGTGCCTCTGGTTGGTCAAGAAAGAATTCTTCGAGTCAGAATTAGTACGAAGTCCCACATTTACTCGTGACTTGTTTGACGGTTCTGTTGTGCAGCCAGGGCTGGATGAGCCAGCATGTTCGGCCACAACTCTTTGTTGGACCGATTGGACCTCAGGTTAAAATGATCTCAGTGGAAGGACGTGCGCTTTGGGGCCATTTTGTGCCATTTTCGGTCTGACAAAATGTGGGGCTAGTGGGCTAGTGATTGTGGACAAAGAATGGAACGTTCCATAGGGAGGACGGCTAACCAAAAACACGACAGGACGCCACACAGCGAAGACAGGACTCGTGCAGGAGACGAGCAGCAGCGAGCACGGACGAGCTCTAATTTCTACACTCCAACGAGATCACTAATCACAGAGATCGGATCTTCGGAGCTTTGGTAGAGGGCAGAGGGAGGGCACGGCCTCCGGCTTCAGAAGTCCCGGAAGCATTCGGGCCCCTTGGAGCCTCTACGAGCTGACCTCTGACCTCTGTGCAGCATTACGGATGTGTGGCTCCAGGGGTCGGTAAGATTTAAGTGGAAAAGTGGCTTTGCCGGGGAAGTGATGGCGGCTTTTAGCACCATCAGGTAGCTTGATAATCTGAAGACCGTTATCTCCTGTATCTACCAATCACACCCAACGCAGCCTAGCAGCAGTGAAATACAATCCAATTAGCTCCTGAGGTGCTAATCTTGTCCCCGCTGGGACCAGTGCAGGGGCTCGGTGCACGCGTGTTTACCGAAAACTGGTCTGGGCATCACTGAGCTTCTAAGAGAAAAATTAAGTAGAGTGTCTGCCAGCAAATCACTGATTTTTCTGTTCGCGAGGCAAGACCTATGTGAACGAACAGTGATCCCGTCCAGGACACAGTTTAAAAGCAAGAGCTAAGCCCCTCGGCGTAGCCTGGGGAGTCTGTGGGATGTCGTAGGGGAAACGGGGTTTTGAGAGAAACTTTTCCACTTGCCCACAGGTCGCTTCGCAGATTTGAGCTGGTGGGTCCTTGTCCCAGGACCAAGGGCGCCGCTCGCCCGGACGTGGCTTCCCCTCTGCCCAGGGAACTCAAGCTGTGGGCGCGCTGGGCGTCCCTGGGGGTGGACGGCCCTCGGCTCTGCCATTTTCCCGGGCAGAGGGAAGGAAGGGGGACGGTGGGGGAGGGGGGAACCCCGGGAGCCCCTTGCTGGCAGCGGCTCCCACTGCTTCTGCTCAGGCCAGTTCAGCACCACGGACAGAGCCCGGTCCTGTAGCGTGCTGCGCGCTCCCAGCTGAGCGGCGGCACCTTCTCTCTGCTGCCTTTGCAAACCTTTGGGGTGCACCAGGTGACCCAGGAAGAGAGGGAGGAGGACCGCACCCCCCCCCCCAGCCGCGGAGTGTGTGGACAGCCTTGGGAACCTCGAGGAAGGGCGCGGGCCGGGGGTGGCCTCAGAGGCCCTGCGTGCCCGCCGAGCGCCTGGCCCGGCTCCCAGGCGCCCCACCCCCACCGCCCCCCAGGATTTGCTCGGTGGCAGGCGGGATGGAAATGAGCGTCTGCTGCTGCCTCACACATCCGGATTTAATAGACTTTTTTTCCGCTGATAAAAGACCACTAATGAGTTCATTTTCAAGCTATTAAATTGGCTGTAATAGCTAGTTCCACTGATGATTGCCGGAGACCGGCTGGTCAGGGGGCTCTGCCTCGGGCTTAACCCTTCGCCGCCCGGCCCGGCGGGGAGCGGGCCCCGCCGCCCCGCTGGTCGCCTGCGCCTCCGCCCGCCTGCGTCGGGCCCCGCAGCCTGTGTGCCGGGCTCTGGCCCGTCTCCGCGCTCTCGCTCTCGTCAGGCTGCTGAATCATGCCGCTCCTCATCACGGGTGTTGAATCTCCAGCCAGAGCATTAGCTCGCTGTGGCTGCACAAAGGATGGCTCAACGTTCGCGTGGGCTGTGCCGGGATCGCGTGCCCCTGAGCACTGCGCGGAGAAGGACACGCCTGTGGGGTTTTGCCGGGGGTCGTTAGAAAGGGTCTGAAAGGGGGACTTCACCTGGGCGCGCGCATCTTTGCCGGCTGGATCAGCCCATGGGCGTGGCCGGGATCAAGGCCTCCGGTCTGCGAGGAGCGAAGTGAGCTCGCTCCACCTGCGACCACGGTCATCGCAGCGCGTGCAATTAGCCGGCAGCCTCGCCAGGTGTGCGTGCGGCTTAATCACACCTCTCCAGCGTTTTGAGGCGAGTGATTCCCAGCGGGGCCGCCAGCAGCCTAGGTCTGCCCTTCCCCATGCGGGAAGCGGGGCGCCTTCAGACCGGCGCCTAGTGCCTCCGTTTATTATAATTTTGTGTTTAGCTATTTAAGCAAAGGTGCCTGGAGACCTTCAAGCTTGGGCAGCCACCGGCTGAATTGGATTGCTGGTTTTATTATTATTATTGCCGCCTGTTTTCCTTTTTAAGATTGTTTTATTAGGAGGGGCCCGTCAGGTCGGAGACGTTAAATTGCAGGGTGATGAACTGTGATGTGCGGTGGTTAATGACCAAGGCTCGCCCTCGGCCGGCCCGGCCGGGCTGTCACTCAGGCAGCCTGGCGGCTGGTGTGGGGGCGGGGGGAGCACGTGGAGGGGTGCTGGTCTCACAGCTGTCCCTCGGAGCCAGGAGGAAGGTCTCAGTGGAGCCGGGCGCTGTTTCTCGAGGGAAACCTTAAAGTGAGGTCCCCCTTCGGCTTAGCGCGAGCCCTGCTGCCGCCCACGCGGGAGGGGGCGTACCCGCGAGAGGGGGCGTGCCCGCGAAAGGGCGCACCCCGTTTCTGCCTCCCAGACCCTGGCTTGGTGTCTGCGGAGGGGCTGTGTTTCTGAGCGTGTCCAAAGGCCCCTGCGGGGACGCGCCGGAGCGTTTGGGGGGTGGGCTGCCTTGGGATAGAGAGGTGGGGGAGCGGGACATGCTGTCCCTTTGCGCTCCTCAGCCGGCCCTTGGCCCGGGTCCCCCAGAGCTGACCGGCCATCTCCCCGCGGCCCCTCCGGCCCCCGCACGCGCAGGGCACCATCTCCTCCACACACTCGCTCGCGGGCAGCCAGGTGTCGGCCTCTCTAGGTAACGCGCGCACTTACTTCCCTTTTCCCGGGTGACAGCGGCTCCCAGACAGGGCCGGGAACACGCTGCGTCGCCTCCGGTCCCCCCACGAGCGGAGCGCGGCTGGGGGAGGGCGGGGGGGGCGGGGGCCCGCCCACATTCAGTCACGGCTTTGCCAAAAGGGCGGGGTCCCTTTGGTAACCGGAGTCCTTTCTGCCAACGAGACCCTGTCAGGAGCCCGGGGGCCCGCACGCGGGGGAGTGGGGGGGGGTGGGGCGGTTCACTCGGGCGGGACTGGGCCGCTCCTGGTCCTGTCGGCTGAGCCGCCACCGCTCGGGCCCGCCGGGGGAGGAGGGCGCTTCGCCATCGCAGTCCCACTACCTCCCAGCGATGCGACGCCTCCCCAGCCACCAGCACCATCCTCCAAGTCCCAAGGCTCATTGATCCGTGGACGTTGGTCCCAACCTCACAGTACAGACTCAAAGGTAGGAACAACGAAACACCAGCCACGAGAAGAGCCACGCAGTGAAGGCACCGCCACCGTCAAGGCCACGGGATGCCCGTCACCTCCCAAAGTCCCCTCGGCCCCTTCATCGTCGTCAGCATCAACATCATCGTCATCTGTGTGTGTGTGTGTGTGTGGTGAGAACACACAGATCTCCTCCTCAGAGGATTTCAAGGACACCACACAGTATTGTCTCTATCATCACCACGTTGTGCATTACGCCCCAGAACTATTCGTCCTGCCTCACAGGGACTGTGCCCCTGACCGTCACCTCCCGCGCCCCTCCCCCGGACCCCTGCACCCCAACTCTGCTCCCTGCTCCCACGTGTTCGACTGTTATAGGTCCCGCGCGGGAGTCGGATCACATGGTATTTGTCCTTCTCTGACTTATCTCACTGGGTACAATGCCCGCAAGGTCCAGCCACGTTGTCGCGAATGCCAGGACCTCCTTTTCAGGGCTGAGTAATACTCCACTGCGTGTATCAGTCTTCCTTATCCTCCGTCCACCGGTGGACACAGGCTGTTCTCACCTCTTGGTGGCTGCGAATTACGCTGCGGTGAACATGCAGGCGCAGACGTCTGTTCCAGCTACGGATTTAAATCCCTTCCGTACACACTCGGAAGCGGGATTACCTGGCCTCATGGGCGTACGCTCACCCCCAAACTCATCGAGGGGTACGTAGTAAGTAAACAGGAACGGGCTTTTATGTCTCAATAAAAATAAGTCGCATTCTTTGTTTATTTGTAAAGTCGTAAAGTTTCCGAAGGGCAAAACAGGGGTGAGGCAGCCCCTTCAGCGGGGACCAGCCCTTCTCCTCACAGCCAGAGAAGATGCACCCAGCGGTGCCCCCGAGGCCCTCTGGACGCCCGCGGGAAGCGGCTGCCGTGGAAAGCGGCTGGTCGTTCCCTCTCTCCGGGGGCTTTGGTGTGCGGGGCCGGCGCGGCAGCGGGCTCCCCGCGGGCTCCCCGCCGCCCGCCGCCCGGCCGGCCTCGTCCGCTCACTCTCAGGACGAACGCTCTAAGACGCCGGCCGGCAGCCGTGCGCGCGATCCGAGGGGGAAGCTCACGCCCGCTCCTTCGGAAGTCACCCGTCTGGATGACACTCTCTCCCCATGATTGATTTTCTCCCTCTTGCAGCCTCACTGATCGAGGCCTCCGTGCCTTGACCTTCTCCTCTCCTCACGTCAGTGAAACGAGTGCCTCGCAGGCTAAGGACTGGGGCCCCCTCCCGCCTCCCCCACTCCTGTCCCGAGTGCACCCCCGTCCTCTCCCGCTCCCTGGAAACGAGACTGTCATCCTGTGACATTCCTAAGACAGGACTATGACACGCACGTTAGGCTGAAGGAAGGGGAAAAAATAATTTTGCCTTTGGTGTAATTTCAGCCCAGAAGTATAGGATTCATTCCAGACGACCTTAGCTCAAGGTGACTTGATATATTTCCGCAGCGACAAGGTTTTTCTGTGTCTCCTTCATGCCCCCTCTCCCTCCTGAGAGAAGCCTTGGCAGAGGTGGGTAAATAAATAAATAAGCCGAGCGGCGGCGGCCCCACCCCCACCGCTGGCAGGTGGGGCCACAGACAGGCCAGAGGCCTCCGGGCATCCCCCGCCCCCACTCCCACCCCTGCCTGCACCCTCACAAGAAGTTAAGCAGGGCCACGCCCCCAGGACCGTGGATGGGAACGGTGTTCCACGGTCTGAGTGGCTGCACTTCAGATGGCTCTCTGAGCACCCACGCAGCACCCCATTTTTGCCTCTTGGTCTGCAAGTCCCTAATGAGTCCCCGTCGAACCGTGACGGAGAGTCTGCCAGCCTCTCTCGCCAACTACTGGGGCGTGGTAGCGGCTGGTGTTGAAAGAAGTTTTGCTCTGAACTAGAGAGTGGCTGAAGCCCGGATGACGGGACGGCCGTGGACGCCAGGGCGGGGCAGGGCGGGGCAGGTCAGCGCACGCGCCAATTTACGGGGCTGGACTCAGCCGGCCGCTGCCTGCCGGGATCAAACGACTTCGCGAGTCTGCGGGCTTCCAGAATTCAAAGGGTCTCAGGTCGGCTGGGCAGGAGGGCGCGGCGGAGGCTGCGGGGGGCGGGGGGCAGGGAGGGCCCGACGCCGGGCAGGGCCGTCTCGGCTGACCCCCGCGGCAGCGGCACTGGTCTCGGGAGCCTCTGGGCCAAAGTGAACGTCGGCCGCACTGAAACATGAGTCCTGTGTGTCGGTCAGCAGAGCGGCCTAATGTCATCCCGCGAAAGTTTTTTAAGGAAAAATATGAATTTCATTTTTCTTCAACAGAATATCTTTGGCGTTTCTTTTCTGTTCTTCCCATCACGACTGTTTTGATGCTGATACCCATTCAGATATTTTTCGAACCCAAGGATTACCCGTAATTTCAAAGTGAAACTTGAAAGGCGGCTGCTGCAACAGTCTGGAGCAATTCGTTCAGAATTTCAAGGAACACGCAGCGGCCACCCAAAACAAAAACGGCTTTCAGAGCAGGTGTTCCTTTTAACTAAAGCCGGTTTGAGTCACCCGTGAACACTCGAGTACATCCGGGGTCCGGTGCTGTAATCTTGCTCGTCCACGAGCTGAAATCCGACTGGTGGTTACCTCCTGGTACCGTCTCCACAGGCGGGGCCGAGTAGACGTGTCTTATTAGGCGGCTTCTGTCCCTTTACGATCAGAACCTGAGGCTGACGCGGAGGTAAGCGGTGGCCACGAACGGCTCATGCCCGAGACCGGCACACCAGGGGTTAACCGCGCCATGGACTCAAGTAGTTTATTTCTCCAGGCTTACAAATTTGATTACTATGGAGTACAAAGCTATTAAAAATATGACCTTTCTATTTTTCATACCTTGGCAAAAAGCCAGATAATAACTTTGTTTCACTTGGTTAGTGTGATAGAGTGCTTATTCAGACGGAAATAAAATTACTTTTCTTTACTGGAAATTATACCTTGAAGTCTAAATGTCCATCATCGCTGTAACACTCAGACGGACGTGCTAATTTGGGCCTGAAAGCAGCCAGGCTGGGCAGCCGTGAGGTGCCGGCGCCCGGCCTCGGGAGGGAGGATGTAAAGATGTCGGCAGCTTAAAATGGTAAGAGGCTAAAGTATTGTTTTAGGACATGCGAAGTAAAAAGAGTCGATTGTACGATATTATCGGGAAGTAAAGATGGGGTGTTACGGCAGCCTTCAAAGAAAAATAAATAATATTTTTGCCCCAAACCGTTGCTTTCTCCTTGGGAGTTTTAAACCAGGCAGAACAAGACCATCTGGGGACAGCGGCCCAGGTTTAATTCGAACGTGATAAAGTGCATAAAAGTTATGATCATATTCCCCTAAGCAGTAGAATAATTCTTGCGAGTTAATAAAACCTGGAAGTGTGAGGCAGGCTTCGCAGCGAGGGAGGGAAAATGCTGGCAAGGTGTGTCCGGCCCCGCGCGGAGGGCCGGGGAGCCGAGCGGGGCTGCGGAGCGCCCTGTCCGCACCCGGCGGGCTGTCGGCGCCCCGCCCGGGGGCTCTCCTTCCGGCGCAGGCGCGTCCGGGCCTCGAGGCGGCCAGCGCTTCGCTCTCCCCACAGCCTTGTCTTGGAGCCAGGACGGCCCCCTCACCCATCCGGGTTTGTGGCAGAATGGTCAAAAACAACTAAAAGATTACTTTTTTCCTGTGGCCTAATATTTACTTATTTTAATTTTTTTCCTATTAGAAAAAGATGCAAAATAGACATGCCTAAAAAGGTACAAAGAAGCATTTTGGAAGGAGTCTGGAGGTGCACGCGCTGCGGCTCGCCTCTGCTGCGCGGCGCGGTCCACGTCGCCGGTGCTGCCCATGGCGCTGTCCATGGTGCTGCCCACGGCGCTGCCCACTCTGCCTGGCGCTGCCCACGGTGCTGCCCACAGCGGGTTCCACGGCGCTGCCCACTCCGCCTGGCGCTGCCCACGGTGCTGCCCACAGCGGGGTCCACGCCACCCGGTGCTGTCCACGGTGCTGCCCACGCCGCCCTGCAGCGACGCCTGTGAATTCACTCTCCTTCCCTGCGACGCCCTGCTAGTGACACGGACTTTGGGGGGGCCCACGTGTCGTGTCGGCCGTGGACACCGTGTCCCGGGCCCAGGCCCCAGGCCTCGCTGCTTGTCGCCCCGGGCAGCTCTGCGCCGGCTCCCCCAGCATCGGGGCGCACAGAGCTGCGGGCAGGTGAGTGTGGCCCCTCCCCGTCACGCCTCAGCAACAGCTGTGCCTCCCCGTCCCCACCGCCTTGCGCATGGCGCGCTGGAGGTGACGGACACCGTGGGAAGCTTCTACCTGGGGAGACGGCCGAGCTGTCTGCAAGCAGGAGGCCCAGACGGCACCAGGGACGTTCTCAGCCCCCAGGCCCCACGGCATGTGGCAGAGCAGAGGTCAGTGTCCTGAACGCTGCCCCCGGGCGGCGGGGACACCGGCGCTGAGCACACAGGGCTCGCCAGCTCCCTGGCGTCCCCCGAGCTGGTCAGTGGGAACCTGTGACCGCCCAGGGCGGAGAGACTGCCGCGGACGGGGTCCTGCAGCCACCCCGCCCGTGAGAAGAAAAGTCTAGCCCATGAGGGGTTGGCGAAGCGTAAGGGGACTTTCACGAAACGGGTGGCAGAGGAAGTGACAATTACACATGTGAGTTTCGTCGTCGGCTTCGGAGGTGGAGAACGTGTCAGCCGCATGCCAAGCGGCTTAATTTGGTTTTCGCCCCGTTTTCTTGCCTCTGTCCAGGGAAGATGCTGATGGCAGCTCCGGTTCCAGTGGAGGGTCCCAGTGGGACCGCGGGACCATCACTCCGCGTTTCAGCCAGGAGAGAGAGAAAAAGGGCGAGGCCGGAGGAGCGAGCAGAGCTGGGCGTGCGCCGCCACCCGCCCAAACGCCCTCCGCCCCATCGCGCTCCGCTCTGCACCCCCGCGAGCCGGCCTGGGGGCGGGGCGCTCGCCTCCGCGTTCCGCTCACGCCAACCAGCCGCTGCGCCGGGCTGTTTCAGGGGCGGGGGCTCCTCCACCGGCCTCTGCCGGGCCGGCGCCGTGTTCCTGCCTCCAGACGACGGCCCTTCTTGACTGGCGCTTCTCTCGGTGACAGACCTCTCTGGGCCCGGACGAGGGCGTCCCCCCTTTCCCTGAAGCGGTGGCTTCACCTGCGACGTGTTCTGGGAGCGTCGCCGCCTCTGCTTCTCCCAACACCAGCAGTCTTTTCCTGAACTCTCCTTCCGTGATCCCTTGACTATGACAGGAATGCCCCCCCCAACGCCTGCCCCCAAGTCCTCGTCTTGGCTCTAACACACACCTATAGGCCGGTCATATAATTGCTCTGTAAATTTGAAGAAAAATAGGCTTATGTATATGAGTTTTTCATTTAATATCTTATATTTCTAGCTTTATTTTAAAAATATCTACCACTATTACGATCTTCCCTTCGCTTCCATTCAATTAGAAATGTAATTGTTTGGTGAGTGCGACAACATTATGTTTATTAACTTTCTAGACGCCTCCTCTAAAATAACAAGCTAAACAGGAAACGAGAAGATCCTGAAAACTGTCTACAGGAAAAGCTGATATGTTCAATAAGAAAATTTTGTCATCATTTCCCAAAGTAGTTTTCATCTCTAACAGGTCATTTTTTCTAAGTATCAATGTCGCTAACTTTCAAAATTAGACTTTAAGTGAGGTCACCTACCAAGGTTGAGGCAGTTAAAATCTGTGACTTGGTGATTGACAGTTGTTCAATTGATTAAATAAACAGGATGCGGGCTTTAGCAGAGATAGCATCGCGGCAGGCTCAATAACAACAAAAGATTTAAACCACTAAAAATAATTTGCAGGCGCGACTTCTGGCAATGGCCAGTTGAAGAGATCATCAAATCCTCTCCTCAAAAAGCGACTATAACACCGAACGTGCCCCGCCTCCCCCTGCAGACGGTGGAGATTTTTCCAGATTAGGACAGGCCGTGAGGACCTGCATAGCCTCTTGGCTGTGCTCAGCGGCTCGCTTGATCTGGGGCCATGGTTGAGGTGAACTGGCCAACAGAAAGATTAAAGTAGCATGCTCCATCATTTACAGAGAGATCCGAGAAACTAAAAAGGCTGGCGGCCAACAGAAAAGAAATACCAAAATGACAAATGTAAATCCAGCCATATCAATGGCTGCATTAAATATGAATGGCGTAAACACCCAAGTAGAAAAGGCATTGATGATAAGATTAGATGAATAGGTATTGAACTGTAAGCTGTCTATGATATACGCACCATAGACTCAAATACGTTAAAAGTAAAAATAATGAAAAATGCATCTCATGCAGAGAATAACCACAAGAAAGCTACATCTGCTGTTTTGCTAGTTGAGCAACTAGATGGAAAATTAGCAAATATATGGACAACTTAAACCATGATAGAAGCCAACACAACCTCGTTGACAAGTATTGGCATTCCTTGTAATAACCGCAGAGTGCATAGTCTTTTCAAGTACAAATAAAACATTTCACAGGGTAGACAATGGTCTATATGCTATGCTAGAAAAAAGTTCAATAATTCTAATGGTATTAAAGTCATACGAAAGAATGTTGTTTGACCACACTAGAATTAAATTAGAAATCAACAAGAGAAAGAAATCTGAGAAATATCCATATATTTAGAAGTTAAATAGTGTACTCTTACATAGCCTACACCTCAATGAAGAAATCACAAAGAATACTAGAAAACATTTTGAGGTAAATGAAAGCAAAATTACCACTTGTCAAAATTTGTCAGGTGCATCTAAGACAGTATTTAGACAGCAATTTATAGCTTTAAACAACACTACCAAAATAAAATTAAAGAAAAGGTCTCGAATCAGCAACCTAAGCATCCACATTAAGAACGTAGAAAAAGCACAGTGAAATAAAGACATAATAAAGATTAGAGTAGAAATCAATGAAATGAAAAACAAACAAATAAACAAGCAAAACTGACAAATTTTTAGGTAAACTGACCAAGAAAAAAGACAAAAGCTACAAATTACCAAAATCAGGAATGAAAGAAGGTACATTACCACAAGCCTATAGCAATTCAAAAGATCATAAGGGAATGTTATCAACATCTTTATGCTCCAAACTGAGAAAACTTAGATGAAATGGGAAAGTTCCTGGAAATACACACGTTTCCAAAAGTGAGTAAACAAGCGACAGAAAATCTGAATGAACTTATAATAAATAACAAAATTAAATTAATAATTCAAGACCTTTTTACAAAGAAACACTCAGACCCAGATGGTATCTGGTGAATCTACTAAATATTGAAAGAAGATATACTAGCATTCTTTCACAAACTCTTTCGGAAAATAGAGGCGGGGGGAAGCAACTCTCACCTCATTCAACAGTTCCGATGTTATACTGATGTGAAACACGAGGATATGACCAAAAAAAAAAAAAAAAAAGAAGAAGAATATAGAACAATATCCCTCATGAGTATAACTGCAAAATCTACAAACGAAACGTTAACAAACTGAATTCAGCACCATTTATATAAAAAAGGGTGTATGTCAAGACCAAGACAGACTTATTCTTGAAATGCGAAGTTGGCTTAAAATATCAAAACTTATTAACTTACTGCACCATATTTATCAAATAAAGATCGACAACTGGTCGTCACAATAAATGCAGAAAAAGTATTTGACATGATCTAATTACCATTTATGACAAAATTTCTCAGCAACTGTGGGTAGAAGAGAACTTTCTCAATCTGAAAAAGCATTTATAAAACATGATCAATGTCGGATTTAATCACGAGTGACTGAATGCTTCCCCGTAGCATCAGGAACAAGGAAAGGGTGTCTATTTCACACATCTATTTGACATTATACTGCTGGTTCTAGCTAGAGTGATGATGCAATAATAATAATTTAAAAAAACATGCAAATAAATTAATGAAAGCACTTGGCACGGAAAAAAATTAAACTGTGTTTATTTGTGGATGGCATTCTTGTCTACATGAAAAACATGTAGGAATGTATAAAAAAAGATACTAAAACTAGTAACTGATTTTAACAAGATTGTAGGATACAAGGTTAATATAAACACATCAACCGTATTTTTACATATGAGTAATAAATAATTTGAAAATAAAAATAAAGAAACAGTTCCATTCTTAAAGGAATTGAAATAAATAATTAGGAATAAATTTAAAAAGAAATGAAAGATGTATCCTGGACTCAACAAAAGATTGCTGAGAGGAATTAAAGAAAATCTAAATAAATAGACATTCTATGTTAGCTGGTTAAGACTCAGTGATGCCAAATCAAAGATCTTTTTTTTTCTTTATTTTTTTTTTGTAGAAAATGACAAGCTGGTTCTAAAATGTGTACGGAAATATGAAGAACCAAATAGCCAAAACTATTTTGCAAAATAAGAACGCAGGTAGAAAGTTTATGCCATCTGATTTCAAAATTACTATAAAGCCACAGCAATCTATATTAATTGAACAGAACCAAGAGTTAAGAAATAAATGTATACATCTATGGGAAAGTAATTTCTACAAAGGTGCCGAGACAATTCAAGGGTAAAGGATGAAAAATGATCTTTTCAATAAGTGGTTCTGGGCCAACTGTATAATCACATTAAAAGAAATGTACCGAGACCTTGACCTCATACCATACACAAATATCCACTCAAGACAGATTCTACACCTAAAATTTTAAAACTTCTAAAGTAAGACACAGGAGAAAACCTTCAGTAGTTTGGATCTGGCAAAGAATTCCTCGATACAGCACAAGAACCACTATCCATAAAAGGAAAGATTGAAAAATTAGGCTTCATCAATTTTTGAAATTTTGAGTTTCAAAAAGCATCATTAAGGAAAGGAGAAGAGAGGCCTGAAACTGGGAGAAAATATTTCCAAATTATATATCTGATAAAGGACTTTTATTCAGATTATATAATCTTACAACTCAATAAAAAGAGAAAAGTCCATTAAAATTAGTGAAATTTTAAATAGTGATTCAACCAAAGATGACACACCAAAAGCAAATATCATGAAAATGATACTTATAGTCATTAGTCATTAGGAAAAAGCAGATAAAACCACAAAAAGATATAACCACCTCCCGCTAGAATAACTCTAAACAGAGAAACACCAGGCGTCTGGTAGAATATGGAGAAACTGGAGTCCTCCTAACTCCCGGCTGCTTTGGAAATTACCCTGGTAGTTTCTGAAATGGCTGGACATACACTTGCCGAATGGCCCAGGGAGAGGACGTCCCCCCAGAGAGCCTGGAAAGCCACCCGCAGACGTGAGAGGGAATTCGCAGTGGCATCATTCGAGAGAGGCAAGAGTCGCAGTCCGCACCGATCCCCGTCCACACTGAGGATGGGGCGAAGGCGGCGTGTGGTACCACGAAATGCCGCTGGGCCAGGCGTGCGCGGCGCGGCCGAGCCTCGAGGGCTGGGCGAGGGGCGCGAGGAGGGACGCGCCGTGCTCTGCCCCGCCCCAGCTACGTGACCTGTCCCACAGGCCACGTGGGTGGTGGTGGCCCAGGCCCGGCGGGGGGCGGGGCCTTGACGCAGGCGGGCACGGCCGGGCGCATGTGTGCGATCGGGTGGTGACGGCTGCTCCTCTCCGCACATGTCCTGAAATCGCTGATCGTACACCTAGCGCGGCGCGTGACTCACGTCTCAGAAACCCCGGGACGGGCGCCCCCACCGCCGGCCCCACTTCCCTGAGCGAGAACATGAACCGCTGCTCTGGAAACATTTCCGTTTCAGCCCGGACGCCACCCGGCCCGCGCGGGCCTGCGCATTTGTCGCCGGGCGAGGTGCTGGCGGACAGCGAGCGGCCTCTCGGGGCAGCTGGCCCGCGCGGTTCCTCCGCCGCGGTGACACACTGCGCGGCGCAGACCGGGGCTCCTGCCCGCGCACGCCCCGTGTCTCTTCGAGGGACCGGAAGGTGCCCACACAGAGCCAGGCTGCCGCCCGCTCTGGGCTCACGGGCCGCGTGCTCCGCGGGGACGGAGCCTCGCCCAGACGCCGGAGCGCACCCCTCCTCACACAGCCCTGGGTCACACTGCTGCCCCCTCGCTGTACGCACGAAGGGGGGACGTGGCGGGGGGGCGGGGGGCTCGGGGCGAGCGCCTGGGACCCCTGCGCTGGCCTGTTTAGGACCCCCTCGCAGTCACCCCGCAGTTCCGCGTGAAGCCGCAGGCGCTCGCTTTTCTGCAGTGTGGCTTTCCGACAGGTCATTCGCGTGACGCCCTGCCGTCACCAAACGCAGGCCCGGACGGCGGGAGCGGGCGTTTCCACGGACACCGGTGAGGGTCCCCCCAGCGGCCCCGCCTGCAGGCCGCCGAGGTCCGGAACCACGGACGAGGACCCTCACGGGGTTGTGACAGTCCCTGCCTCGGAAAATCACACTGATTGATGTGTTTTCAAGGGACTGACATATGTAAGTCTTTATTAAAAAAATTATTAAATAACTCCTTGAAATAAAAAGGCAGTCGTGTAATTAATAGTTACGCGCCGCATGACAGCGTAATTACTCATTACCCACACGCAGGAACAGAACGGCTTCTAATTTCATCTCAGAGTCTTCGCAGGTAAGAAAGTTCTTTAAAAGGAAGTAAACGAGGAGAAGACGGCTTTTGTAAGCACTTGAATTTTCCTTGGAAGAAAAAAAATCTAACACGTAAATGACAATGTCATACTATACTTAAGGAGAGGCAGGTGACTAATTAAAACACTCGTTTGTCCCCATAAAAACAAATTGAAACAACACACACGTGGAGAGGGGCTCCCGGCGCTTCCCCCCCCCCAAGTCGTGCTGGCTGAAGGTGAATTTGGGGCTCTCAGGAAAACGCGACTTCATTTACATCTGTCGGGAGTGTCAGCCAGCCTCACCAGATTGCTCGGGGTTGATGATGAGTCCAGGGGCGCAAGTCCCAAGGGACGTTTCTCTGGCTTGTTTTCTGAGACACGAGAACGAGTCTGGCACAGGACAGCAGCGTCCACCGACGCCGCCCGGGCGGGGTCGCAGCCCGGGGCCGGACGGCCACACAGGGGCCCGAGCCAGCTCCTCAGCCCCGCCTGCAGCAGCCGCCCCTGCACGAGCCTCGAGCAGCGGAAGCCAGGCCCGCGAGGCGGGATCCAGCCCGGGGCCTGGGGGCGGCGGGCGAGGCCACCAGCGGCCGGGCCGGGGCCGTGTTTGTGTCCCGTTCTCCACTCACCGTGGGGTCACGGAGCAGCGCACCCCAGACCCCCTTGGCTCAGGAATCGGGGCCGTGGAGAGTGCGGGCGCTCGGCCAGACCACGCCGGCGGCCGGGCACAGGGGAGGAGGGTGCCCACGACAGCCAGACGACGCGCGCGGCCCAGGCGGTGGCCCAGGTGGCCGGGGTCCCCCGGCCCCGTCCTCGCTCCCGAGGCACTCGCGCCTCCTGTCTGTCCAGCCCTGTCCTTCAGCCACGTGCCGTCTCCCCCACCACGCCCCGCAGAGCTGGCTGCGGCCCCAGCCGGGCCTGGGCCTCCCCACAAGTCCTGGCTTCTGCCCTCACCCCTGCCGGCCCCTGGTCCCCCTCCCCGCACCGTGCTGGTCCCCACACCGTGCCGGCCCCCGCCGGGCTCTGGGCCCCGCCGGGCTCTGGGCCCCGCCGGGCTCCGGGCGGCCGGCCTTTGGTGGGGCGCGTCCCAGGTGCACGGCCCGCCCCGCCGCCATCCGGCGCTTCTCCGTGTGCTGTGTGCGGCCCTCGCATTTGGGGGACCGACCTCACTTCAGGCTCAGGCGAGGGTGAGGGGCGCCTGTCTCCTGTGGTATTGTAAGGCCACGCCTGGACTCAGCAGGCGAGAAGGACCTAAATGGTTTTCAGGGACGGGGAGCTGGGCCAGAGGCGTCCTCGGTGTCGGTCATTCCTACGGCCATTACAAGTGGTTCGCGGGTAACCCGCGTAGTCCGGCCTCGCCCAGCTGCAGGCTTCGTCCGCCCTGGTCGCCCGGCTGTGCCCCGGCATCGAAGGCGCCACCTCCCCGCTCCCTGCCGCACCCCAGGCCTGCGCCCCCCCAGCCCAGTGCGCCCCGCCTGCCGCGTGCAGCCCCTCCCGCGGGCCGTTTGCGGCCCTGTGTCTGCGTTGCGTGCACGGGGCCCGGCGCCCTCCGGCAGCCGGCCCCTCGAGTGGACGCCACCTTTGCAAGGACGCGGGCTGAGGAGACACATTTCCATGGCTCCCCCTGCACAGGGTGGTAGCTGAGGTCCGGGCGGATTTACTGATCCGGGGGTGGCTTTCCCAGCCCGAGTCGCAGAGATCAGAAGCCTGACGAGCACGTCGCAGAACTGGAGACAGGGGAGGGACTTCAGCGGCCACAAGGCGCTGGTCCCCCTGAGCGTGGGGCCAGGCGCACACTCGAGGCCGCTCTGTGCGGAGGAGAGACGGTCCGCCCCTCCCTCCCGATGGCCTTTCTGTCCTCACTGTTTGTCTACCTCACGGCTGCTGGGGGTTAGAGGTCAGCCAGGGGTTCGAGGTCATAGGCCAGCGTCTAACAAACTGACTTTGCACAGGCCCCTTACTGAAAGCACTGTGCAGACAGAAGCCGTCTAGGCCGGCCGCACCGGGGGTGGCCCTCGAAGACCCCGGACCTCCCGCCGGTTAGCGTTTGGCCGGTTCACGACAGGGAAGACGACGCGAAGGCACGGTGAGTTCACGGGCGCAGGAAGGTCGCCACAGCTCCCTTCGTCCACGGCCGCCTTCCCCTCCCCAGGGTCTGCCTGGCCTCTGCCCCCCCGTCAGCCATCTGTCCTCTTGCGCCAGACAAAACAAAATGATCTGGAGCGAAGCTTTTAGAGAGCCGGTCTCTTTGGTCACATTTCTCCTCAAGATGACAGAGCGGAGGACTCGGGACGCATTCGGCCTCGTCCCCGACTCGTGTAGCGGCAGGAACGAAGACACCGTTGATCTTCAGAGTCACGCACCTTGGAACCTTGTGCAGGTGGCACGTGAGCCGCTCCTGGCCGTGGGGGTCTGTGCTGGCCCATAATGCACTGACCACGAAGGAGGCCGGCCGGGGCTCCCCGCACGCAGCACGGCGCTCACAAGCAAAGGAGCACCGAGTGGCATCTTAATGACGGGCACCTCGTGGCCGAGGAGTCCCCAGGACGAGCTCCACCAGGATGGTCACTCGGGTGGAACCCGACGGGCCCGGCCACACCGGACCGCGCGGGAGCTGCGCCGCGTCCCCTCTGGCACACGCGGGCCCTCCTGACGGCCGGGCGGGCCGGGGCGGGCCGCGTCAGCCCCGTGACGGCAGCCGAGGGCGCGTCACGCAGCCGAGTGACGCCCTTTGCCGGAGTCATGCCGTCTGTTACGCCCCTCGCAGGTGCTGCTCTGGGGCCTCTCCGGTGGGCTTCTCGCCGGCCTAGGCCCCCCGTGTCCCCCACACCCCGCACCCCGCTCCCTGCCCTTCCTGTGACGCCTCCTCCCCCCCGTCCTGCCGTCACCACCGAGCCAAACGCGGCCCCCTCCACGCCAGGCATGACAGGCACAGGCAGCCAGGCTCCAAACGGCCTACGATTTTAGCCAGAACTGCCCTTGAAACGCCACTGTACATTTACCCCGGGTGTGACACAATTCAATTCCGCCATGCCTCACTTTGCAACAAGCCCGCAGGGCGGGGCGCGTCTGACATGCCATTTGGTGAAAGGGAAGAGCAGAGAAGCTGAGGTGGCTTTCCTGAGATTTCCCGTGTCCCCGGTGCAACGTAAGCAGGTCACGGACGTGGTCTGGCCCACCTGGCCATTCTCGAGCTTGCTCCTGCAGCAAAGGGGACCCCACCCCAGGAAGCCCCCGAGTCTTGTCCTTGCAAGCGTGCAGGGTACAACCACGCCAGGCGCATCACACACTCAGCGACTTCCGACCTTAAACGATGTGTTTCTAACTTGTTACAATGTTGCGAGTCACTCCGAGAGCTCTCGGGGCAACGCGCTTTTCCCGTCGCGCACTTTGCCGAGCTTACGCGTGTGTAGTGAAAACACCGTGGTGGGATTCACGTCGTTACCGGAGCGGCCAGCACCGGCTGGCCGAAGGCAGCGTGCATGCACAAATGCTCATTAGCAACCCAGCTCTCACCAGCTCTAATAAGCTTTTCGTGAAAACCAGCAGTTACTTCCCAAAACAAACACTTCTTCGTTTTTCTGGTCTGTTTTCATTCCAGTCGATTCGCTGTCATAGCCCGATGCAGCTGAGCAGGCCGATTTGGATTTACAGAAGCCAGTTTTCACTCAAACCCTATAAGGCAGGTATCGGCTTAAACATTTCTCCGGGATCCAAGACCCAGGAACTGAAACGCGTGTGCTGGGGGGCGGGAAAGGCCGCGATGCACGCTGCGAGAGCTGATGGCGTTTTTACAGTTTCCCATCAGTCTGACGCTAACGCCTTCTGCTCCTATCACCCCTGGTTGTTAAGGTTTAAAAACATACTCGCTCCTAATAGGTTATCTGGGGAAGGATCGTTTCCATTCATTACTTAAACCACTTCTCAGGGTGAAGTATTCACACGTGAATTCTCCCACGACAGACCTGGCCTCCTTCCAGGTGGAAAGGGCAGGGTGGGGGGCTGGGGGTTGGGTAGTGGGGTGCGGGATGGGGGGGTGGGTGGGGGATGGGATGTTGGGATGGGTGGGGGGTGGGATGGGGGTGGGGGACGGGATGTTGGAGTGCGTGGGGTGCAGGATTGCGGGGTGATTGGGGGGTGGTAAGGCCCGCAGTGTCTGGGAACTGCCTGGGAACCACGACCCCCTCTGCAGGTAGCAGGCATATGCCACACTAAGTCACACGTAATTTCTACAGCACCTGAAGGACCGTCACCCAGGACAGTGATGAGCCTGCAGGTCACACCACCTCGAGGAACCAAGAAGCCCTGAGCCAGCCCTGCCCGTGGGGGGCCTCGGCACTACCCCCGCCGGGCAGAGTCCGCAGCCGCTTGTGTCCCCTAACGCCCTCCCACTGCGCCCCGGGGGTCCCCGTGGGAACCTGCACACCGCCCTCTGCCTGCCCGGCGACGAGGTTCCCTCGCCCGTGGCCGTGGCTTCCCCCGGACCCCAGGGTGTGTCCAGCTCCGACCATCGTGGCCGCTGTCCAGTGCCAGCCCACGCCGGGCGCCTGAGGCGTGAGCGCTGAGACCTCAGCCCGGCTACCCCGGGCGCCACTCCAGGCCCTGCGGCCAGCCCCGCCCCGCAGAGTCCCTGACGTGCGTGGCCAGCCCGCTCGGGGCCAGAACAGAGGGAGGAGAGGAAACCTGGGGACCGCCCGGCCCGCCCTGCTCGGAGCTGTCGCCGGCGCCTCCCGCCCGGCAGCCCTAGGCGCCCCCGGAGAGCAAGCCCGCTTTCTCTGGGAGGCGCTGACGCGTGGAGCTTAAAGTTTTCAACAACGTCCACGTAAACGAACTCGTTTGTTCCCTGGCGCTGAGGAGGGAAGCAGCGTCCAGGGCAGAGCGTGGGGAGGAGCCCGACGAGGCCGCCCGGCGCCCTCCCCTCCCATCGGGGGCCCGCTCTGCGATCTGCGGCGCGAGCATCGTTCGGAGCGGGGGCGCCCTGGCAGGTGGCTTCGTGGGCGGCGTGCCCGCGGTCCTTCTCGGCTGTGTGCCCCTTATCGGCCGGCGGGGCGGGGCGCACCCCCGGACTCCAGGACGCATTCCCACACACTGAGGTGGGGTCTCTGAGGGGATCTGTGCCCCAGCGTCAGGCGGAGCAGGAGGTAAAGCGGCCAGTGTCGGTGCCTGGCTTTGAGAGGGAGACAGCGAATATTTCCAGGCGGGCGGGACGGCCGGAGCGCCTCCCGGCGGCGACAGAGGCCCTGCGGTCTGGGGACGGGACGGGTGCTTGACGACCCTGGCGGCGACGAGGACTCCTGCGCGGGGCTTCCCTCCGCCCGGTCGGTCGCCATCACGTGTCTTGAATCGCCTGTCAGAGTCAACGTGCGGTGTAAGTGAAGCCACTTTTAATCATCCAGGAGAGGCCGGTGACAGATCCAGATATTACCCTCCACCGCCTGGAAATAGCCTCGGAATGTCATTAACTTTTGAATTAACAATGAGCCTTGATTGTTTGGGAAAAGGTGACATATTTCCCCATTTAGAGTTTGGGCCGAGAAGTTAATTTAAATGCCAAAAGTACATATATTTGAGTAACATGATGTCAAATAAATTTTTTGGCATTAATACAGAAATGGCATTTGTGGGAGCTAGAGGCAGCCTTTCTGAAACAGCTTCACTCGGCTGAGGCCTCGTCAGGCTCCGGGCCCTTGTCCTCCCCGGCCGCAGCGGAGGCGACGCTGTCCAGTGAACGGCCACGGAGCGGGAGCGTGGACCCAGGCGCGCACGCCACCCTCCGCGCCTCCTGCCACGCGGCCTCTCACGGGTACCGCGAGGCGGAGCACTTCGGTGCCGCCGTTCGCCAGGCAAGGAGTCGGGGCTTGGGGGCGAGCACGTTTTCTGAGGTCACACATCTGAGAGCCTGGCTCCTGGTCCAGCCAGCTCTCTCGGAAGGTGCCGGGGTCAGGGCACCTCGGTGCCACAGGACGAAGCCACCAGGGGCAGGCGGAGCGGCCCCCTGTCCGGGCCCTTCTGTCTGCTTAACACGTGGCCAGGTGCTCAGACGTTTCTGATTCCTGCACCCGCCTTACAGGTAATAGTGGCTCTCCCCCGCCCCCCCCCCCCCATTTAAACCAAAGTGGGAGAGCCTCGCCGACCTGCCCCGGTCGCGGGGTCGCCACAGGGCAGAGCGGGCTCAGCGGGCTTCCGTTCTGGAGTTCCAGGGCCATCGCTCTTCGTCCCCTTCACGGGTTTTTGCAGCCAGGGCGGTAAGAACTCGCTTCCGACAGGGTCGGAACGTTCTAGAACGGGAGGCGCTGTGAACAACGTTTCGGCTCTCTCCCGAATGCCCAGTCCGTGAGCGGCCGGGCTGGACGGGAATAGCAAGCCCCCCGCGGCGCGAGGCCCCCCCGGCGTGCGAGCGGGAGCGGGCGGAAGGTGACCCGCCGGTGCAAAGCGAGGGCCACGCGCAGGCGTCCGGCCTCGCGGCGCGTCACAGCTGCTGCGGCGCACGGGGCCCCTTCACGCTTTGACTTGAGTCGTGAGGAAAACGCAGCGGAGAGCGAAACGGAAAGTGGCGGACGCTGGAAACTCCATGTGTAGGTGAGCGACACGTTTTGCGCAGGACGGACCTGCCGTGACCCTCGCTGCCGCCCGGGCGCACACGGCTGCGAGCGCTCCGTGCGCACGGCGCACGCGCGCACCCCCCGCACGGTCCATCAGCGTTCACGGGGGACCCGCCGAAACGCGACCCACGGAGAGCAATGCTCTCTGCCTCTCGATGTCAGGTGAGAACATGTCGGTGAGAAAATCACTTTTCAAAAAGAGACTGACGGTAGATGACGGATTTTAGACACAGACGTAAAGAACAGGAGGGGAGATCCCCAGGCGAGAGGCGGGGTGAACGCGGCTCACGCCCCGGGGCGCGGGTGGACTCCTCCCACCTGGGGGAGCAGCGAGGCCCCCGCCTGGCGTTTCCCCGGGAGCTGCCCCTGCCTCCCTCTGCTGCAGCGACGCGCCGGAGCTGCGCCCGGAGACACCTCACCTCCCCGCGGACCAATCTGACACTTACTGCGGCTCGTTCTTGATTTTCTAAACCAAAGAGTCTTATTGTCCATCTGTGTGTCGACGACATCTTCTTCAAAGTTTGGCCTTCAAACTCAGAAATCAACATCGGGGCTTCGATGAGATCACAAGTTCCCAGGGGCCACAGAGTTTGTCTGTGTTATTTTGAAAACACTCGAAGCGATGCCTGGCACGTGGCAGGTGCTGAATAATTACTTGTTGAATGAACAATCAGCTCGTTTCTTTTAACTTTGAATCTTGAAACCAACGAACCTGGCCCCCTTTCAACTTCCACATCTGTGTGGGTGACTTAGACAATGGTGAGGACCGTCAATGGCTAAAGGCAGCCGCACGCGCGTCCGGGCACGTTCGTTTGAGTGTTTGTTTATTACAATTAAGCCTGTCCAGTGCTCATTTCTCGAATCATATATTACTCCCAATCAGATCATTTCATCGGAATGAAAACATCACATTGATATAATTTATTTAAAATAAAGCAAGAGAAAACTTATCTACCACCGTTGGTCTGCCACAGTAATTACAATTTACCCTGGAGTTTTCCAAATATCGGATTAGCTCAAGGGTGTTCCCATACACACACACGCTGGTGCGCACTCACGCACAGACTCAGTCATACACACACACACAACCGCACAAACTCATGGGTAGACTTGCAGTCATACATACTCACACACACACAATCACACGCACACTCACGCACGGGCCCGGGGCCATGTGCATTCACGCACGGGCCCGGGGCCGCACCGGCCTGCTCTGGGCGAGGCGCAGGAGGCAGGCTGGCTGCAGCACCAGCTTCTGTAAACCCAGGGAAGTGCCACCAGCTCGTGCCACCAGCTCGAGCCACCAGCTCGAGCCACCGGCTCGGCCCTTGGTGGCCTGACCTCCAACACCGCCAGCGCTGACTGGTCACCACGGGCACGAGGCCACGCGAAGGGGTTACAGACCCTTGTGTCTCTGAGTTCATGAGGACAAACAACGCGCCCCCATTTCACAGCGGGGGGACCGAGGTGTCCCCGTACGAAGGCCGCGGTGCTCGAACGTGAAACGGCTCTGGCAAATTCTGACGCGACAGCCCCGTTGCGTGTGCAACGTCTTAGGTAAACCAGGCAACGCAGGGGAAGGCAGTAAAACGCTGTCTCACACGCAGGACGCTGGCGAATTTTCTAAGTGGACGCACTGAACTCTGTCTCCCTTTGCAGAGTGTGAAGTCTTCACGCCCACGAACTTGCCGCCTGGAGGGAAGGTTCCTCACTGCCCACCCCCGACTCCGTCTGCCGCTCCCACGGCCGTCTGGTGCTCTGGGGGTGACACTCTCCCAGACCAGCAGACGGGGGTCCTGCCCAGGCCTGTCCTGGCGGGTCGGCGGGGCTGGCTCGTAGTGGGGCCTGGGATCGTGTCGTGATTTTATTGCCACAAAATAAAGATGGTGGTGTCAGCTTCATGAAACACGCGGATGTGTGTGGGGGGGTGGAGGAGGGCGGCCCTGTGGCCTCTCAAAGGACAGGGAAGACGGGGCCACCGCGGCGGGCGCGCCCCACGGGGGTCGGGACTGCGGACAGCTCACCAGCTCTTCCTGGGCCTTTGCCGGACGAGGTGCCCTGGCTCGCCCACGAGTCCGCAGACTCCTGGCCTCTGCTCTCCAGGCGCAGCCCCGAGACCAGTCAGGCGCTGAGCAGTGACAGTGACAGGGCCCCTGGTGGACTCGGCCGGTGCCTGAGAACTGCCCCTTCCAGTGCGGGACGCTCCGCGGGCTCGGTGACGTGGAGCCAGGGGCCGCGCGGCCGGGTCTCCCGGGTTCACGAGGGGCTTTGCACAGCCGTGGCACCGCCCTCTGCCTCACCCCCAACCTTGGTCACCTTGAGGCCGGGCACGCTGTGCCGGAGACACGGGCTGAGGACAAATGGCCAGATTCCCTGTGTCTGCCACAAAGAGCTCGAGTATAATTTCCAAGTGTGAGGGGCAGCTCTCCGGGCTCTGCCTGCTGCCCCGGGGCCCGTGCCGAGCTCCGCCGCTGCCGATGTGCCGTGCCGGGAGCGGCACTCCATCAACGTCCCTGAGCTGCCGCTGCCACCGAGCTCTCCCCGTCCCCGGGCGCCCTGCTTACAGGGGAAAATTATTCACTGGCTTGTATGTTACATGCAAAACAAACTATTTTTAGCTGCCCGCATCCATCACGTTGCTTGGCTTTCAGGGCTCGGCCGGGGGAGCAGCGTGACGGAGGACGAACGAATGCTCGCGCGTGTCCCCGAGAGGGCGAGAGGAGCCCGCGCCGGCGGCCACACAGGCCGTCACAGGCAGTGACAGAGAGACGCGCAGGCTGTTCCCACTGCTGGCACCAGAGCTTTGTCTTGTCCTGCTTGGCGCCAGCCCGGAGTGGACAGTCGGTGGCGCGCGGCTGTGCAGGCAATTTTTCTTGTCTGCATGAGCGAGCGCCGCGGAGTTCCCCGCCACAATTCAGTCTCACGCAGTGGCGAGGGGCAGGGAGCCTTCGAAACGACTTTGTGGATCAAGTGACAGGCTGTACCGGCGTCAAACTCTTCTTTTTGAGGTTCGGGGATTTTATTTCGTTTTGCGGGTGTTTAAATTTATGACATGAGGCTTCGCTCTCAGAAAGAGCCCGTTCCCGTGTGACTTTGTCATGCCGATTTTCACAGGCACGTTCGGAACCACGTGTCACGTCCACGCAGGGAGGACGGGACAGAAGGCGAGGTTCCAGCGACCAGTCGAGCAGGATCTTTTGGATGTGGAAGAAACGGACATTCGGCAAAAGCCTCACACGCGGAAAACTTGCTTAGCAAAGCCCTGGCGGGCCGCCTGCGGGGGCTGGAGGAGGCGGCATGCAGCGGGACCGAGTGAGGTGCATGGGCACGCTGCTCGGCCGAGTGTCCTCACGGCACAGCCGGCGCGGTTCGGAGCCTCAGGCTGGGTGACAGGCGGTGCCTCGGGAGGTCCCCACGAGGGCGTCGATGGCTCCGGGAGGAGACGCATGTGGCCCTCTGAACCCCGAGGAAGGCACGGCAGGAGGAACGCCTCCCACCCCGGCGGGGTCCAGCGGGTGGCGGCAGGCGGGGAAGGGGAGTGGCGGGGGCACCAGCACGGTCGCCGCCCAGGCGAGAGCTTCGCACGTGGCCTCCAGCGGCGGCTCCGACGGCTTCCGGGCCTGGCGTCGGGGCGTCCAGGGACAGAGCCGCCGCTCAGACAGGGACGCACGTGCACGCCGCCCGGCCAGCGGGGGCCCAGCGACGACGCTGTCACTCCTCTTCCTGGGCCGCCCTGGCGAGACGCTGGGGACGCCGAGGCCACCAGGGGCCGTGACGCTCGGGCGGGACGCGGGAGGGAGGCAGGCGGGGCAGGTGTCCCGAACACGCTGGGCGAGCAGGCTCGGGAGGGAACGGAAGGCTCCCAGGTCTTCCCTCGACCCGTCCAGAGCGGGGGTCATTCGCGAGCCCCACCACACTGGGAGGGCCGGCCGTCACCTGACCCGAGGCCCAGCCATCTGTCCCTTGCCCAGAGAGGCCGGCTCCTGCCCCGCGGGGCCCTCGTGACGCATAGCGTTAGTTCTGCTTTCCCGTGGCTGTCCCACGGGGGGCACGAGGCCTGGTGTTGGCTCTGCAGCCAGGGGACTCGGCGTGCTCGAGAGAGACACACGCACCCCCAGGTGTCACCGCGGGGCGTCCGCCTGCAGGCGAGGGCCCCGGCAGGTGCTGAGCGCCGCGGCCACATGCATGCCATGTTTCGTGGCGGAGGGGGCAGCTGTTCCCTGGACCAGGGTGGCTGTCGGGAAGAGGTCAGCCTGCCCTTCGGAGATGCTGCCCCTGGCAGAGGTCACCTCGAGGACGTTGGTCAGAGAGTCCCGTGTTTCTCCTTGTGCCAAGGTGACCCCTGCACAAGCTCCGGATGCCTGGCTGGTCCCGCGTGGGCCGGGCTGCTCGGCGTTGCCCGTCGGGGCTGCCAGCGTGTGGTCGCTGGCCGCAGGATGACAAATTACCTGCAGCCGACCTCAGAGCAGTGACAGCCCCCTCCAGATGGGGCTGATCACACGACGAGCTGGCGCTCTGACGGCTCCATCAGCCTCCCGCACTCGGCTCAGGTGGGCGTCTCCACAGGAGCACAGGGGGCCGCCTGTGGTCGCCAGAGGCCCGCGGTCCAGGCCTGCAGAGGCTGAGCTCCCGCGCCGGCCCCTCCCCCGCCCCGCCCCCTGGGGCCATGGCAGGCAGGACAGGGAGGCCCCTCCCTGCGAGGCTGAGCTCCTCGGGGCCACCAGGGTCACTGTCACTGTCAGCAGCTCCTCCTGGTTCGCGGGCGCTTCCTTCCAGCACCTCGTGCTGAACGAAATGCGTGTCCCAGCGCGCAGATGCTGCGGGCCCCCAGATGCCAGTCATTCACGCTCTGGCCACGTCCACCATTCATGCTCCAGCCACGCCCACCATTCACGCTCTGGCCACGCCCACCATTCATGCTCCGGCCACGCCTGCCATTCACGCTGCGGCCACGCCCACCATTCTCACTCCGCCCAGGCCCTCCATTCGCGCTGCGGCCAGCGCACCTGTGGGAATGCTGACAGCGAAGGCGGGTGTCTCCACCGGTGACCACCTGCCCGGGGAGAACTCCGCCCACAGGCGACGGGGTCTGGGCTCCGTGCGCGCGTGGCTCCATGCCAGCTGACCTCGCAGGAGCTCCTGTGGGTGGGGCCGAGACCCTGCCACCGCCACAGGCATTCTCGGTGTGCTGGGAGGCTGTCGCCCCGTGTGCTCAACCACCACCGTCCTCAGAGACAAACCACTGAACAACTGGACCTTGACTTTCAAACGGAAGCAAAGCGCATGCTGCAGCAGACGGGGTCCTCTGGCGGTCGGGGTGCGGGGGCCCACTCCCCCCTTCCGCGCTGGCGGTCGGGGTGCGCGGCCCAGCTCCCCCCTTCCACGGACGGGTGAGGCAGGGCGGCCGCAGGCCAGCTCTCACAGCGCCTCACACCCTCCCGGCCGGGTCCATGCGGCCCACTGGGCCCATTAGGAGCGAACCTTTAATCAGTCGGCGGCAAACGCCACTGCACCGTGCACTTAATTATAACCAATTTGCTATCGATCGGCCATTTATTGTCACGGAACCACGGCCAGGGCGTCCTGAGGCTCTTCCGAATCTCTGAACCCCGTTCTCCAGGCCGATCCAGACAGAGTGTGGACACCACTCCAGAAAAGAGGAATTAAGGAGAAAGGGAGGCGGGCGCCTGTTCGCCGGGAGCCCCCTCCCCCGGGCCCGCGGCGCTGCGGGGGGCTCAGGCAGCGGCGCCCGGCGTCCACGCTCGTCGTCCAGGCGGCGTCTCAGGCCTGGCTGGTCCCCCGAGTGGCGGGAGGCCTCCTGGAGGACCTGCTTCTCCTGTTTCCATCGCACGTGGCTCGGGGATGAGTTTCCAGCGGCGCTGGCTCAGAGGAAAGCCGAGCGTCCTGGGTGCGAGGTGGGGGCCGCGCACACGTGGCCTGCGCCTCACGCCCGCTTCGTCCCCACGGGGCAGCGGCCCCGCCTCGCTGTCTGAGGACCGGAAGGACCCAGCTGGAGTGCCGTCCGCATGCCGTGTGGGTGCTGCCATTAACGCGTTCCCGCTTTGGCCTTTCCTGAGGCACCGGACCGTCCGCGTGGGCGTCAGTCAGAGCTCGAGAAACTGGTTTTCCTTTGGGTCGATGGAGTGTTCTGGACGATCACGCTCATCGGCCCTGGGGTCGTGCAGACCTGCTCCCCCTCATCCCTGCCTCCCACTCCACCCCCACCACCCCGCCCCTCCCACCCCACCCCGTGGGCCCAGGCGGGGGCGGGGCGCGGCGAGGAGAGCTCGGCCGCACACAACGCGGGGTTCTCCTGCGCTGGGCCGAGCCCGGCGCTGCGAAGGATGGACTTCCGATTGGTAAAAGCCTTTTTTACACCCGATGCTGACTTCTTAGGGTTTGGGGACTTCGCCGCCCCGCAGTGGGGATGAGCGCGGAACTGGACTCTGCACTAGAATGAAATTTCTTTGGGCACATGTGCCCAGCGGCATCAAATTAATCGTGGTCATTACAACTAAGAGTTGTAGAGTGGGGCGTTTTAGATGATTCTCGGGCGGCTTCTCCCGCGGCCCAGAGAGAAAGCCTCGGGAGCAGCCAGAGAAAAGGCGAACCTGCTGAACACAGGAACCGTTATGCCCAAAAGTTTGCTCGCTCCGCCCTCCCTCTCTCAGGCACTGCTGCCTGTTTTGTTTTGTTTTTTTTTCTTTTTCTGGAGCGAAGGTGCTCGTGAACCTCAGGGCTCCTGACTGAGCCGGTGATGCCACTTTCCACAACATCCTTTCTTTAGAGATGACACCGTGGATGCCACCGCGGAAAGCGGCGACCGGGGAACGGTTCAAAAGATTCAGCTCAGATTCAGCGTCTCTAGGTGGCAAATTTCCTCAGATCTGACTTTCAAAAAAGAAGCATGGAAGCAGTGCAATGTTATTAATCAAAGCTCAACGGCACATCTCGGCTTCGGTGAGTCGTTGCTGCAGACTTTAATTAATGGCGACTTCTTGCAATTAGGCGGTACGGTTTAGCCCTGGGAAAAGAAAGCGAGGAATCCCTCACGGACTTTGAGAAATCCATATTCTGTTACGCTTAAAATGTCTTTCCTCTTGCAGAAACGGAAGTCACGCTTTCTCTTTGTCTGAAGTTTTCGGTTTCTCCTCTTCTGTCCTGGCCCTTGACAGGCTGTTGGCGCCCTGCACCTCAGCGCCCACGTCACCCCCGAAACGCCAACTGCCGGGCCGTCTCCCGCTTCCGACGTCCCAGGAGGTGTCCGACAGACGGTGACATCTCCTTCGCTGGAGGCGGTTACTGAGTGACGGCTCTCGGGGGACGGTTGAGGACGTGAGTGCACTATGTTTTAGAGTGACTCGCCATCCCGGACTGCAGCGCCATGGGGAAGGCTCCCGGTGACGGGCAGCGGCACCTAAGGACCCGGCCGCAGACCCAACGCGGCTGCTGTGGCCTCGTCCCCGCCTCAGGGCCGCCTGCCTCTGTGCCGTCCCTCGGGCCCCGCCTCCTCCCAGAGGCGTCTGTTGCTCCAGACTCAGCGAGCGTCGTTGGCGTTGTCATCTCGGAAGTCACCGAGTCCCCGCGTGTCTGTCTGGGGTGCCACGGCGCTAGCCAAGTGGGGAGCAGAGGCTCCTCTGAGATCGGTGTTTTCCAGACACCGCGGTTCCGTGCAGCTGAACTCACTGGAGTCGTGGTTAACATAAACGCTCTGGAGAGTGGGACACGTCAAATTAGCAGCTTTGCAAATCTCCTGTTAATTGTCAGCCTAATTAAAAAATTGCTAATTATAATGTTTATAACTTCAAATAACTGCTCAGCTATAAAGCACGGCCTGTCAGGTATAAACGGGGAACTGGAGAGAAAATAATCAATCGACATCTGTTAGTTTATCAGCGGTGGCCCGCCAAATCGAAAACCGGATCGGCCACTGCGCTGTGAACCCGCGTTGCGATGAAACAGCCAAGCCATCCCGCGGCGGCTTAATACACGGTAAGGGCATCTCCCCGCGTTTGCCCCGAGCGGCTCGGCGTGGCAGCTTCTCGTCCTGCCCAGGAGAGGGGGACGCGGGGGCCAGCACCCGGGACGGGTCTCCCGGAGATCAGAGCCGCTGACAAAATAGACCCGTCCGTCTAAAGGAAGACGTTTAACGTTTCGTGCTACGCGAAATCAAAAATAAGAGAAAAACCGAAACCCGCAGAGACACACACATGTGGACGGTAACGTGGGGGGATCTTTTCCCTGAAACGAGTCCAGCGCCCGAGGCCCGCGCCGTACTCACTTTAGTCTGAATTAGTCCTCGGGAGCGTCGCCACCTCCGAGGTCCGGACCAGGGAGGCGGAGCAGCGACATGGGCCTCTCGGCTCCGCGTGCGGCCGGCCCCGCGTCCTGTGCTCTGGCGGCCCGCCTGCGCACGCCGGCTCTGCGACCGCTTGCGGGGTCTGCGATGGCTCGCCCCTGGTCCCTCGCTTGTCCGGGGGCATGCCCTCTGTCCCCGCCAGTGTGGGGGCCTCCTGCTCTGACCGCCCCTCTCCCGCACGCCCGTCACGCCGTGCAGAGGCGGGGAGGGCACACGGGAGAAGCTCCCTGTCACCTCGTCCCTCCCATGACGCGCACCGAGCGCTCGCGAGGTTTCCGGAGGGGAGGTGCCGGGAAGTGTCACCATGGCTGGGCTGACTCCGGAGCCCACGCCCCTGCGCCCGGGATGCCCCCTGTGCCGGCGACACCGCTCGAGTCGGAACCGCTTCTGGGGCCCCGTCAGGGGCCCTTCCGTGCCCTGCCGGGCCCTGTGGGCGGAAATGCTTAGAATGGGCAGAGAGGAGAAACAGGAAGAAAAGAAAACAGATCCTGCTTGGGAGGGCGCAGAGCCAAAAAAAAAAAAAAACTCACTGGCACCACCGCCATCAAGAAAGCCAGCCACAGCACCGCAGCCCCGGGGGGCGGGGCCGGGCAGCCAAGGCCCCGCGCCGCCGCCGTCGGAAGCACTGAAGACCCAGCCCTCTGTGTCACCAGCTCCTCGGTCCCCACAGGACAAGGGGGGATCATAATTAAAAAAAAAAAACAGCCTCGGCCAGAGCCAGCTTCCGGCCGGAGCGTCTTTAATTGCAGTTATATATCTCCTGGCTCCCTCGCTCACCGCCCTGGCGCTCGCCCCTTAATGTTTAAAAGTCTGCGAGGCGGATTATGTAAAACCTTCACAGCCCTGTCCAGCTAATTCGCACGCGCGTGGGGCGTGCCGGACGCTGCCGTCGTCACTGGGGAGGGCCCGGCCAGCGGGACGAGCCGCGGGGTCTGGGACTCCAGCCCTCCCAGAGCCGGGCCGGCCTGAGAGACGGTGGGCCGGGCGCAGAGGTACAGGCTTTGAATCCAGGCTCACTTCCAGACCCCCAGGGAGAGCAGACGCCGAGTCTCAGGAGAAGAATGGGTGAGGGGTTTCCTGGGGAGCACCTGGCCCCCACCGCGACAGACCTTGGGGGCCAGGTGCCGGGCCGAGTGCCGGGACAGCTCTGTGCCCGGTGGACGGGCCTGGACCGGCTCAGACCTCCAAACTGAGCGGCTGTTGCTGCGTGCCAGGATCCGCGTTCGGAGGGGGCACACCGTAGGATATGGGGGGGACTGTCGCGAGCCGCTGGGACAGTGCAGGACACAGAGGACGCGGGGCCGTGGGGACAGGAGAGGCAGCGGGGGCGGCACACAGGGCCGGCAGCCGCCGTGGGGCCTGGCAGGGCGGCCGGCGGGCCTGTGGGTCTCCATGTCGTCAGGCTGCACAGCGCCTGGGCGCGGGGCTCTCGGGACCAGGCGGGTCATTGCCGTGACACTGTGACACGACACGGCACCGTCGCCCTCCCAAGGACACGGACCCCGCCGCTCTGCCTCCCGAGCGTCCCACGGGCCGCCGTGTCCCAGGCACCGCGTCCTCCCACCCGCGGCGGCGACCCCACTGCGGCGCGGCAACTGCGCCCTCGGCGCCGGGCCCCTGGCGCCCCCGCCCGGCCCCCGAGTCTGCCCCGAGCGGGGTTCCGTTTCCCTTCGCGAGGCCCCGCGCATCGGAAGTGTCGGCCACAGAGACACGTGTCGCGGGCATCGTCACGCGGCGCCCCTCCTCGGGACCGACGTTTTAAATCTGAGGCTTGGAGACGGCCGGCACGCAACGCCGCCAGGTCGAACGAGTACGACGGTGACCATGCGACGCTGCCTGTCCGACCCGCTGACGTCCCCGCCGCTGTGGTGGGCCCGGGCCCCTCGAGAGTCGCACAGGCCCCCGTGGCAAAGGCGTGCGAGGCTCCGACTCGCCGAATGTGTGTGGACGCTACACGGACCCCGGCCGCGACCCACGAGGAGCGGAGGGTTGCTTCTGTTACTATTATCGAAATGACACCGATATTAGCCGCGGAGTTCGGCAGCTGGCTTTGCATTTATAGCAGGCACGTTTGCGTGAGGAATCATTTGCAGAGATGGTCCCAAATAGAATTTAATTTGAAACCACAGATTTCATAATCTTGTCTCATTGGAAAGTTCAAGACGATGAATCAAACATGAAATTAAATGTCACATGGTAATTAGTCAGGTGCTGCGTGCCGAGAGCTGAGCCCTGTCCGACCCGCTCCCTCTCTTCGTGAGGTGATCAGGACGGAAGCACGCGTCTCGTGAAGGCTCTAAAACACGCAAACATGTCATTTACCTGCTTTTAAGGACTATGCAGATGTTCGACGTTGGTGTGTTTAACCCGAGCTCATCTATCACGCAGGGTAAGTAACACCACACGGATCATTACGAATGGGGTCTTGGCAAACATCTTCGTTGATAAAAACCTTTTCGTTTGGTAGATAACACCGATGACAGTCCAAGGGAAATAAATCACGCGTTCGTAAACGGCGATTGCCTGAAAGGAGCGAGCTAAGCGATGTTCCGGTCACCCCTGGAACCGGGCAACCCCAGTTTTGGCAGCTGCATATTCGGGGGCTGTTTATCGTGATTGGAAGGCACCTGGCAGTTTGAGTAGCCCACACTTAGCAGGCCCAGCAACGGGGCCAAATTGCTCATCGCAAGCCCCGTAGATGAACGAGCGTGCATGCCGCTCAGCTGCCCTAAGAAGCCCCAAACGAGAGGCGTTTCTGGGGAGTCCCGGGCGGTTTCTGAATGTGATGACGAAATTTCTGTTTTCATTCATCTCAATCCCCCTCTGAGCCTCACAAGAGCCGTCTTTCCGGACTAATAAACCTTCATAAAACAGCCGTAAAACCACGGATAGAAGTCGAAGCCCCCGAGAGGACGGGGCCTTGCGGTGCTGGGCTGAGATGGGAGGTCGGCTCCGGTGACGAGGCTCCGGCGGTGACCGCCCTTCGGTCAGGCCCCTTGTGACCGGGCCTGGTCCTGCCATGCCCAGTTAACTAAGGGTTCTGCCGAGCCAGGTTGCAGGGAGCCACCAGACAACCCCACGTGCCTGTGTGTGGAAGAAGGCCCCGTCCCCCGACCCCTATCCCCCTCCCACGACCCCTGACCCTCTCCCACGACGCCTGAACCCCTCCCATGACCCCTCCACCTAACCAAGCATCCCATGACCATCAATGACTGTGTGTCAAACACAAAACAAGTGACCTGGTGATTTTTTCAGTTTCTAAAAATGAATAGTTCTATAATTCTAACAAACTATGTAAAGATTGTATATACATACATAGATTACATATATATGCGCACTTGGTAAATTACTAACTGTAAACTAACTGAAATTACTTTGTAAATAGCAATTCACTATCAAAATCTGAGACTTAGAAAACCCTAAGGAGAGCTCATAATGTTTTTTCTTAAGGGAAATAGTCTTGCAACAAACTCGCTGAAACAAGGAGGAACAAACGACGAATATTTTAGAGAAATCTCTGCAGCTCTGTGGGGTGAGCGAGGAGACAGCAGCTCCCTCCACGGCTGGTGCTGGGGAGAGGCGGGGGACGGGGCCCCGGCTCAGCTGCCGCTCCGCGGGGCGTGGGGTGGACTGGCAAGGGGCGAACAGGCTCGCAGGGTGCTCGTCTCTGCCCCCACCTCTGCACCCCGCCCCCCTCAGCACCGCCCGTGCGCAGGGCGGGGCGGGGGCCACCTCACAGTGGGGTACGGGGGCGCCCACATCCCCCACCCCCGGGGCCTGTCCCCGCCCCGCCGCTGGAGACCTCGGGAAGTGGCCAGCGCCCGGCTCTCGCTGCCGCTGTGTGTAAATTAAAGCGACGGGACCATCGGTTTTCCGGGTCACCGTGCGGGGTGCGTGGACGGCATTCGCAGACCACCGGGCGCAGCAAACATCGGTGTGCGTTACGTGTGAAACACGAGGGAGCCGGCGTGTAAGCCGCCTGGACGAGGCCCTGCAGGGCCCGCTTGGCCGCGGGGGGGGGGGGGCGCGGGGGCGCGGGGCTGGGACGGGGAGGCGTTTGGGGCGACCCGCGGGCGGCCGCCCGGGAGCCGCGTCCACGCGTGGGCGCTTCTCACAGGCGTCCTTCTGGCTTCAGAGCAGATGGCTCTTTGCGCGGCCCAGGACTGTGGTGAGAGGGGGGTCCCCGCAGCTCGGGAGGGGCGAGCCCTCGCCGTCCCCCCCGCACCCCCCGCGTGACCCCGGGGCTGTGTCCCCTGCACCGCTGTGCTGGCCCGCCCAGTCTCCACGGCGCTGTCTGCTGCTCGCTAGGTGGCATTTGTCATTTCACGGGCTTGACTAATATCAGACGGGCCTGTAAAATCTGAACCGAAAGTTTATACAACCTAATATACAATCGTGACATTTGTGGTTTGATAAATTGCACAAAAATTGTTAGCCCGAGGCCTCAAGTTACTGTGCCGAGCCCTTGGCCCGTGCGTCAGTTTGAAAAGGTTGCAGAGCTCGTGCTGGTCTCGATGTGTGGTCTGGGGCAGCCCACGATCCATCTCCTTGACACGGCCGGACCTCGAGGTCATGTCTACTTGCCAGTCAACGGCAAGTTTACGAAAGAGGCGAAATGCTCCCCGGGACACCCGGCTTCAGACGATGCACCAGGACCGCTGGTGGCATTGCAAACCGGTGCGGCGGCTGCGGAAAGCAGTGTGGAGGCCCCTCGAAAAGTTAAGAACAGGACCCCCTCTGACCCGGCAATCCCGCTGCCAGGTATTTATGCAAAGAAACCGAAAACGCCGCTTCGAAACCACTTCCCTACGCTCGCTGCAGCATCGTCTGCAAGAGCCAGGACACGGCGGCACGGCACCTGCGTGTCCCCGCGGGGGCGGGGGGCAGGGAAGAGGCGGTACGCAGAGACGGTGGGGTATGGCGCAGCCATGAACGACAACGCGATCTCGCCGCTCGTGACAGTGCGACGGCCCCGGAGGGCGTTGCGCGGAGGGAGGCAAGTCAGAGGAAGGCAAACGCCGAACGCTGTCGCTGATACGTGGGATCCGAGTGGCAAAGCAAACGAGCGCCACAGAGACGGACCCACAGACGAGAGGACGAGCCGACGGGCGCCAGACGGGCGGGGGCCGGGGGCCGGGGGAAGACGGCGGTCGGGGCTATGAGGTGGTTATGGACACAGCCACGGGGGACAGGGCCCGTGGCGCGCAAGAAGCAGGCGTGGTGCCAGGCGGGGCGGCAGCCGTCGGGGAGCCCTGCGAGGTCCATGCCCGTCCGCCCGCCACGCTGCGCCCCCGAAACCAACACGAGATGACGCTGGCTGCCAAATGTCGCCTGCCGTGGAGACGGGGCACGGGGGCGGGGGGGGGGGGGAGGCCGGACCCTCCCCGTCGGAACGCGCCCCTGCTGTCCCTCCCCCCGCCAGGCGGCGTTGCACCTCATGGCCACGTGCCCGTGGCTCTCTGCGGGGCACCGTCCCCGGGGGGTCAGTCTGGCTGCCCAGCTGTCGGGGTGTGTGGGAGCCGGGCCCCCATCGCTCCCCGCCACGCCTGCTCCAGCCCTGCGGGCGTGTTCCGGGCACTCCCAGACGCCCCCGCCTCCCCGTCTCACAGTCCTGGGCCCCAGAGCTCCCGTTTGCCCCGCCCCCTCCTTCTGGCCGGTGTTCCCCCCCAGGACGGCCCCCCGCCCGGGTCCTGCTGAGCGTGGATCCCGTCAGCGGGGCAGGGGGCTCCGCGTGGCTGGCTCCCGCACACCCGCGGGACCTGGACGCAGAGACCTCTGGCCGCCTTCCTGCCACGTGCTCTCGGTCACGATTTGGGGCAGCTCTGCCGGCGAGGAGGACATGTCCTGTGCCGCATTCCCAGGGAGCTCTCTTTCAACAGCAAACTGGGCCACTTGCCGTTTCTTCTTCCAGGGAGGTCGCAGGCCGCGGCAGGCGAGGGCGGGGGGCCCGGCTGTGGGGGGGCCCCGTCCGTGCCTTTGGTCCTGGCATCGTGACCGCTGGCACCTTCTTTCCGTTTTGAGGGCGCCCTGCTCTGGGTGATGAGCCACGTGAGCACCTGCCGAGGACGCCGGTGCCCCGTGCCACATGCCGAAGGCATCTTCCGTCCCTGGCCCGCCGCAGACACCGGGATCAGCCGACCCGCTGACGAGGGCATCCCAGGCGCTGTCGGCCCTGGCGATCGCCGGTCACTGTCAAGGGGACCGGGCATTGCTCGGGCGGCTCCCGGACCCTTAGATCTCACCTGCGGGACGCGGGGAGCTGAGGCATTGTGTGTTAGCGCCTCGCTGCGCCACCATGGGACAGTCTCAGCAGCCACACGGGCCGCCGTCCCCTGCCAGGCCGACTCCTGGACTTCAGAGCCACAGGTGGGTCCGGCCCGCGGCGGGTATTCACGCATCGGCCCAGACAGGGCGGCCTCTGCCGCGTCCCGGGGGCCCCTGGTTCCTGCACGTGCCCCGACCTGTCTGCCCGTAGCTCTGACGTGTCGACGGGCGGCACAGGCCTTGGTGGTCAGTGGAAGCTCCTCTCCGGAGACGGTTCTGCGACCTGCGAAGGCGGGTTGGGGACTCTGCACCACAGGGCTGCAGAGAGCAGCCGGTCAGGTCGGGCCCGCTCCGTGTCCCCGGGCGGCGGGGGGGAGGGACGGGGCGTGAAAGGCGGGGACGGCGTCCAGCCCCGGGGACGAGCCCCGCGCGGTGCGGGGAGCCCGGAGGACGGGTGTCGGGCCACGCGCACGTGCCGACGAGATCCGGGACTGAGACGGCGCGTTTCCCTTCACGCGCCTCATCCTGGACGGAATTCAGGGTTTTCTCTGGAACACACGCCAACAAGTTCTCGTCTCGTCATAGAACTGAACCCGACAGATAACACAGAGTCCTTGCCGTGCGTTCGCTTTCTGTTCTGAAACGAGGACCCACCTTTCCACCACCGCCTGCGGCAGAAATTCAACAGAGGGGGTGGGCCATGCAGGAGGGGCCGAGACCCTCGGCGCTTCGGACACCACCACGGCGCCCCTGCAGAAGACACCCTCTGCCGGGGGCGCGCGCCCGACGGGGACACCGAGGCGAGGGCTGGGAGGCCGCGGACTCAGGCCGGGGCCGGGCTGGGCCCCAAACCTGCTCGTGGCCGCTCGACCTGCACAGAGCCGTCCACCCCAGCTCTGCCCTTTTCCTTTTTTAGTCGACCACTTCTCAGTGAACTTGGCCTCGGGACTTGGCGGCCGTTACACTTCCCAGCGCCTCTGAACAGACTCTACAAAACAGAGGCGGGGCCCAGGAAGCCAGCGGGTCCGGACGGACAAACGTGGGCGTCGAGGGCTCCGGCTGGCCACGCGGACAGCCCCGTGGCCCGAGCGGCTTGGCCGTGGACGGGGGCGCGAGTCCCTGAGGAGCAGGGCGCAGGCGCGGGCTTGGGGCAGCCTGGGGCGAGAGGCCCCGCGGTGCTGAGGGGCCGAGGGACCGACGCGCCCACTGCCCGTCACACGTGGCTGGGGACGGGGCCGGCACACGCGTCGGCTCGCGCTTGGCCTTCCTGCGTGCGGGCTGCACCGGCCGCCGCGCGCCCACGCCCGAGGCCGCAGGCTGTCGCCGAGCGCTCGGCGGAGCGGGCTCGGTCACGGTGGCTCGAGGCCGAGCACTCAAGGACGAGTCATCGCTGCCGCGACGGCATGGCGACCGTGCCGGGTGGTGCCGGCGCCGGGGGCCGCGGCGAGGTGTGCGAACGCCCGAGCACCACGGCGGCCCTGCGTGCAGCGGCGGCATCCACGCTCGCCCACGGCCGCTGGCTCTCACGCGCAAGGACAGCTCGAAACGGCGCTCACGCCGGACCTGGCCTCCGGAAGCGCCGCTGACTAATCACGGTCCACGACTGGCGTGAGGAAATTATTCATATTTTTTCACGTACGAACGTCCCGCTGCCTGCTTCCCGCCCGCACCCCGGTCTGGCCCCCGCGTGGTCACCGCCCCCCGACCTGTGTCAGGGATGCCCCCCGAAAAGCTGGGCCACCTCCGCAGCCACGGTCGTCACCTGTGCCCACGCGTCACAGCCGTCTGTGAGGCTCCACGTCCCGTCCCCAGCGGGGGCTGAACCCGGCACGCCGAGTCCAGCAGAGCCAGAGCTCACGCGCAACCAAGCTGCTGGAAAGTAACGAAGCCGTGATGGCCACACACGCGGAGAGGCGACACAGTCGCCGAGCTGCTGGGACTCGAGGCGCGGTGCCGGGCAGCCGCCCACCTCCCCTGCCCGATCGGTCTCATCGGACGGCGCAGCCACGCGCCGGCTTCGTCAAAGACCTGCGTTGATGAACGTGACCTGCGCCAAGCTATTTGAATGCTCACAGCGTTCTCTGCTGGCCAGACTGCGCCCGCCGAGGGCTCCGAGGGCACGGCTGGGCTCCAGGCGGGCGGGCCGGCAGCCGGCCGGCCAGGGGTGTGGCCGGGACCCGGGTGCGCAGCGCGGAGACCTCGGTGACCGGTGCCTGGGAGCCCCGCCCCCGCGTGCCTCCACTGTATACAGATTGATGACATCTGAACGAGAAAATGTTAAAGTTACTCGTGCGCGTAAAGTGACAGTTCTAAACAGAACAGTTTAAGTGTTTGCATGTCACATGTGTCATTTAGATTCACAGAAGACTTTTGAAAAGGCTCTGAGCAGATGGCACTGTGCTTACAATATCATGATTCTTTTCAAATTTTTGGTGGAGGAACGTCTCAAAAACTGAAATTACTTTCAATAGACGGTGTATTTACTCTCACGAAGCCCCTGGCCGGGGGCCTGGGGAGTGACAGCTCTGCCGTCCGGGCTCAGGCCGACGGGGCTGCTGGGGACCTGGAGGGGAGCCGAGGTCGGCAGGTGTCACGGACAGCTGAGGCCTGCTCACGCCTGGGCGGTGCCCCCGGCCCGGCGGGGCGTCCCTGACCCCGGTGCTCCGGGCCGTCCCCTGCCCGGCGCGGGCGGGCTCGGCGGGGCTGTCCTAGCTGCCAAGCTGTTCCGTTGGTCAGCAGCTCGCAGTGCGCCTGCTTCAGGGTCACAGATATGCTGTCCTTGGTGGGGGCTGCGGAGGACCCGGGAAGCCCTCGGTGCCAGGGAGCCAACGCCCCGGGTGCCGGCAGCAGGGGCAGTGAGCGGGGTCCCGAGACTCGTTTCAATCGCGAGCGGCGGCGACAGCGACGTGTCCCCCTTCTGCCACGCAAGGGGGTCCTGAGGACGAGCGGAAAAGATCGAGGGGAAGGGAGAAGGGAGCGGGAGGGACAGACGGACATCGCCGCGCTGCATCCTGCGCCCTGACGCTGACGGCGCCGCTGTCCAAGGTACCGCCGCGTGCCGTGGCGCGTGCGCCCTGACGCGCCCGCAGTCTGCGCCCCCCGCCCCTCGTCCCCACGGGCACACGCGGGCTTCATCTCCCACGCCCTGCCCCCGCTCTCACTCGCCTGTCGGACCTCGGCCTCGACGCCCTGGCTGGAGCCTGCCCTGTCCCCCCGCCTGTGCCCTCCCCCTGGGCCCCCGTCTCGATGCAAACCCTGACGGGAACCACGCGGGTCACCTCGTTACACGACACCCCGAGGGCAGCGGAGGGGCCCGGGGCTCAGGCGGCCTCTCGGGCGGCCTGCGGTGAGCCGGCCGTGCACCGAGGCCTCCACAGGGGGTGCCCCCTGCACGGCCACACAGAGGGCCACACACATCCCCTCCTCAAAACCAGGGACGCACCGCAGGGAACGCACCGCCGGCGTGAGCACAGCCTCAGTGCCCCCCGGGCCGGCCCTCGCAGGACCAGGCGTCCCGGCCCTTCTGAGCGGCTGGAGGTGGTGCGCCCAACCCCGCGCGTCCCGCAGCCCGAGCTCACGGGGTCGGCTCCCAGCCACGTCCCTCCTCTCGTCCGGTCTCCCCTCCCCACTCCCCGCCTGCCCGGAGCCCGTGGCCTCCGGTCTCGGAAGCCACCCCGGGCAGCAGAGCAGGACCGGACGTCACCACTGACCCGTGGCTGAACCTCACAGCTCGGGGGGCCCGCCCAGCAGGCAGACGGCCTACCGCTCGCACCATGGGACCCCACCCCATGAGGGGTCTGGGGACGAGCCGCGGCCGGCCCGCTTTCTGGAGAGGAAGTGAGGCCTGGGAGGCGTGCGGTGGGTCTCCGGGCAGGCCTGCCCTGTCATGGCCGCGTGGCCAGGTGGGTCGGGGGCGACAGGGGACAGGACTACCCCATAACCCCTCTTCATTTTGTCATCTTTCCCATAGAGTAACAGGATAAAAATGCAACTCAACACGATGACCTAGCACAACCGAATAAATCAGGACCCTTCTCTTACTGGAGGCCGTTGGAATTACCGCACCTCAGACCACCCGCCGTCTCGCTTTCAAATGAGAAAACGGTGGCTGAACCACGGGTGGTAAGGTCCTCGTCGGTTGTGCTCAGTCACTCATTCTCTGACACACTCGACTTCAGTGCCGTGGAACAGATGTGCCACACGCCCATTCGAGGGCCTCCGTGGCAGCGCTCACCTGAGCCTGTCACTGCGGAGGAAAGATGGATGAAGGCTTACGTGAGAGAAAAGCCATCGCGAACTTTTAGTCTCATTGATAAAACACTAAAAATGACCCATCGTTTGACCTTCCCTCGGGGGACCGGACTTGGGCGTTGCTCCAGGGAATTGTCTGCAGAGCCTGGGCATTCGGCACGGCTTCCCGTGAGCAGGCCGGGGAGGCGGCAGGGTCACCCACACCCAGAGGGCTCCTGAAGGGCGTGCCCGGGACGGTGGCCTGGGACCGTGTCCCGGAATGCCAGCCAGCCCACGCTGAGCAGAGAAAGGGGGCGTTTCTGGCTTCCTTACCGCTGCTTTACCGGTTTAATCTCACGCACGTCGTGTGACGGTGTGCAAACCCCCCGTACGAATGTGATTATTTTTAGAACAGTTACACGTTGGTTCAGCTTTGATGCCAGGGCAGGAGGATGTCTGTGACACACCCACTACGCGCTCACGCCGCGTGAAATCCCCCCGGAAGCGCGGGTCAAAGTTCGGTTCCTGGTGCGAAATTCAGAGCTTTGAAACCCGTACCTACTACGGAGAGCAGGCCACTCCGCACGGGAGAGTAACACGACTCGTCGCCAGTTCGCTGTCCTGCAAACTGTCGGGCGGAACACGCAATTAACCTGCTGCGGGGTCGATGGAGTGTAAATGATACATGTGCTTGTTTGACTCCCGGATGCTGGTTTTTGACTCTTCCGTGGTCCTTAACTGAACCCGTTTGGGCCTCGAGCGCTCTGCGTGCAGCCACACACGAGGGCAGGGGACAGAGGCGGGGTGACGTTTGGCGGGGCTGCCACCGGGAACCGGGGCCCAGCTTAGACTCGGTCGGTGCATGGGAGCTCGGTCAACGTTCGCAGCGAAGGCACTTTGCAGTCGAGGGAAGAGGAGTCAGGTGCACACTGGGCAACTGGAAACAGGCCGCGTGCGGCCACAGGTGCAGCCCGGCCTCGAAGGCCGGCGCGGGCCGTGGGCGCCCAGGCAGGGCCTCCCGGAGGCAGGGGGCGTGAGGGGAGGGTCCACAGCTTCTGGGGGACGTCTGGAGTGTAGTCTGCACGCTGGATCAGGCCTCGGACCTGCAGCTGCTGGGCACAGAGCACGGGTGTGATTCCAGGGTGCTATCTCGGGCAACGAGGGCCTCGCTCGAGGACCTGAAGGGCGCCTGGCCACTCTGCTCTGAGGGGCGAGGGCTGAGGGGGTTTGTGGGGTGTCAGCTCACATACCTCAAGGTTCTAAGCACAGAAGCAGCAGCAGACTGAGCACCGGAAGGTCTGGGCAGGAGGTCAGCTCAGACACGCCTGGGGACCTGGGAACCTCAGCTGACGAGCAGAGGCCAGCGGCCCTGCGTGGCGGGGGCATGTCCACTCCCTCCCCTGAGCCTCGGGCTCTCGTCAGTGACCGTCCTGGAGAGGGCGGGCCAGGTCCCGGGCATGAGGCCTCCTCCTCTCCCCGCCAGGCCTTGGGGTCCTCCCAGGGCTGCGACCTGGGCAGCAGGTGCTGGCTGAGCGCTGTCTACGTGTGTGCGAGATGCTGGCACAGCTGCGGAGTGTGTGAGTGTGAGCGAGTGTGCATGTGCGTGTCAGAGTTCAGAATGTGTGCCGCTTCTTCCTCTCTCTGCTAAATAGCCGGAATCGCTTCCTTCCCCCACAGCAAAGACTCGCAGAGGGAGGGCCCTGGGGTGGCGGCTGCCCAGGGTGGGGAGGCGGCTGCCCAGGGTGGGGAGGGTGGGGCTCGGAGCTGCCCGCCCGCACCCGCTGCAGCTCCCTCTGGAGGCGCAGGTGTGGCTGCGGGCTTGGAGAAGAGAGTGGCGTGCTCCCGGCTCCCACTTCTCCGCCGAATGCCAACCTGGTGCTCACCAGTGGCGGCCGGCCGTGTCACGCAGCTCCCTGCCGCCCCGGGAGGGACTGCCCCCGCCAGCGGTCCAGCTGGGGAAGTGTGTGTGCAAGCAGAGCCGCTTCTAATGCTGGAAAAAGGCACCGCCGCGTGTCCTGTGGAAGGGCGTCCGGGCGGAGCGGAGGGCCGGACCCGCCTCCGCTGTAGCTGGACAGCGAGGTGCGTCAGAGGCCAGTGACCGCGCGCGCGCTCAGACTCACTCGGTGGGGGATGGTGCCGAGGTAACCTTAAACAGCAACGTCATCGGACCCCACGCTCTCCACTCAGGGGGAGACCGGCCGCTCCCTCACGTCCTCCCCTGGGCGGAGGGTGTGTGCACAGCTTGGGGGCCGTGGGAAAAGGCTGCGGAAAAGATGGAGTGAGGTGCGGGGTCCCCCGCAGACCGGCCGCCCTCACCAGCCGCGGAGAAGGCGCGGGGCCCTCTGGCGGGGCCGCCCGCACGCGCATGCGCGGGAGGCGCTGTGAAGCAAACGCGGCGACAGGCGGCGCTGGGGACCTGCGCCCCGGTCCCCGTTTCCAGAGCACGGGTCCTGACCCTCTCCCGGGGCGCACGGCGGACCCGTGAGCGGCCCCATCGTTACGCTCTGATCGTTTACTCGGGCTTTGACCTCGTCACCCACCCCGCACGTTTCCAACAAACTGTCCCTTTCAGTTACTTAGACTTGACCTCTTGACCTCTGCGGCTTGCAAACGAAGAAGCGCCATTGACACGGATGCTGCCCTCGCGCCGCATCTGTGCCAGGCGTTGGGGACCCAGGAGGAAAGGGACAGTGTCGGAAGGAGCGCTCAGCCCAGTGGGGGGGCCCACGCAGGGACACAGGTGGCGAGCCCCCCAAAGCAGGCGTCCTCGCTGGAGAGTTGACAGCACATTTTAAACAAGAACCAGCATTTAGACTGACCTCAGAGGAGGTCTGGCTGGGAAGTGGGGAACAGAGAAGGTTCCAGAAGGAACGGAATCAGGCGAGCTGGGGGCCGGGGCTGGGTTCTCTCTCTGTTTTATTCACGATGCGCCCACTGAGCCTGGCCACCTGCTGGGCGCTCAGTGACTGTCATGTGACAGCTGTTACAGGTCACAGGGGCACCGCGGGCCTGGGCGTGACCGGAGGGCGGGGGCAGCCGTGTGGCTGGGGGACGTGTGGGGTGACAGGCGACGAGGCCACAAGGACGGCGGGCTCAGATCACGCAGTCCTGGGCCGGACGCCCAGGGTTTCGAGTTAGACCCGGGTGGCGAGGGGCACATGGGGCCTCCCATCAGGGGCACGTGACGGCTGTCCCCCCACGGCCAAGTTCATGCCGGCCCAGGGGACAGGACATGCGGGGTCCACTTGGGGAGTGACAGCCCAGTTGAGGCGCCGACCAGGTGAGGCGATGACCAGGTGAGGCGCCGGCCAGGTGAGGCGCCGGCCAGGTGAGGCACCGGCCGTGACCGCCCTCCCTCCCGCAGCGAGGAAGCAGCACCGAGCACATGCGCCGCGTGCACCGTGTGGCTTCAGCCTCGGCCGCCAGCTCCCTCGGCAGCGGGGCGCGGGCTCGCGGGGCCAAGCGCTGGTCGGGAGGCGTGAGGCGACGCCCGTGGGGTCCCAGCTCCAGCCCCAGCCTCTCCGCCTTCCCGGGCAGATGCCACGACACCCTCCACCAGGGTGGTGGCTGCTGGGACGGAGCGGGGCGGGGCGGGACTCAGACAGTCTGGGGTTCGAGGGCACGTCCGCCTGTTCCCAGGGAGGTGGGGACAGGCGGAGCTCTGGCCTCGCGTGTAGGCGCAGGGTGGGCGGCGGCGACAGCCGCGTGTCAGTGGGTGGGACCCAGCCGTCACCCCCGGGTATGCGGCCTCCAGGCGTCCGGCTGTGGCTGACTTGCCCTCTAGAGCTCTCCAGCTCGCTGTCCGTGTGGGAAGCGAGCAGGCGGGGCCGGCGGGGCGAGCGGAAGCAGCGGGCCCTGGCGCCCAGGGGTGCCGGCCCACCCGCACAGGCCCACCCGCAGAGTGCAATCCTTCAGAACTGCCGAAATTGGTGTGGAAAAGTTGGACGCGAAATCCCATAATTTCATTGAAAACTAAGAGACAAAATTAGATGGTCTGCGTTTTTAAACTAAGTTTCACTTTTCAGACTTCCGCAGTGTCGGAACAGCTCTGACGTGACGGCCACCGCGATGAGATAGAACTGCGACGAGTCCAGAGCTCTCTGGCCCCGAGAGCGTTGGCGCGTGAAGGGCGGGGCCCGTGGTGCGCGCCCTGTGCGGGTCCCGTGGCATTTCCGGAGGATGGGCGAGGCCGAGGGTCTGGCGGACTGCAGGCCCCGCGGTGGGCAGGCCAGGAGGCCAGGGCACTGGGCGTCGGCTCTTCATCAAGCCTGGGAACCGGCGGGGGCAGGGGAGGGGGGCGAGGGGAAGACAGGGTCAGAGGAGCGGAAAGAGTACGGCCAGCGCCGAGCGGCTGCCAGGGAGCGGGGGCCGGGCGCGCGAGGCCGGGGGGTGAGTGACGGGTCAGCAAGAAAGGCTGTTTAAAGGGACATTTGTAGAGAACAAGTTTATTAAACTGACATCTTCAGGCACGACTGTGCCCTAGAAAGCAGCGCCTGGTGGCGGGGAGGCCTGCCGATGTGACCTACTTTTTCCACCGTATTTCATCAAGCGGCTTTGCCTGTGTCGCAACCTGCAGCCTGTGTCACTGGGGGGAAGGCGTCACGCCTCTCCCGGGTTCCTGCTCACAGGGTCCCGTCGGCGCCCAGCCCCGAATTCTGACCCTGACCCACAAGGACAACTACAGTGTCGACACGAGTGCTTGCAAGTCATTTGGATCAAGAGACCAAATTTTGCTTTGATTTTCTTTCTTTTACACGTTTCTTCCCCAGATATTACGGGCTTGGAAAGTCGCAAAGCACTTCGCAGGGGTGTTTCGGTGGCGTAGGGCCTGTTTTTTTAAGTGCTGATTTGCCGTTTTATCTCGCCTCTTATTCTTTCCGGGCTCCGGCCCACGTTGACGCTCTCCCAGCCGTCAGCTTTTACCAGCGGAGCGATGCAGACGACACTGGCTGGGGCAGCTAACGCGCCGACCCGCTTTCCTCGACGAAGGAAGAGACCACGGAACCGGCTGGCGGGCCGCGTGGCCCCTCGACGGTGTCTTCCCGACCCCCCAGGTGCGACCTCCGCATCGCTGACGTGTGCTCACACCCCACGCAGAACCGGGCCTGGGGACAGGGGCGGCACTGGAGACAGCCAGACCCGGGGGCAGGGCCGGGGGCAGACTGGGGGGCAGACCGGGGGACAGACCCAGGGGCAGGCCCGGGGGCAGGCATGGATGGCACCGCTCCGGGTTCGGCTCCGTCGAGCAGGCCCAGAGCAGCCGCCGGCGGGAGCACCCTCCCAGGCCCCCCCCCCCACCCCGCACGATGTCCCGGCCGCAGCCTCTGCGGCTCCCTCTGGGTGCTCGAGTCTGTGTCGGAGGGAGACGGTCCTGCCTCTCGGCAGACCGGGCTGCGTCGCTGCATTCCCTGCGCACGGCCGTCTGCTCGGGTGACGCTTCGCGGGGCGCCGTCGCTCGAACCCCACTCCTTCCTGCGCCGGAGGCCACGGCCCGGCTCACTGGACGGTCACACGGAGAAGCGACGACAGCACACGCCTTCGCAGGGCGCCCGATCGGGCCCCCACGGGGCCAGCGCCACACACAGCGGGCCCCCTGACGTCACACGCACGCGCCCTCTCCCCACACGCCCAGGTCAGGGCGCGGCGCTCACGGCGGCAGCTTTAGGGTTCCTCCTATTTCACTCAGTAGGTACCAGAATTATTTCCATCAGGACCAACACTGTTTCTGGAGACAGGCTCGTCCCCAGGCCCCTCCTCAGCCCCCTCCCCAGACCCCTCCCCAGGCTCGTCCCCAGGCTCCTCCCCAGCCCCCTCCCCAGACCCCTCCCCAGGCCCCTCCCCAGACCCCTCCCCAGGCCCCTCCCCAGGCCCCTCCCCAGACCCCTCCCCAGACCCCTCCCCAGGCCCCTCCCCAGATCCCTCCCCAGACCCCTCCCCAGACCCCTCCCCAGACCCCTCCCCAGGCTCCTCCCCAGACCCCTCCCCAGGCCCCTCCCAGATCCCTCCCCAGACCCCTCCCCAGGCCCCTCCCCAGATCCCTCCCCAGCCCCCTCCCCAGACCCCTCCCCAGACCCCTCCCCAGGCTCCTCCCCAGACCCCTCCCCAGGCCCCTCCCCAGACCCCTCCCCAGACCCCTCCCCAGGCCCCTCCCCAGGCCCCTCCCCAGACCCCTCCCCAGACCCCTCCCCGGTCCGGATTCTGACAGGCTGCAGCTCAGCCCTCCCAGCCCCATCGGCTGCGACCTGCCCACACAACTGGAATCCTCAGTGATCCCGCATTCTGGAATCTTCTTTCTGTGAACGCCTGCATTACCCAGCGAGGCCTCGTTTTATTCTCAAACCTGAGGCTCGTCGGCCCTCGGGGTGCTCCGCACACCCACATGTTTTCATGTCATCGTTTTGACCCAGTTTCATAATACAGTTTACTTCAGGCTTCAAAACGCTCAGATTTGGGATGCGAACTTTATTCCTTTGTGAAAACGGTGTCCGCGCTGCTCCGCGAGCTCGTCCTGTTAGATGGAGACAGAGGCTCAGGCCGCATCTCTCCTTCGGGGGCAGGACGGAGCCAGTGAGCATGGGGGCGGCAGGCTGGTCCTTAGAGTCCCAGCGAGAGCTCGTCCCCTCCTTCACTCACAAACGACACAGGCATTCAGCTCAGACGGCCGTGACGCTGAGGCCCGGGACGGAAGCTCTGGTTTCCACCACAGCATGGAAGTCAGGCCGTGCCCCGGGCCACTGTCCCTGGGACCGGCCTGCACGGGGTGAGGGGAGGGGTGGGGTCCTCGGACTTGGCCACCCAAGTCCTCATTGCCCAGTGCACTGAAGCCGAAGACTTGGGGCTCTCTAGCAAGAGCGACACATGGGAAGGGACATGGGACACGGGGTGGGACCTGCTCCAGCCGGGCTGCTGCGCGGCGCTCACTCCCTTGGGCCCCTGGGGTTTCCGTGTCTCGATGCACAGATTCTAATTTAACTGCCCCTCGCCCGGGGCCCTGCACGAAGGAAGGTGACAGAAACTCAGCAAAGCCCTGTGTGCTTCCAGCACAGTGAGCCAATGACGGGCGAAGAGAACGGGACTTGGGCAGCGCAAGCCGCACCACTGGGGGGCAGTGTCCCCGGAGCGGACACCCAGCCGGGCTGGTCTGGAAGGCAGTTTCCCGCTCGGACGGTGGGACGCTGTGTTCACGTGCGCGGCAGGTGGCGCCACCAGCCAGCCCGCGGCGTGGGCGTCGGGATGCGGTCTCGCCTTCCCCGCTCAGCCCGGCGGCGGCGAGGCAAACGCGGGGGTCAAGACCCAGCCGCTCGAGTCCCAGCCCGAAATGTGAGAGCCGAGCCGCAATGCCCCAAAGCCCGTGGCTCCCCGAGCTTCCGGACGGATTGCCGCAGCGCCCCGGGGGGCGATTTGCATAGAAGGAGGCGCCGCATGCGCGCAGACGCACCCAGACTGATGAGGGCGCCGCAGGCCAGCCACCCTGTGACGGCATCGCCACAGCCAGGGGACAGGGGGCAGGCACGCCCCTCACCTCCGGGCGCCCCGCATGCCCTGGCCGTGTGCGTGCGTGCGGGCGGAGGGTAGGGACACCAATGAGCGCGCACCTCCTGCCGACTCAGGCGCACGGAGCGTGTGGGCAGCTCCGGGCTCCGGGTTGCCGGAGGCCCCTGCGGCTACTCGTCAGGCCCGGGGACCGCGCGGCCGAGCCGCCCCCAGGCCGCACCCCGGCCCCGACGGCGGGGCCGACCCTGCTGCTCCCAGTGCGACTGTTCCAGAAGCCCTCGTACGAGCGGATCACGGAGCACTCGTCCCGCTCCAGGCTTGTCCACTTAGCACCGTGTCCTCCCCGCCCGCCTGCGCTGCCGAACGCGGCGGGATTTCTTTTAATTTTTTAAGGCTGAATGATATTAGAGCTCATTCCGGGACACGGGTCACTTCCGTTTCTCGGTTACTGATCCATGCTGCGGTGACCACAGGAGCGCAGACCTCTGAGGGACCACGGCTCCACTTGGTGTGGACGTACATGCACCCCGAAGGGGGCTCGCTAACATGCTCAGCGGCGAGAGGCTGCCAGCCGCCCCCCCCAAGACCCAGCACGTGGCGAGGCCGCCGGCTCTCACCGCTGCTATTTGACGTAGTACTGGAAGTCCTAGCCAGATAAGTTAGGGGGAAAAAAGAAAAAGAGAAGAAAAAAAATAATAGAAGTCTAAATCAGAAAGGAAGAAGATGATTTATAGTTGCAGATACTAAGATCTTATATTCAGAAAACCCTAAGGACTTCACAAAAATTGTTGTACATAATAAATGAATTCAGTAAACTTGTAGGACAGAAATTCAACACAAAAAATCAGTTGCATCTCTACACATGAACACCAAACCATCTGAAAAGCAAATTAACAAAAGAATCTTGTTTGCTATAACATCAAAAAGAATAAAATATTTAGAAAGGAACTTAAGCAAGGAAGAGAAAGAAGTGTACGCTGGCAACTACAAATCGCTGATGAAAAAATTACAGGAGATCTGAGCAAATGGAAGGATGTCCGATGTTCATGGATAGGAATAATGTCATTAGAATGACCGCACCACCCAAAGCGATCCACGGATGCAGTGCCGTCTCGCTGAAAATCTCAAAAGCACTTTTAATAGAAGTGAAAAAACAATCCTAAAATGCACGTAGAACTGCAAAGACCCCGAATAGTGAAATAAATTTTGAGAAAAATAAACAAGGCTGGTGGGATCACATTTCCAGATTTTAAAATATATTACAAAGCTGCAGTAGTTCAAGCAGCACTGCGCGGGCATAAAGACCGACGTAGAGGCAGACGGGACAGGGTGGGGGGCCCGCGAAGAAGCCCACGTGCGCCGGGTCGACTGAGCCCTGACAGAGGTGCGAAGACCATGCAACTGGAGAAGGAAGTCCTCCACCAACGATGTTGCGAACGCTAGATGCTCACATAAAAATGAGTGAAACTGGACCTTTATTTATGAAAAAAGCGCAGGCTACAAATGTAAAAATGAACAAGCAGGCTACACAAAACTAAAAGGCTTCTGCACAGCAAACAACCAACAAAACTGAAAAGGTAGCCTGCAGAATGGAAGAAAATATTTGCAAACCGGACATCTGAGGAGAGCTTAATTTCCAAAAAACATATAAAGAACTCCTACGATTCAGTAGCAATAAACAAATGACCTGATTGTAAAAGGGCGCTAAGGACCTGAACAGACATTTCTTTAAAGACGACGTACACATGACCAGCGGGTCCCCGGGGAGGTGCTCGCCCTCACCCATTAGCAAGAAACGTGAACCGAAACCGCAGAGAGAGGTCACCCCAACCTGTCCGAATGGCGCTTTATAAAGAAACCCAAACAACAAGTACCGGCCACTACGTGGAGACAGGGGACCTCCTCGTGCGCTATGGCAACAGCACGCAGGGCCCCCAAATCGCTTGACTTTTTAAGAGGAGCCATGAGCCTGAGAGGCGGTCAGGCGTCGTGGGAGAAGTGCAGGTTTACGGCCTCTTTGCCACGTTCTCTGTCATCTCAGGACCAGAGAGGGAACTGTCGCTTCGTGCAGTTCCTGTGCAGGTTCATCGAGACAGTCTGCTGTCTTGGTGAACCCCGTCGGCAGCCGGCAGACGCTGAGGCATGGCCTCTCTCTCCCTTCGAGTCACTTGTGAAATCTGCCGGTGGGTCTGAGAGCCGCAGCGAGGGTGACCTGGCACCGGGGCATCTGGGCGTGGCTGGGGGGCATGGCCAGCAGGGCGAGCATGGCCGTGACAGGGGCTGCAGGAGGGAGGGGAGGGGAGGGGAGGGGAGGGGAGGGGAGGGGAGGGCGTCAGCGCGCAGCACAGGACGCGACATCGGAGCCTGAGGGGCACCGTCACCCTCCACCGCCCGCACCAGAGACGCTTGCACGGGGTGGCCGTCCATAGAGGTCCTTGTGCCTGGGCCACAGCTGCAGACTGGAGACCTGCTTGAACCCACGTCCAGGTGTATTAATCCGTGTCCCGAGGTGACAGTCGAGACTTCCTACAAACCGCCACAACACACCAGCCAAGAGCAGCTCATTAACGAAAGAGATTGCTCTGACGAGAGGCGGAGCGCCCTTGCCAGGACGGGAACGACAGCGTTTAGCCAGGTCACACTGGACACGTCGTCCCACGCCCTGCGGCGCGCACTCCGTCCAAACGGGAGGAGTCCGCCCCTCCCGCCGCGGACCCGCTGCCAGGCGCCCAGCCTCGCTGGTCACGGCCCTTGCTGGGAGCCGAACCCTAGCGGGATGAGACGAGCCCGCTGACGACGGGGGTGGGGGGTTGAGGAGGTGGGGGTGGAGGGTGGGACGAGCCCGCTGACGACGGAGGTGGGGGTTTGAGGAGGTGGGGGTGGGGGGGAGGACGAGCCCGCTGACCACGTGGCACCGCGCTGCTCAGCCCGTCTTTCCTCTTAGCCCTTCTTCACGCGGTGGGACAGACGTCTGGTCTGAAGGAGGCCGCACTGCGTTTCGTTAGAGGAAGCGACTTAGTGCCGAGCTGGGGACACAGGCTGGAGGGGGGGAGGGAGATTCCGAGGGCCTCCGAGGACAGGAGGAGAGACGGGGCTCCGCGAGGCGCCGACCGCGTGCGCCAGGGCGCGCGCGCCCGGCCGGACAGAGGTGGCCGTGGGCAGCCACCTTCCCTTCGCCTGGGCCACCCGGCTGTGTCCCTGAGACACTTCAGCCCGGATTTGTCTTTCCTCACTGAACTTTAAGCAGAATTTCAAGTGCCAAGTCTCCGAAGCCAAGTGGGGCTATTAAGAGATAATTACTAATTATGCTAATTTGAGAGGGAGCTGCCTTTTCCTTCCCCGGTCATTTCGCCAGCGGCTCTCCTGAGAGCTGGCCCCTCCAAGTGCTAAGCGCCTCCCGCCCTCCTGCCCGGTGCGGGGACAGCTCGCGCGGGACCTGTACGCCCGGCCGGGGAGGGCGCCTCGTCCTCGGCCGCAGGCCGTCCCGGGCTGTGCCCTCGCCACCCACGGACACTGGCTTCCGTTGGTGCCGGGCCGACGTCCACCGCCCTCCCCACCCCGACTGGGGACGCCGTGTACCCCGCCTCCCAGAGGCCCCCCCACAGGCCCGAGCGTCCGAGCCCCGCTGGCGGGTGGCGTGGGGCACAGCCCGGGGCACGGGGGTCGTGGGTCATGGTCACCCTCTCCCGGAAAGGTGCTGATTGGAGGGGGAGCAAACGGGGAGCTCGTGGGCCTGACGCTGACCGCGAGGACACGCATCCGAGCCTGGCGCACGCGCATATGGGGTTCGCGCCCTCCGCGCGCGTGGCGGCGCACGGGGCGGGGTGCCGAGTCCGCCCGGCCGCAGCCGGAGCGAGGGGACGCGTGTCTGCGAAGCCACTCACGTCCCCGCGGCTTCTGCCGCTGCTCGGAAGTCTGTCCTTGCAAACTCCCCGGGAGCATCCGGCCCGTTGCCCCTGGGGAGGGTGCTGAGTCCCGCAGTCGCCAGGACCTGGGCCGGGCCTGGCGGGGTCCCCTGGAGACCCGGGCTCCTGCCCTGCTGCCCGCGCCACGCCTGCCTGGCCCCGCTGCCCGGCCTCTCCGGGGGAAGGTGACTTTGCCAATTTCAGTGTGGGAGACCAAGGACCAACTCAGCGTCTCATGCGGGGTGGGGGACAAGCTCCGTGGCGCCCAAACCAGCCATGCGAGGCGCCCAGGGGCGGTGTGAGGCCCCTGCTGTGAGCAGCCAGAGGACCCCGGCCCCGGCGTGACCGGTGCTGCGGCTGGCGCGGCTGCGGACACACAGCGGGGACCCGGCCTTGCGGACACACAGCGGGGACCCGGCCTTGCTGGTCCTCCCCATCCCGCCGCGGCCCGCCCAGAGCGCGTGTCACGGGCCTGGCGCCTGGAGACGTTCACAGCCCCCGACCAGCTGTGCGACCTCAGGCAACTGCCTCCCTGTCTCCGAAACTCGGTTTTGTCCTACAGTTCAGGTTCCAGTAAATGGGGCTCCTGGAACTGCAGAGCGGCGCCCTGTCTTCACGAGCCGGATGGAAGGCGTCCTGTCCGTCTGTCCACACGGTGGCTTCGCCTTTGCGCAGAGCAGAGCGGTGCGGTCACACGCTTCCGGTCACCCCGGGGGCTGCTGACTCGTCACCGCCGCCCAGAGTCAGCACAGCTCCGAGCTGTGTGGTCACGCTCCGGGACACCTGATGAGAAATTCCGACGTGGACACAGCCCCTGGTTTTATCTACTCAATGCGACACTGCTGTTGGCTTTTGGATTTCGGGGGTTCTCAAACCGCCCGTTACTTTTGTTGCTCAACACATACCCGTGAAAAAAAAAATAAAGAAGGTTTCAGATTACGTCTGTCTGCCTGGGAGCCACAAGGAAAGTCCGTGAAACGGTCATGTTATAAGCCATGTGTAAAACAGGTGTTTAAGATTCATGCTCCTGAGTTCCTCCAGACGGACGTCCAGGACAGCCCTAGGGACGACCATTTCCTGTCTAGAACGGACCCTTTGCACAGCTCTGGGCCAGCACAGGGCCTCAGAGCTGCTGCTTTATAGAAAGTGGCCATTTTCCATGCAGAAATGGAACTGTTTTTCATCTCGTAAAAATCAATACCTTCGGAAACAATTCACACAGCTCCCATGCGGGCAAAAATGACGTATGCCTGGTGGACTCTGTCCTGTACCCAGGTAAGAAGCTGCAGGTGTATTTTGCTCCTCGTTCCTTCTTTTCTTTGCGTATGCTCTGCCCGAGGAAACAGGTGTGCAGACGCGCTTGGTGCAAACACGCGGTCCCCGTGTGGAGGTCTGGGGGTGGCCTGCGGCATGGGACTTCAGGGCACCGAAGGCTCCCCGTCACCCTTTCCAGAGAGCTCTCTGTGGGTCCCGGGCTGACGACCGAACCCACTGCCCCTGTGACTGCACTGGGAAAGAGCTGTTTCCCCACAGTCGGCTGCACACCGCTGCAGGAGAAGCGTGCTCCAGACCCCGCGGGGAGCGGAAAGGCGAGTCACGCTCCGTGTCCTTGTCGAGCTAGTTCTCAGTGTCCTATATTTACTTGCTTCCACAAGGAAGCAGAGGGAACTAAGTTGGGGACACAATAGGCAGGTGCCATGAAAAGATTACAACACAGTTCGAATCGGGGTCTGAGGCTCGAGCAACCAGGGACGTCCGCGAGGTGCTTTCTCGGGTCCGAAGGGTTTGCAGACCGAGCTCTTTCTTTTGCTCGAGGAGGCACCATGTGACTTTGACTTAGAAACGTCCCGTTGCTTAATGAAAATGCTTGACCAGAATTGGCGGGGTGATCTGGTATAGGAAGGCTAGGAGGAGGAAGGCTCTTCTTTGGGCTAGCATGGTAGTTTAAAGAAAATAAAAATTTAAGCAGATTCTATATAAAATTGGGGGCCAGGCCTTGAAGGTACTGCAGGTCGGTGTCCCCGGACGTGGCCAACGCAGGCTGAGCTGTCGCGGACATCGCGCAGCGCTGCGGCAAGCAGGCGTGAGCGTCTCCGGCCGGGAGCTGCGGGAGCAGCGGGCGACCGAGGCTCAGCTCCTCGCGGCTGACCGCTCGTCCGTCTCGCTTGCTGAACACCAAAGCCAGAAGCGCCCCCGTCCGTCAGCGCCTGCGGCCCGCACGGAGCCCCCACGCCCCTGGTCCCGCGGCACCCGCCTCACGCCGCCGCGGTCTGCGCAGGCATTGGAGACCCACAAGTGTGCCCTCACGCTCCGTCCTCAGCCGGGAAAACTAGGGCTGGCCCCGACCCACCCCTTGGGGTTTGACTCTCCACAACCTGAACCAGCGTTTATTCCACTGGACACACACCCTCCCGCCACGGGGAGGCTCACGGCTCCCTTCACGGCTCCGACCCAGCCGCGCCAGCCCGAAGGGTGACCGTGACCTCCTTCAGCCGCCGGCGTGGACGTTAGAGCCGGCTTCGCCTGGACAGCCCATCAGAACCGGCTACTTAAAAACCAGACGCTTCACTGAAACCTTAATGAGGTTCTTTTATAACCATAATATCCAATTAGTTACATCTGCTCTCATATTTTCCTGAGTCAAATTACCTAATTTTTTCTTCCTATGGTTTGACATCTGGTTTTATTGCTTTTATTAGGACAAAAGGAGTCTAAGTTATCATGTTTTACTTTTGCCGTGGCTGCCGGGAAGCTCAGCACTTTAATGCTCAGTTGTCATACCATCTCCCAAAGTTTCCATTCAGTCTGCAGGTATATTTTCACTTGCAAAGGTTCACTGTACCCATGTCTTTCGTGATAATTATATAATATTCTTTTTGAAAGCAAGAAGAGTTTAAGAATAAAATAGAAGCCAATAAATGCATTTTCATGTCTCTTTTACTGTATGACTAGATTTTGATTAACTGATTGAGAAAGTTTCTGGGTTATTCCCTAACACGTGTAATAATGTAACTCTTTTTTAAATGTTGGATGAAAATGGAGCCCAGCGATCCAGGAGATGCAGTTGAGTAATGTGCAAGTGTCACGATGCGGAAATCGCGGGATGGGAGCAAACAGCTTAGCTGGTGGTGACTCAGCCAGTGACCCCGCGTCTGCCTCCCAACGGGCCGTGTTCCACTTTTGCCTTGTCCTATTATTTTTGAAAAGAAACCCACAGGCCGGTTCCCATTCATAAGCAGTTCAAACCAAACCCGTTCGCTTTAGGCAAAAGGAGCATCTCTTCAAGTACAGAGCGGAAGAGGCTGGGGCGCTGGGGAGAGGCGGAGGCGCTCTGGAAGGTTCCAGAGCTGTCAGGCGGGGGGGGGGGGGCACCCACCGCTGCCCTGCCCTGTACCCCGCAGCTGGGCCAGCGGTTTGATGACAGGAGCCCTGGCTCATTTCCCTTCCTGGGCTCTGGGCACAGGCCAACGGCCACGCCGGTCACTTACATGATGAACAGAAGACAGGAAACAACCCTGAATCTGATGGCCGTCTGCCCAATGTGGCGGGCGACAGTAATAAAGGTGTCGAACAGTCTAAGAAATGACCGTTCTCAGGAAGAAAATAGAAGTTTTAGAAAAATGCAAAACCGTAATAGGTGACTCTAGAGCAGTGGTCCCCAACCTTTGTGGCCCTAGGGCCCGGCACTCCTGTGAGCATCTGTGGAGCTCGGCCCGCCCGCCTGCCACTCCCCGCCTGCCCTGCGGCCGGGTCCTGACTAACGCCAACCGGGACCCGTCTGCAGCCCGCGGCATCGGGGACCTCTGCCCTAAGCGGGTTCTGTGGTGACGGACCCAGCGAGAAGTTCAGGGACACTCCGTTATTTGGGCCTTTCCCAAACTTCACCCCGTGGGGTGCTCGGGTCGAGCGGCAGGTCAGTGTATGGCCCCCCAGGTTGTTAGAGGCTGAAGTGAGTGGGGCGACTCCGGGTGCCCTGGGCGCTATCAGCATGCACCGGGCTCTGGAAGTCTTGTAGTGAAAGGATTTGTTAAGTTTGCATAAATTGAAACACCCCAAACTTAAAAACAACCAAAGAACCACCAAACGCAGCCTGCGTGTCGCTCAGGGCTGGACCTGGTAATTCTGCGTCACTGTCTCATGGAGAAGGGACGTGGCAGGTTCCACGCCCGAATCTCTGAGCGTGTGTCCCTTACAGCTCCCGAGGGTCTGCGGTGTGGATGTTTCCGCAAGTCGCCAGTCACGTGTAAGACGCCGAGAAAGCAGCCCCGAAGCAGCGCACCTCGGGTCCCAGTAACGGGGGTCCCGCACCCGCACACAGGGGCGGGGGGCGCGTGACGCGGGCAGCACGCCCGCTTCCCCCGCGTGGGCCCCTCCGTCTGCACGCAGGGCGGGCGGCGTCTACACTGCACGGGGCCTGCCGAGCCGCGCGGTCCCGGCCTCTGCCCGCATGTGCTCGGTGCCTGCGTTTGCGGCCGAGGTGTAGGTTTTGCATTTGGAAAATGTGGACTCCTCCGTTGTTTGCTGGCACAGACTGGCCTCATTTCTCAGCGACTGGGGACATAAATGGCGTCAGCGGGGACGCTGGTGGGGCTGCCGCGTGGCGGCTGGAGCCCGCGTCGGGCTGCGGGGGGTGCGACCAGGCGGCTCCGGGCCCTGAGGGGGCCAAACGGCTGGCGCCTGCACCCCGCGTGGGGCCTGCTCGCTGGGCCGGCAGCTTTGGCTTTCCGCCCACTCTGCGACCAGCCTTGGTGGTGGCCGCGGGCTGTCCCAGCGTGGACGCGGACTAAGGGCCGGCTGCAGGCAGAGGTCAGGAGCACGCAGAAAACATTTTTAAAATCACGCGCATGTGGTAGCTCATGAGACCTAAAAGCCATCACGAGGGGACACCAGGCCACGTGCGCACGGACACCCAGGCCCAGAGCGGAGGCGGTCCCGAAGGGGCTCCGCGTTCCGGGTGAGGCGCCACCGACGCCGTTTCGGTTGCGCGTTGCGGGGTCCCCGGCTGTGTGACTGCGCACATCGGGGTGCTGAACGGAGGGAAACGGGGCGTCACCGCTGACGGACCCCGCCACGCCCTCCCTGGGCGCGCGGTCGCCCTTGCTGACTGATGAATGGCTGCGGGAGGCTGGACGGGTCCCCGTCCAGCAGGGCTGGGGGCGGCAGCTCGCGCGACGGCGAAGGGGAGGGGCCTGGACGGCGCGTCTGCCGCTCCTGCCGAGACCCGCCGTGCGCCTGCGCCGCCGGGCAGCGCGCGCTCGGAACGGACGGCGCTGGTCGCCAAGTCGCCACGCGGTTCCAGGTGCGCACTGCTTCCCCCTCAGCCGGGCGACGCTGCACGTCGCCCACTCGACCTCCCCACCGCTCGGATGAAAATCATTCCACAAACACGGGGCCACCGGAAAACGTCGTAAGGAACGCAATGATCGCCACTACACGCACAATCGGGGCCGTCTGAGTGACGCGCGGGAGACTGAGGCTCGCGACCTGGATCGCAAACGCGAGCGTTTTGGCTCCCCCAGCTTGGAGGGGCCTCCGCAGAAACGCTGGCCAGCTCAGTGACTGACTCATTGTTATTCGACTTGCGTGAAGAATCACAGTCACTTAAAAACAATGAGGCAACAAAGAGAAGAAAACGAAGCAAAATATTGCGAGAGGTGAAAGTTTACCGTGTGTTTTAAAACCAAACAAATGTTAATGATGATATAAAAGAATTCAGGAGGAACGAGTATTAAAAACAAGCTTTAAAAACATAAGCTTATTATCAGAATATTTTCCAAATTTACCGATGCGTTCTCCATCTGGAAAGATTACAGTTCTGCCAAGTGCCTGGCCGGCTGTTTCCACACTCGTAACGGGGCGTGCAAAGGCACACAACCGCACTCACACTCACGCTCGTGCTTCGAGTCCCTCAGATTAGGGACCCGCGTCTACCGTGAGCAGCAGGGGGTGGCATCTGTGCCAGTGAAGAGTGCCGGGCGCGGCTCTCCCACCAGCGGGGAGTTCACGAAAGCCCACGCAGGCCGGGCACGTGGGCTGCCAGGCGCCGCCGAGCCCCACGCGTGACGCACAGAGTGCTCCCCACATGGGCAGGCTGTGGCCGGCGCCCTTCGCCTTCTGTGGGGACCTGCCGTGGGGTCGCACGCTGACCCGCCCTCGGCTCCCCCCGTGTCCCAGAGTGACTGGGAGGGGTCTAAACAAATCCGCTCGGCCCACTCGCTCTCTGAGGTCAGTGGCATGAGGGACCCTGCCACTCTCATTTCTGGACATAAGGGGTCGGGATTCACTGGCCTGTTATAAACAACACATCACTGGCATTCGGTGTCACCGGCAATCAGCGACTTGCTTGCAAAGAACCCAGAAACCCTACCTGTCGGTGTGACGTGTGACGGTTCCACAGTGCGGACTCTGGACGGAGCCCGTGCCTGCAAGGCGTGGCTGCCCGCACTCCAGCCGCCGCTGCCCCGGGCTCCAGCCGGCGCACAGGGTCTCCTCATGAGGGCCTCATTGCTTAGCTACGCTGTGCTAAAGTTGACACTTCCAGGGTCATCAGCATACGGTGAGTTCAGATGTCCTGTTTGACTTCTCTCCCCAAATTCATTTCTGTAATCTACTTTTCATCCGTTTGCTCAGTGAATTTAAAACAGAACCTACATGTTTACCTGTGACTTCAACTTGATTTTGACTTTGTATCGCCAGTAGAGAGCCTGGACCGGTTTAATCTGGGAAATTGGAAGATTAAACTTATCGTTTATGCATGAAAGTGGATGAAAAATTAGTCTGTACACAAACACACAGACGCACGCACAAGGTTGCATGGAATGTTTTCACGTCAAGTCCAGATGCACGGCAGCGAGAAAAGTGCATTTAAATCTGAAGAGAACACTTTACAATATTCAAACTCAGTCCCAGGGTTGTACTGAATGAGTAACAGGTTTTATTTTCATTGCAGAATATTAACTAATCTGAGTATCACGCCAAACCGTGTGCTCAGTGCAGACTGACCCCTCTGCGTGTGGCGCTGCGCACGTTGGCGCCGTGCAGGTGTGGCACGCAGACTGCCTTTTCTTCTACTTGTCTTCGAAGAGACAGAATTTAAGTTTTCCTCACCTCCAATCTTAATTTATAGCAGCCCTTAAATATCTCTACTGTGCGTGACAATTAATATTTGTCTTGCGGTTCGCCACACGTATTGCGCAGAAAACTGAAAAATGAAGATGTCGAGTGAGTTGGTTCAATAATCCAAGGTTTCCTCTAACTTTTGGGTCAGGAAGTAGGGTCACGGACGCTGCTTGAGCAAATGCAAGCACGGCGCACATGCATGTACAAACGTGTGCGCGCGTGTGTGTGTGTACACCTCTGCGTGCCCCTGCACCAGCATGCACGCACACGGCACACCGCACACGGCACACGTGCACGGAGACGTGCTGAGCCGCTTGCAGCACCCGGCACCCGACCCCCCGGGAGCGGGGAGCCCCGCGCGCCGCACGAGCCGCTCCACCTACGGGCTCCGCGTCCCAGCTTCTCGGCCAGGCGCCGGGCCGGGCAGTGGCGGTGTGCGCTCTGCCCGGAGGTGCCCGCCCCGCATCCGCACACCCTCCCCACGTGCCCCTCTCCTCGGGAAGATCTTCCTGTGCTGCGGGCCACGCCCATGGCAGCAGCGCCTGCGTGAAGACGGGAGGCTGGGGCCAGGCTCCGGCTCTCCCGCCACCGAGTGTCTCTGGGAGGAGGGCCGATGACCCAGCAGGCTGCCTGCATTTTCCAGAAACGTCTCTAAAGGTGACAATGTCCGTGCTTTCGTGTCCATTGTGGGCTGAGTCGTGTCCCCCGCCCCCCGCCCTTCCCAATCCATACACTGAAGCCCCAACCCCGGGACCGCAGAACACGACTGCGTTTGGAGGCGGGGCCTCTAAAGAGGCGAGGAAGGTAAAAAGGGGTCGCCGGGCGGCCCCGATCCTGTATGACCGCCGTCCTTACAAAGAGATGAGGACGCGGAACCGGAGGGAGGGACAGCCGTCCGCTCGCCGAGGAGGGGCCTGCAGGGGGCACCGGCTGCCTGCGCCGGGCCTGGGCCTCTGCCTCTGGCTCGCAACACGACAAATGCCCACTGTGTTCGGGCGCCCGGGCCGACTGGTACCGTCTGCGTAGACCTTTTGGCATAGTTAACTCGTATTAACAGGTACGAAAGCCCCTCCTACTCTAAAAGTTAGCTTAAACGTTCATTAATAGGTCAGCTCAATACAACAGACATATTGCTATTGAGTGTGTGGAGGTAGGTATGTGTACGTACGCGCACGGATGTGTACGGGAAACGAACATATCACACAGCCTCGTAACGCAAGGACCGCGGATTTTACGGGCGAGCCAAGGGCGCACCGAGGAGCCCGGGGAGCGGCGCGGCGAGTGCGCCCTGCTCCCGCTGCGGCCCGCTGGGGCCCCGTGGTCGCCGGGCCGCACGCGACAGCGAGAGGAGCTGGCCGGACACGCCGAGCGGGCCGGGCGTCCAGCGGTGTCCGGTGGACGGTGCCGCGCAATGTCCTGCTTGTTTTCTCTGCGTCGGCGCTGGGGCGAGTTTCCGATGCGATGGGAGTGGTCAGTCCTTCCCGGAAACGGTCAGTCCTTCCCCGGCGCGTGGCCACGCCCACCGCACCGCGGCGGCCAGTCACGGGTCCCACAGGACTCGCCGTGGTCCAGGCGGCACTCGGGGGACACCAAGGGACAGCTCCGGAGGGAAGGCTCCCGCTTCCGGGGCAGGACACGACGTGACGTTCGCCTGTTTGCAGACGCGGGTGGTCTATGATGTCAGCGCTGAGACCCTGACCCACGGAAGTGACACTGCGCGGCGGGAAGGCACTGTCGGCCACGGTGGGGAGCAAACACCCTGCCGGGTCGGCCGAGCAGCGCTGGAGGGAGAGGCCGGATGAGTGGGGAGCAAAGGCGGCTTCCTGCACCACACGAGTCAGGACACAGCGGTTTTCCGGCGAGGAGGTGCTGACGCCGAGGTCCTGCTCCTGCTCAGAGAACCTGCGAATCACCACACAGACCCCTGTAGATGGCGAGGTCGCATTCGAGGCACCGGACGGCTTTATTTTATCGACTCGCAGGTTCATTGCTTCCCTGATGAGCCTGGAAGCGCCCCAGGTATCACCGGAGAGAAGCGACGAGGCCCAGCAGTGCACCCGGCGTCGCTGCCGCCCCAGGGAGCGGCCGGCGAGCCACATGCACCGCGGGACCTGGAATCCCAGTGCCGCCTGCTCCACTCTGCGGCCCGACGAACGTGCAGGAGCGAGAGACCGCGACAGAGGGCGACAGAGGGCGAGGGACCGTTCCAGCCGTCTCACAGGCCGCCCTCGAGACCAGGAAATGAGGTACCTGCCTAGCAGCAGGCACGGACCGGCGATCCCCTCTCTCGCGAGGTGCGCGGCACTGGGCGGCCGGGGCGGCGGGGACGCCTGTGACCATTCAGTAGGACGGAGCTCTCCGTCCTGCTCTCCACGACCTCCAGGCCCGGAGGTGCTGCCCTTCGTGGCAGAGCCTGCCCAGCCGCACCGCCCGCCGGGCGCCGTGTGGGTGTCCTCCCCGGCCTCGGGCGGCCGCCGGTATCACACAGGCGCACGCCGTGCTCGTCCTCGGCAGTGAGGACAGAGCTGAATTTTTGTGAAGCAGGAAGCAAGATGGTGGCTAAGCCCCTGGGTGGTGCTGGACCTTTCTGGAAGGGTGATCTGCCACTGGTGACAGGTGTGGGGATTCAGGGACAGCTGTGCACCCATGAGGTGGGTGCCCATGCTGGAGGCTCAGGAGAGAGGCTGACAAGGACTCATCATGGCCAAGGTGGGGTTGGGGGGGCACCGGGCCCCAAGGGCTGCTCACGGAGCAGCGTCTGTGGGACGTGTCCGGGAATGAGGGTCACATGTCATCACCATGAACACCCAGGGCTGTGTGGCCAGCTGGGCAGACAGCGCACACGCCTTCAGAGCTCCCCACAGGGCTGGTGCGGGCCGTGTCCCCCCGCGGGCAGCAGAGCGGCCGGAGCCGTGCCAAGGGTGCCGGGCGCCCCTCTCCACGGCCATTTCCAGGGCCGTCGGCACCGTGTCACCCTGCTGCCAGCACGGCGGCCCACGGGAGCAGGAGCCCTACCAACGTGTGTGGCATGAGTGCACCCCCGCACGCTGGCCAGCGCCCTCACAGGCCCGTGCCTGCCGTACGACACATGGGAGTCTACAAAAACCACACACGCTGTTTTAATGACTTGAGCGCCATTCATTATCTGCACACAAAAGCCCAAAGTATCATGTAACTGTCCTCAAAAAAAAAATGTGGGCTAAAAAAACGCAAGTGATGACATAAAGTCTCACGTGGGTTCCATCTGTGCTTCGTGGCCGTGGGACGGTTGGAGTCACGCCTGCCATGCGCCGGAGCCACCGTCAGAGGGGACAGCCTCGCCTAGGTCAGTGTCTTTCACAGGCCGACAAAGCGTTTTCCCATCTCCCATCCTCGAGTTTTTTAAAAGCTACCATTTATTCTGCTATTTTACTTCTAGAGATGTGGTAATTATTTTTATTTTAAACTTGTTTCTTCTTCACATAGGAAAATAGCAGCACGGACTCATTTGAATTTTGAAAATTTCTTCTTGAACCACGTGTTTTGAATGTAAAAAGTCACTTTCTGCTAGAATTCTGTTAGAATCTGGTCATTTTCACACTTTAATGGTTAAAACACAGATAAAAAATCTTTATGTCCCTGGTTAGGTTAGGCCCTGTGTGTTTTCATTCACCTTAGGAAATAGTGGAAGGCGTGATTTTCAGTATTTTTTTGGCTCGTCACCCAAATTCACGAAACGGCCTTTTTAAAATTGTGCGTGCTGGACGGCGTGTGTGCATGTTTGATTTGGATCCCAGGGCAGAGCACAGCCTAGTGCACGGAGAGCGTGTGTCCCCTTTAAGGACACGTCTGTTTCCCCCGCCATGAGCCTAATGCGAGCGGAGCAGCTGCTGCAGACAGGGACGAGTGAGCCCAGCCGGAGTCGGGGTGCAGAGGAGGTCAAAATCTATTTTGCTGACGTTTCTGTCATGTTTATTAAATTGCACTTTTGCAAGAGCAATTAAACTTTTAGGAAATATTGCATTCATTTTAGGGAGAGCCAATCTGTGTACTTCCACGGATTGTGACTGGTAAAATCGTTTTTAAATCCGTCGCTGGGGTCCAGGGTGCGGGCTCCGATCCAGTTTACTACGGCCCCCGAGTCTTGCCTCGTAGAAGCGGCGCTGCCCCCGCTCTGTCTGCTTGTGGCCACAGGCAGGGTTTGACCCGGCGACGCTTCCCAGCAGTGACCGGCTCCTGGGAGCCGCTGCGCCCTGTTTCAGGAGCACGTTGAGAGGACATAAATTTGAGAGACCATGGAAGACATTGCAAAACGATGAGGCAGATCGCCCGTCTATCGGCTGCAGGAATCAGAGGTTTCGTTGCAAATAAATGAAGCGGCAAAGATTAATTAAATCCATAACCCCCTCCGCGGGGCCCTGGCCGGCACATTTAAAGGGGCGCTTCGCGCGGGATGCGCGCGCCCGCTGCGGGACCGCGAGGTGCGAGGCCCCCTCTGGGGTGTGGGGGCTCCCGAAGGGGGCCTTGCCGACCACCCCGAGCGCCGTGCCTGCCCCTCCCTGTCCAGATGGCGAAGCCGCAGCGGCAGCACGAGGCCTCGACGCCCCTTGTCATTAAGTTCTCTGCGGGCACCGTCGACATGCATTCGGGGCGCAGGCAACTGGATTTCAGCTAAAGGGAGTCGGGACCGACAGCAGAAACGAGCCCGGCCTCCGGCCGCCACTGCGGACTCCGCTCCCTAGCCCCTGGGAGAGTCTGGTCGTGGAGCGTGGGGACCCGGCTGGACTCTCGGCTGGAGGCGGCGCCGCCCGAGAGTGTCCGTGGGGGAGGGGTGCGGTGGCCCCACAGGCACGCGGGGTGAAGCCTCTGTGTGCACGGCGGCGCACACCAGCCGCCCAGCACTGCCGCGCCGGGCGCACACAGCCAACACGAGCTTTTAAAATTTCAGCTCCTAGGGATTCAAAACTCATCAGAGCTTTCACTTTAAACCCAAATGCTCTTTCGCATTGTTTATACAAATGCTCCATTTATAGGCACTATTTCTTAATCAAACATAAAAGCCTCTCTTTCATACGAATATAAAATTTATGTTACCCGTTTGCTATTTTTTGAGATTTCAAAACTGTTAACCTGGACTATTGGCAATTTCCATAATTTACGACAGAGGATAGTGAATTTGTATATCTGTGTATACGTGCATGTGTATTTTATCACAAAGATGACATTTACTAGCCACTTGGTTACCAAAAACCAGATGCTAATTGTATTCATTCCCCATCAATAAAGTAATAAAATGAAATTATTCTGCTGCCCTTCGTACTCAATACCTGTAACTGGGATAAAAGATGACCGAGTAGCGGGTGTGAACAGACCACGGGCGCTGCAACTAACTCTTTATTTGCAAATATTGATCATTACTCCGAAAAAAAAAAAATCTTCTGTCTTTGCGAGCGGCTACATTTATTTCGGGGAAAATTAAGACCCTTTAATAAGCAAACATATCCATCTCTAGGTTGCTAATTCTTTGACGTGTTTCCTGGGAAATGAAATTCACTCGCAAATTTGCAGGAGACGCAAGGCTTGGAGAGCTGCATCTGCTGCGATGTTGGTTAAACAAAGTCGGTCAAGAAATCGGCGCAAGGGCCCCGCCCCCAGACCTTTCGAATAAAATAAGCAAGTCAGTAAAAGTGCACTCGCTGAAGAGGGGTGTCCTGGAGCAAGGACAGGCGCACGCGAGAGCGCGCCCTTTAAAATGCCCACGCGCCCCTCCCCTTTCGTTTCCCAGGGGTGCCGGGGAGTGAGGCAGGTTGTCGCGTGACATGTGGGTGGAGAATGAAGCAGACTCCCCACCCTCCTTTCTAAAAGTAATGTCCCTTCCTCAGACAGGGGTCTGTTCTTAAACAAATTGCAACATAATATAATATATTAACAGCCAGGAATAAAACAGTTCTCTCTGCATAATCAAGTACTTAACGGCATGCGTTTCCATATTTTCGTGGAGGAAAAAACATTTAATTGAGAGGAGAGGGGTTAATTTAGGGTCGCGCTCGTTAGGGACCCTGGGAGGACGGCAGCGGGGTCCGCGCGGCACCTCAGGCTCCGCCTGGCCGCAGAGCCCTTTCTCGCAGCCCCCGAGCACGTGGTCGGTGCCGACACGCGGCAGTTTGAGCGCTCATGAGGGACACCTGTGCTCTTCCTACTCCACCCGTCACCTGCTGTTTTATTATTATTGTGTTTTAGTTATGAAATGGCTGTAATAAATGCTTTTCAAATCTTGCTGACCAAATGGAAGTTTATCCTTTTAGAAATCTTGTTTGCTAGTAAGCAACAGCCCACGTTACCGACGCGGTGCCCACTGAGGAGACGAAGGACAAAGGGGTAGAACTGGTTTTGGTTTTATGAGTGGCCCAAACCCGTCTGTATTCCGAAAACACTGACATTCACTTTCTAGCATTTTTGAAAAAGCAGCAGACAGATATAAAAACTGCTCAAAAGTCATGACTGTCTTTCCTGTGTGCATGTGCACACATACATGCACGACAAACACGGATGTGTACATGCGTGTGGTTTTTGAGCTGGACGTCGCATGCTTTCTGGGCATAAATTATATTCTCATCCCTCAAAAGAGACAGGCGCAATTTCCTAATTCTGCGTTTCCTCCTCACATGGTGCTTTTCTGGGGCAGAACTCCCGCAATAACTGAATCACCACTGTTCAGACATGGGTACATGAATCTCCTATTTTTATTCTAAATTCAAGTTCACTGATCATATCTAATGCTCTCGAAGTGATCTCAGGTCACTGCTATTACACGGGTCACCAGGAACCAGAGGAGTAATGCGACTTCCACGAAGAGAAAGAAGAGACCCTGCACGGTTAGACGGCGACCATCGGGTCAGCCAGTTTGAGCCCGTCGCCGCGTCCGGCCCTTCCCCCCGAGCTGTCAGAGGGTGGGCGCGGGGGCGAGGGGACCCGGCTGTGGTGCGGAGGCAGGACTTGGTGCGCGCTGGCTGGCATCACGGGCGACAGGGAGCCACACGCTTCTCTGCCCTCGTCCTTAACACAGTCTCGCGGTCCCATTACCTTTTCGCGGTGCTTTCTCTCACAATAAGCCTGCGCCTGCCGCGCCTCTGCCCGTTCTGCTCCTTCCGCCAACTTGTCACGTGCATTCCCCAGCGACCAGCGCCGGCCGGCTGTCCCACCTCCCCGGGACTCCGAACTCTCCCGGAGAGAGCCGCGCCCCAGGCTGGTGCTCCCAAAATTTATCTTCAGTTTTCTAAAATTCTGTGAGCACCCTGGAGCAATATCTCAGTGTCAAGAATTAACTTATTTTGCTGGCAAATGCCTCAAAAAAAAAAAAAAAGAGAGAGAGAGAAAGAAAGAAAGAAAAAAAAAGAAAAGAAAGAAAGGAAAGAAAGAACAGAAAAAAGAGAAGCGACGTGCGGTGTCTGAGTTCACTTAGATCGACTTAAAAACGACGGTTCCGCAGCGTCTCAGACAGCTCCCCTCCCTGGTGCTGGCGACCGACGCTCGGCACTCCACGCCCCGGCCTCCCGCACGCCGCCGGCAGCCGCTGGCTTTGTCTCCGTCCCCGGCCGGCTCCTACCACGTTTGCATCAGGCTGGCAACTCTTTCGGGTGAAACTTGAATCATTTTACGCATTGTCCACGCTAATGGATCAAATGTTAAAAACACATTTTATTTACAAAATGCCTGTCTTGCCATTGCATAGCTTCTTTTAGGAAAACCACACTCGTGACAGAGAGAACAACACTTACACGAAGCAGAACGTATGTACCGTTTTAATAATGAAAACTGCACCTGCGAAATCCCTCACACACATTGCCCCGAATGCGTCCAGTGGTCTGGAGATCAACAGATCAGATTTGAATGTTGTATCTTGATGTACTACACTATTTTAATGAGTATTGCCTCTTAATCAGCCTGCTAGAGCTCATAGTGATTAAAAAAAACCTTAAACCTTTATTTCTGCTGTTTTGGGTCAAAGCATATGCCTTTGACGATGCCCAGGGCACTCTGATCTAAGTACATGGCAGGTTTGGTGGGGCATGACCCACCCGGGCTGTGGCTGGCTTAAAGAACAGCGTCCGAGGGACGAGCCGTGGGCGCCCAGGGAGGCCAGGCGGCAGTGGAGTCTGCAAACCAGCAGCGTCTCCTCACTCAAAGTCTCCGAGCGAAACGGCAGCCGAATCAGCGGACGGGTCCCTCACACGTTACACGGACCACGAGCAGACAGTCCCTGACCACACACGTGAAGATCGGACGGCTTCCCTGTGCTACTCACGGTGTTTTTAACTGCCTGTTTTTCTCCCCTGCAAAAGCCAGAGCTTGGCACTTCTCCTTTGTACAGAAAATGTAAATCGTTCATCAATAATGTCTAATAGCAAGTCCCAACTAAAAATGTCATGCAGAAAAGTGCAAAAATGGAACAGCACCAGATCCTGGTAGGGAGGGGACCGGCTTGGCGGTGGATGAGGCTCACACTGAACGTCTTCTCCAAAGTTTACCTGAGAGAGAAACGCAGGCTCTGGCTACTCGAGAAGCTGTTTTCATTTTTTAATTTTTATTTTTAAATATTATACTACTGCCTGTGTGCTGTGGTGACTCTAAAGAGTACCTAGGACAGGCAAAGATTTCACATCCGAGGCTGTGACTCACATTTATTAATAATGGAAGTATTACATCAACTCCATACTTAAGTCATAGCTATAGAGTTTTTATTTTAGAGCCTGCAGATGGTTTTGACAATAAAAAGTGGAATGAAAAAATCATACCAAAGCCACCTCTGGAGCACGCATGCACAAAGCTGACGGCGGCTCGCAGCACTGGGGACCCAGAAGTTACGACTCCTGCCCGTCACCACAGATGGAAAACTAAGCGTCCCTGGCAGAAAGGTTATCGTCTGTTTTAGCTCATATGAAAGAGCCCTTGGCACCGTCTCACAGTCAGGGGCTTCTGTCAGTGGTAAATAGAGTCTGACTAAAATTCCTTAACAACCGGCAACACACACCTAGATTTTAAACTGTGGCAAATGTGGACTTATAGTATTACATCAGCTTAAAGGCTGAGGCTATTCTATTCAATTACTGTTATGATTCAAGAATATCAGGATGTAAGTTAAATTCACCATTGTCCTGGTAGAAGGCAAAAAGAAAAAAGAAAAAAAGAAAAAAAAAAGGAAGAGAAAACGAAAAAGAAAAAAGTGCCTCCCCCACCCCAAAAACCCTGAGCAGCTGTCATCACTAGGAATTATGCATCAACTGATGCATTCCCAGGAAAACGTAACTGATGACTTAACGTGTCCCATAATTGCTATGTTTTCTTTTAAGTTGATCTCACATTTACACTGTTAGCTTTTCCAGAAAAAGTGAATGTTTAGCAGTTTGATTTGCCTGTCTTCCCAAGCTAGCGGCAGCCGCCACAGGAAATTTCACTCCCAGCCCCCGGCATCTCCGCATAATAGAAATTGGTATGTCACCCTGATTACTGTTTCTCACTTGTTTTGGGCTATGAAAATTAAGATACTTGGTATATCCAAAATTACCGAGGTGTAGCAATTTTTCATATAGAAATTTTATTGGGAATTGTTATAGTTAAATTTATAGCAATGAAGTCTTCCTTCAGATTTCTTGCTTTTCTTTCTCAAATTGAACGCTTTCTGAACTAGCATGACTGATATTTAAAAGTAAGAAAAATGAATTTGGAGCAAGGCACCAATGTCCATCAGTTTATATTGTATTTCTAGAGACTGCTTTTCTGTGCAGCGTCACTCTATACCCTTTGATTTTTAATATTTAAACAGACCGAACACAAATACCAAGAAACGCGGACGCCTCGAGTACACCGGATCGTCGGCTTTCCCCTCTTCTAGAAGTTACTCTCGTCATTCAATTCTGTGATTTTTCGCGATGTTGATGTCACTTTTTGTTCGTTATTTTTGGAAGACATGAACAGATCTGTCTCAAGATGAACATCCCAGATAACGAAGTGAGCAGCCGGCTACGAGCCCAGAGTTAAACTAGAAACCTGCGGGGTTCAGACACCAAAGGCTGTGACACCTGTCCAGGCACCTGTCCCTTGGCTCCCAGAGTCCTGACTGCCATCCTAACGGATGACTGATACACTGGCATTTACAGCTTCAGGCCGTCTGGCTAATTTCTATGGTCGGAAGGAGCTGAGAAGGGCTGCAAGGCAGCTTGGCAGCAGTTAGGGAAAGGGGAGGCACGAACTTGTCATCGCCGCCGGGAAGGGGAGACCTGGGGGGAGGATGTGCAGCCTCAGCCCTACCTCGGGGCGCGCCCGCGTGGGAAAACTGGAAGACCTGGTCACTTCGAAAGTGCCTCTCCCAATGTTCTTTCCGGCTCCCTCTCCGCTTCCTGAAAGAAGCCGACACCTCTGGAGCCGCGAGAACCACACTTTGCCCTGCAGACTCACCCGGGGAGCCGTCTGGAGCCCCGCGGGGCAGAGCGGGCAGCCCGGACTCCGGCGTCGCAGCTCGGTGCCTGGGGGCGCCGTGCCCCAGCCCCCGTGGAGGCCCCGGGCTGGGCTGGGCGTGCTAACTTCAGGGATGTGACAGCCCGGAACGTCAGCGCCCAGGCAGCGACACGGCAGCGTGTCCGCAGCAACCTGTCACGGCGCTCTCCGCTCTGCTCTGCCGTCCCCCGCACTAACGGGCTGTAATCCGCTTCCTCGGGCCACGTCTTAATTTCTGCCCGCTCCCCGCGGACGAGCCTGTGCTCGCGGCCGGTTCCCATGTTTACAAAACAACAGGAACCACGCTCAGTACGAACTGCCAGCCCGTTTGCGGAGGCGGCTGCGGGGGGCTGCCCGCCCCTTCCTCCCGTGCAGCGTGGACGGGGAGCTGGCACGGGTCTCACCCCTCGTTTTCAGGGGCGCCGTGCGCTAACGCTGCCTCGGCGAGGGTCAGAGGCGGCGGGGGGAGCGACCCGAGGGAAGCGACCTCCAGCCCGAGTCCATCCGTCCCCCGCTCGCCTGCCGCGAGCTGCCGCTCTGCCGAGCCGCCGCTCTGTGCACAAGCCCCGGCCACTGACGAGGGGATCCGAACTCCGAAGACTCCCTGTCTCCCGCAGGGACGCCCCGCCGCACCCCAGCGGGAAGCCGCGGGAAGCGGGCGAAGCCCGCGGGCCGGAGAGAGTTGGCGGGAGGCGCGCGCGCGCCCGGGTCCTTACCTTTCCTCTTCGACCTCCGCCTCCGGCGCCTCTTAGACTTGCATCGGAGCTGACCGCCCGGCCCTCCGGACCCTCTGCTGGTCCCCAACACCGATGCCATGGCCGAGACTCGGGGGGCCAGGACGGGAAGCCTTCCTCACCGGTCCCGCCGTGCCCGCTCGCGCCGCCGCCGCCGCCGCTCAGCGCCTCCGCTCCTGCGAACGCGAGCCGGCTCACTTTTGAGGACCGAGCACTCCCGCGGTCCCCTCCCTCCTTGCTCCTCCGATTGTCCTGCCACTGGTTTCCCGCTGCGCTGCGAGCCTGCGGTCCGCGCCCGGGGCCAGCGCTGCGCTCCGCCGCCGGGCGCGCGCCGGGTCGGGCTGCCCCGCGGTCCCGGCGCGGGCTCCGCTCCCGCGGCCTCTCCTGCTCCGGGCTCCGAACGCAGGGCTTCTACTTTGGCACCTCTGCTAGTTGTTGGGCTCCGGCCACTTTGAAGCCAATCACGCAGGGAGCTTGTCTATTTGCTGCTGCAAAGTCTAATTAGATCCAATCACCACTGTCTGCCGGCTGACATCAGCACCCTTGCCTTCCCTGTCGGCTTGCAAACTCAGCTCGCATTTGGCCGGGCGGAGCTGCCAGGACCTGGTGGGGAGGGACCGAGGCTGCGCGCGGGGAGGGCCAGCCCCTCGCAGGGCCAGCCTCTGGGGAGAGGCCTGAGGGGGCGGCCTGTGGCGGGGGCTCCAGGCCCCAGCTCCTGACCAGACAGCACCTGGGCTGCTGCTCGCTGGCGTGGAAACGCGGCTGCCTCCGGCGCGCAGGCTCCTGCTGGCTAATTCATCACACGGCTTGTGTCCAGGGGAAACACCTTCGAGAAATCCCGAGACCCCTCGGCCTGGGGAGGCGCTGAGGTTTGCCACTCCCTGGCTCAGCCTCTCAGGGGCATCCATTCTTCAGAGACGCTGTTCGTCTGTTTGCTTGTTCTGTTTTGTTTTTGTGTGCCTCCCCCATACCCCTTGGCTGTTCCGTTTGCAAAAGGGAGGTCTTGCAGGAAGACAGAAGTGTTGGGATCCGAGTCTGATTTGCAATTCGAGTTTCAGTGGCTCCTTTTGGGTAGAGCCAGGGAAAGGGAGGTGGGCGGCGCTTCCAGCCGTGGTTTTAATGCAAAACGTCACATTCCAGTGAAAGAAAGTAATGTTTACAGGAGGTGGATTGCGAATTGAGTTTTCAACACTGTTTTCGGGGTTGGCCTATTTTTCCCCAGACTGTACTTATAGAACCCTAAAAATCCTCTGTAAAATATAATAAGGAAAAGAATCCAGCCATCACTGTCGCATTTTGCATTCGAATCACTTCAGCTATTAGTTGTAACAGCGTCGGCTTAGAAAAGGCAACCCGCGGATCAAGCACTGACGAGCGCGCGTGCAAAGGGCCGCGAGGTCCCTGTTTCGCCCGGCTTTGCACACACCCTTTTCAAGCTCCCTATGGGATTTTTATGTAAGAAAAAGGAATTCCTCTAGGGAACTTTGTAAAAGATTGCGGTGAGCTGGTGGGTCCTGCTCATGTCCCCAGGCAGGGGTGGGCAGAGGCAGAGGGGCCGGCATCGATTTCAAGTCCCAGGCCCCGTTCTGACCCCGGACCAGGGATACAGACAGGCCTCCGTTTCCTCACCTGTGGAATGCGGATAATTGCTAGGTCTTCCTGTCCTCGGGACTCAGTGTCACAGCGACCCAGGGACTCAGGGTCCCCGAGGACCACTTCCGCTCCCGCAGGTAACTGGGGAAGAGCGATCTTATACCATGCAAAGGCCTTGGAGGCGGCTGTCTTAGAATGACGAACACAGTGAATGCGACCAGGTCCGTCGTCTGGGCTGTGTCCAGTGATGTCATTGCAGTGACGGCTCAGCTTAGAGCTGCAGCTCGTTTCCAGTGCGTGTGCGAAGCGGCAGGAGCGTGCCGCGCCCGCGGGCTTGGTGTGAGTGGGAGGCTCGGGGCCTAGGCCAGGCCCGCCCGGCCGGTTCCCCGCTTATTACCCGCCGGCCGGCCCGAGGCCACAGGGGAGGAAGTGGAGGCAACATCGCCCGCACGCGCTGCCGCTCCGGGCTGCCAGCACTCCCGCCCGCGGGACTCCCCGGCCTCACACGCGCCCGGGCGCTGCCTGGAGCACCCGCATGCGCGCTCCCGGTTTTCTGGCGTGGGGCAGGCGCGGACGGAACGCAGGCCCGCGGCCTTCCACGTGGCTCCGGAACCGGCGGGTACCGGCGGCGAGATTGGACCCGGTTTCTGCACCGAGTTTAGGTCCCGACTGGGAGGCCGGTTAAGATCAGAATCTTGGCGGGTCCTCACCCTCCTGACGGGGCTCCAGTGTGTTTACTTTTTGGTGGCTTATGCGAACAGTTTGAGCCTAGCCACGTGTTTACTTACCCTGCGTAAGACGGCATGGCCAAGGCGCGTCTGTGCGCGCCGGCCGGAGGGCAAAGGCCTCACCCAGAGTCCCACCTCCGTCACTTCGTCACTTAACCACAGGGGGGCGCTGCGCCCACCACGCTGCAGCGAGCCTCGTGTCTGCCGTGTCTCGCAAGCTGCCGCGAGGCGAGCAGCCGCCGCGTGACCGCGCGCAAGTGGTGAGATGACCAGCAGCGCACGTCGCCGTCATCTACTGCCCCTCAGGCGGAGGCTCTGACGTGAGCTACGCCCCTCGGGGTTAGCCCTCTCTTCCCATGGAGCAAAGACCTGGGAGCGGGGCCCCGGGAGGGGCCGGCAGCGGAGACCCCGCGTCGACCCTGCGTCACCGGCGGAGCTGGAGGACCCGCGGACGCCAGGCGCGTGGGCTGGAGGGTAGCAGGTGGCGCCCGCCCTGGCGCCCAGCAGTCCGTGACAGCGAGGCCGGCCGTGCGGGGTCTCCCCTGGGCCCATGCCCAGCACCCCAAGGTCTCCACCACCAGGGCGACTGTGTGCGCAGGCTTTGTTCCTCCAGCGCTCACCTCTCCACGAGGGCCGGGAGGGAAGCCACGCCCCTGCGGCCCCTGCAACGTGGGGACGCTGTGGCGACATCACAAAGACACGTGCCCCTCGCTCCAAGTGCAACGCAAGGTTTACGCTTTATGCTGAATCTCGCTGGATTTTCACAAAAACCCAGAACTGAAAAACGAAATCCTTTCACAGATGAGGAAGACAAGCGAGAGCGGCTCAGGAAACTTAGGGAACTTCAGAGGCCCGGCAGGTCCCCGCCCTGCTCCCCCCGCCGTCTAGCCTGTGAGGCTTTCCTCTCTGCCCTGCAGAGGTTTTCTGTCGTCGGGGTCGCCGTGGTTCTGTGAGCTTCTAGCAGCTTTGGTGAGATTCGTCACGATATATTAATCGTGGCCCTGAGCGCTTGTGGATTTGTGTGCGTGTGTAATTTAGACGTGTATAAAGTGCGTAAACAACTCGTCTGTGTTCATCTATGTCTTCACATCTGTGTCTAGATATCTACACTGGGGTGGGTGTCTGGACACCTGCAGATCCCCATGGGCATCCGGATTGTGTCTGCACGCGGAGTGGGGAGCGGGTTAGCCACGCTGCCCGCGACCCCCACTGTCGCCAAGCACCGCCATGGAGCGCCATGCGTGTGTTTCCCACGCTCCAGTGCTGCAGGGAGATCTTTCCTTCTTAGCGCCCACCTTCGAGCTCGATGGAAAAACCTCGCCCTCATGTCCCCAGGCGTCCGAGTGCTGGAGCATGTGGGCCACCGCTGTGTCGCCAGACAGGCAGGGTGGGGGCTCGGCTGGCCCGCCCCCACCAGTACCAGAGAGCGCGCATGTGCGAACCTTCACGCGCGCACAGCCGAGCCCGCGTCCCGCTGGGGTCAGCACCAGGACGCGCGGCCGCAGTGACGGTGCCTCCCGCCGGAGACGCAGGTCCTGCCTCGCGCCGGGTGTGTGCCGCTGACTCGCCACGTCGCGCCGTGGCTGACATGGCCTCCCACAGCCTCCCGCGTTCATCCGGCGCAGGGCCCGAGCGGCCGGCTGGGCAAGGGTAGAGCTGACTTGGTTGCTCACAGGTTTCCAGAAACAAACCAGACGCCCACCAAAAACAGCATAATTACTCGCCATCCGAAGCTAGCTTCCACCCGCTCTCTACCCTGCAATTTCCACTTGGGAGAAAAGGCAGAACACAGGGTCCCTGCGACATCTGTTTGCCGGCTCATGACGTCACCGCTGACATCACCAAATGACTACTTTTCACAGAGAAACAGCACGAGAGGGCAGCTTCGCTCTTTGATCTTCAGCCATTGCTCTTCAATACAAATAACACACATCAAAGAACTTGGACCCGAGCCCCGAAAGTACCGGAAGGAGGCAGAGCGGGGCGCAGCCTCACCGCATCCTCACGCCGGCGTGGACGTGGCTGCGCGGGCGCCGGGGGGAGGGGGCAGTTCCGCTCATGGCCGTGCTCTCTGGACAGTGCTCTCGTGGGAGCTGCTGTCCCCTTTCTCCTCCTCCTTTCCTAGGCTCGCCCAGGGCGCCTGAGCACACCCAGGGCACAGCTATCCGCCCCTGAACGAGCCCGCGGACAGCAGACCGCAAGCTTTGTTATTTCATAGTTCCACGCGCTTCCGGTCGCTGACCACAGAGGCGTATCTACTTACACAAACGCGCGTATGAGGTCCTGGGCCAAACAATCCTGGCATCCAGAGTCTTCCTTGCTGGCCACTGTCACAGATTCTAATTTGCCCTGGGTGACCCTTGAACGAGGTAGAGATCGGGACTCCGTCCTGTGCAGTCAAAAACCTGCTGTAACCTCTGACTCCCCTAAATCATAAGGTGTCCCTTGGTGTCTGCAGGGACAGTCATCGAGCTCTGCAGGTGCTCAAGTCCCCTGTGAGAGTGGCACAGACCAACGCATGTGGTCTGCTCTTGGCCTCTGCGGGGCCCACCGCGACCAGAGGGCGCAGGTACCTGCTGAACAACGCCCACATGCAGGTGGCCCGCACAGCCCAAACCCGGGTCGCCCGGGGCCGGCTGCGCATCCTCAGGCTAAAATGAACCGAGCATCGGAATGGACATTTAAAGGAACACTGCAGGTAAAGAGAGAGAACGTCCAAAACTCGTGACCGCCAGACCAGACTTCAAATTCTCCTTACGTAGTTCACCATGTCTGGTCTTGGAAAACGCACTTGACCACCCTGCGCCCCTCCACAAACTGAGGGGCATGAGCGCAGGGGTGCTGCGGGTACCCGAAGTGGACTGGCGTGGGGAGCTCCTCGGGCAGGCACCGGAACGCCAAAGTCACTCAGGATGCTTAGTGCTGTCTGTCAGCGCGCGGTGCATCGACCTGGACATCGACTTCCTCGCGGCCGGGAGAAAGCATCCACATCGCGATGGGCCCTGAGATAAAGAGCCCTGGAGATGATGGTCTTTGCCGCGTGGCTCCCGCCCGCACCACCTGTCTGTTACGCAACGCAGGTGACCTTGAGTCATCAATCTTCTCTCCGGGCTAATTGTAACAGCTGATTCCATTTCTCTGCACAGACAGGTTGTTTTTTCAGAGGGACCTGCCAGCGGCAGGACAGTGTCCAGAACTGGTGTTTTATGATTCCTGTGACCTTTGCACAGAGTAAAGTAGGGTGTTTTAGGACTAAATATTGGTGCAGGGTATGAGAAATGAATTGAAATAAACCTAGATAGATTCGATTACCCTCGTTTACATTTAAAATGCCCTTGGTTGCTAGTTTCTGAAATGTAAAACCTTAATATTTTCTTAAATCATAAAGAGTTACCACTATTTAGAGCTTCGTTAATGCACAAAACCAGTTAGATTTTTTCCTTGTGTCTTAAGCCAATACAGTTCAAAGAGTTCCTTTTTTTTTTTTTTTTTTTGGTTCCACATCTTCTCTCGGAACCAAAGGTTTTCAAAATGAACAATGTCACATCCCCAGCGTGCTGTGTGACAGACAGCATGGAGAGAGGAAGAAAATGAAACACAGATGGGACAAACGGTTTGGGGTGTTAATCAATGTAATACATGGAGAGGAAGGGAGGGGGCCTCGCCGTTCCTGCATTTCTGCATTCCGACCCCAGCCGCGCTGATGGCCCCGATTCTTTCTAATTCTCCACCCGGGTGTTTAAAGTCTGAACACTGCTTTTCCTTCTGGGCCCTCCTGTTTCTGAGACGCAGGCCGCCGTGTGCTGGGAAGCTGCTCCTCACCCGACCCGCCCTGCGGTCATCGCGGTGGAGAAGGGAAAAGCGACCAGCGGCCCACGGGTTTAGTGCTTTGAACCAGGGTCCTGGGACCATTTACCGAAACAGTTTTTAAAAACTTGCATCCTAATTCCCTACCTTTGGTCAGGCAGGTAGAGAAAGAGCTGGGAAATTACTAGAAGGGAGAGAGAGGCAGGCCGCGAATTGGCTTCTGACCGCGGCGGAAAACCCGCGCTGCACCGCTCCGCTCGCTGCTTCCAGGAGCGCGCGCGCCTGCGCCCAGATCTCCCCGCCTGGCTCCAGGGAGGGGCCCATCGAGACCCCCGCAAGGTCCCTCCTGCGGGTGTCCCGAGCCTGCGGATGTCCCAGCAGACGGCGGCGAGGATGGGCGTCCCTGTGTGTGAGCGAAGGCCGCCATGACCTGAGCCCGTCGCCGACCCGACGAGGTCCTCGCGGAAGGTGGCCAGACGCGTTACCAAGGCACAGAATTGGGTTAGGAGACGGCTGTGCGCCTGCGTGGAACAAGGCCGCGCGCTCGGAGCGCTAGCTCCGCCGTCGCCTGTCATGGCAACATGCATGTGTGCGGGTCGTGTCTAAACTCCATGAAACGCAGTGCTATTCTCTTCTAAATCAAAATCCTAGGCCCGCACAGAACAGCCTTTGCTCCTGGGACTATTGCATGCTGGGAAAATAACTCGCCCCTCGCCCGTTTCCGTGGAAAACAGCGGCGCCATCACCGCTCCGCCGTCCGCGTCTGAGAGGAGAGGCTGACCCCTCTGGCCTGGGGTGGGGGCGGGGTAGGGAACGCCAGCTGTGGAGGTCGCCGTGCCTGGAGCGCTCTTCGGGCCACATCCGGGCCCCCCGCGGCTCCGTGGTCCTCCGCCTGCCACGTCCTAGGCCCTGGGGCCCCCAGCGGTTTCTGAGCACGAAGCCACCGTCCCGGGGCTCAGCGAGCCCTCCCAGGGCTCTGCCCCCACGCTGTCTCCTTCACACGCTCAGTGCTCAGCCGGAGCAGTCACAAAGCGACCCATGACTCCCACATCCGAAGGGGGGTTCCCGGAGGGGTCATTCTGCACCTGGATCGGGGCGTCCCCTGGGCGGGAGCAGCGTGTTTTCACGGCCTCCAGTGGGGACGAAAGGAGGCGAGGTTTGCAGATGTTGCCGGGACAATGCAGAGCTGTGAGCAAACGAGGGAGCGTCGTCACTGACTGGAGCCGCGCTCGTGGTGGACACGGGGGCGGGGGGCGCGCAGTAGCAGGACCAGGCGGGGCGTGGTGTCCGGGGCGCAGTGGGCGGAGCTGGCGGACGGGCACCAGGCGACCGCGAAGGTGTCGGTGCCAGCTCACCGGCTGCTGTGTCGCCGAGTCGCCAGTGCTCTGTGCTGGCGCCCGGCGCGCGCTGACGGCGACTCCGCCTCTGACCGATGCTGCGAAGGTCCCAGCGAGCTCGTGGCCCTGCACGGACCGCGGCCTTGGAGCGCAGCTCTGCGCGTCGGGGCCGTGAGCGCGGGAACAGGTTCGTGGCCAGGGTCGGTCCTGTCGCTGTGCAATGCAGACTGAGCTTTCTCTCTTCCCAGGGTGAGAGGTGAACTGGAGTGAGGCGGGGACTAAGGGAGCACGAGTACTTTACTAACGCGGGTCTCTCTTTCTACAGGATCTAACTCTTGACCATGAAGTGCTGTAAAAAGATATTTTGGAAAAGAAACGAGAGAGGCAATTGCAGTCTTTGAAGAAGAAAGTGTGTCGGAAAAAGGCGATAATTTGGGAATTTTCCAAGAGAAATGACTAAGAACAGAGAAACGTAAAGCTGGGAAAATAAGCAAAAGCAAACAAATGCCCCTGAGATGCGTTGGTGGTGGAGACGGAGCGCAGGGGCAAAGGGGCGGCTTTCGAGCCCAGGTGACCTGAGTTCGAATCTCGCTCGCGTCACTGGGTAGCTGTGTGAGTCTGGGCACATGGCCTGAAATCCGAGGCTCGGTTTCCTCATCTGCAGACTGGGGACTGCGCGGTTCATCTCGTTCGCCGTGACGATGGGACTCGTGCGGAGCGCCCGCGCTCAGAGGCGCTCGCCAGCACCACTCCCGTGACCTCTGCGTGCACTGTGCCGGGGCGTCATGGTGGCACTGACTCCCCCTGAGTGATTCTGAGGTGGTCCCGTCACAGCAAGCAGGAAGTCCGACACTGCGTGCTTCATAACTATGGGGACATTCTGTTATCCTCGGTGGCCTCCAGTCCTGAGGGGACTCTGGCATTTATGACGCCTAGGAGCCGCCTGGCCGTCCCGTGATGCTGACCACAGCGCTCTAAAGTCACACTGGTTTCCGGTCGTGGTGCTCCGCCCCGCCCCGCAGCCAGGTGCCAGCCCCTCAGGGGGCCCGGTGGGTTTCCTCAGGACCTTGGACAGCGGTTCACGTCCATCGCAGTTTGCGTGAACTCAATAGCTGTGACAACCTGCCGGTGAGGGGGAGGCGCGGGGAGGGGCGGGGGGGGGGGACAGGGTGAAGGCGTGCCTGAGTAAACGCTCGCAGGTGACAATGCAGGGGAACCACAGGGCAGGACCCGATTGAACGAGTGCGCAGCAAAATGAGCTGCCACACCGGGTCAGGTTTCCCCGCGGAGCCGGTGGCTGTGCTCTTGTCTCTGGTAATTGTTAGTGGCAGGGAGCCCGCCAGGAGCCAGGCCAGGTATTCAGCCGCATTTGTTCCGCATTTCAATGTGCTCCAGCTGCCGAGGGTCCTGTCAGGACCACCCCCCAGAGGCCCAGACGCCTCGGAAAACCAGGAGTCAAGAGGCTGCTCATTAGAGCCGCGATGAAACCCTCTCTCCTGGAGGGAGACGGAGCGGAAGTCACTTTGGGCTGTTATTAAAATGGTTCAATTTCTCTGGTATCCAGGAAACAATTTGTAAAAAATGAAGCGAAATATGCTAATATGGTATTTCTTTTTAAAAGGGAAAATTTCAGTGATCCAATTGGAAAAATTTAATGTGACATCTACAGCCTACATGTATGATGGTTTTTAAATAATTTTAATAATTTTCATGACTTCTATCATCTATAAATACATATCTATTTTCCTAAAACTATGTTTTAAAAAAATATACGGTACAATATTACCAGCCACTGCCATATTGCACTTTTACAAGGGACTCAGAATTTTGTGACTAAAATGACCATTTATTTCTCTGCTAATTGCTGTATTAATAATTAAATATATTGCTGTTTAGATCTTTTAAGTCCTTAAATACAGTGGAAAATAAAATCATTTGATAATTGAGTTATTATATGTATTAAACTTGTTTTAAACATTAAAATCAACCAGTGAGGTCTCTTGCTCTTACAAAAATTTACAAGCCGAACAAACCAAAAAATCAACACCTCTTCTTAGATTGGTTGGAGAAGTGAGGCCATAGGGCAAACCACTGTCTCCCAGATTAGAGAGGCAGCCAGGCGGGTGCGGAGACCCAGCTTCCTGGGACAGCACCCCAAGGTCAGCTTGTGGGGAGCCAGGCAGGGCGGGAAAACCCAAACTGCAGCCGACAAGCTGCTGGACAAGTCCGAGAGTTGCATACCCTGGGGAGCCCCAGTCCGGGGGAGCCCCACTATATTGTGAGCTGTACGTCCAGGTGCCCTGCCAGGCCTTCGCAGAGAAGATCAGAGTAGCCTCCCCATGAGAAGGGCTCCAGCGGGGAATCATCTAGAGACAGTGCGGGGACCCCTTCTTCCTGACCGGGTCTGCCTCTGGGGACTCGCCTGTCGCGTGGGTTTCATCAGAGCCTGGCCCACCTGGGGGATGGGGAACCCAGCTGCATTTCACTCCCACCGCCCTGTCCCACCTCGGGGAGAGGACCGAGAGGGCAGGTGTGCGGCGTGCTGTGGAGGCTCAGGCTCACCGAAGGGTGGAGACCTGGCCCGCGGTCCCCGGTCCCAGGACTACGCAGCGGTCCCCTCCCCGCACCCTGTCACCACCACATTAGCAGGGCTCCTGTGTGATGACAGGGGCTCCAACGGAAAGAATCCTGCGTGCTGGGACCTTCTCTAAGAAGAAGCCTCTAGAGAAGCCCAAAGACAATGGAGGACGCCAAACAAGGCGGCGGAGGACAGTTTCGCCTCTGACACCGCAGTTATAGCCAGCAGCGAACCGAGCCTCACTCCTGGCCGGAGAAGCAGAAACCCTCACGCCGAACGTCTACTCATCTCAGCTCCTCTGATGCAGTACACCACGTCTGGCTTTCAACAACAAAAACACCAGGCACACTCGATGGCAAAAAACAAAAAACAAACAAACAAAAAATCCCTCAGAGTTTGAAGAGACACCAAGCCAGGCTCAGGTTGGACAGAGGTGGTGGAATTATCAGGCCAGGAATTTAAAACAACTTTGATCTAGGGGTCTAGTGAGAAAAAAGGCGGGCGACGTGCAAGAACAGGTGGGTCATGTAAGCAGGAAGACGGAAACTCTGCGGAAGACCCACAAGGGAAGACGACGAGTAAGAAGCGCGGCCACGTGAGGGAAGCACGCCTTTCGCACGTTAGTCACCAGCCGGGACGCGGCCGAGGAAAGAATCGCAGAGCCCGAGGACACGCGAAGAGAAACAAACAGAGATGAAAAAAGGAAAAAGACACCACGGAATATCCGAGAATGTGGGACGATGACAGAGGGGCGACAGGAGGAGCAGGCGGGCGAGAGGAGAGGACCGGAGGGAGGTGGGGAGCGCCGGGAGAAAGAAGAACACATAGAAGGGAGATTCGCGGTGATGATCGCGGAGGATTTTCCACTGCTCGTGACGGACGCCAGATCGCAGGTCCGGGAAGCTCAGAGAACGCCAGGCGGGATAAATATGTAAAAAACGACAACCAGGTTTATTTTTAAATTGCAGAAAAATCAAAGACAACGTTTTAAAATAAACCGAGAAAATAACCTTACGTATAGAGGTGCAAAGATATGAATTACATCGAACTGCTCTTCAGAAACGCTGAAAGCAAGAAGAGATGGGAGTGAAATGTTTAAATTGTAGAACGGAAAACCCCACCAAACCTAGAGTTCTGTATCCAGCAACATTATCCTTCAAAGGTAGAACCACAGATTGGGAGAAAATACTTGTAAAACACACATCCGACAAAGAACTGGTATTCGAAATATACAAAGAACTCTGGAAACTTCAAGAGTAGGCAAAGCATCTGAATGGACGTCTCCTCAAAGAAAATAATCAGACGGCAAATAAACACCTGAAAAGATGTTCGGTATCGTGCCACTGGGGAGATGCAAATTCAGACCATGAGCTACGACTGTCACGATGACAAAAATCCAGGACACGGACGACACCGAAGGCCGGCGAGGATGTGGAGCCGCAGGAAGTCTCGCTCGCCGAGGGTGCGGGAGCGACATGGCACGGCCGCTTTGGAAAACGGTCTGACGGTTTCTTACAAAACTAAACAGCCGCTTCCGTGTAATCCTCTGTCTGCTCCCTGGTGTTTACTCAGATGAGTTGAAAACTACGTCACACAAAAGCCTGCACGTCGATGTCCCAGCGGTTTCATTCGTAACCGCAAAACTTGGAAGCAACCAAGATGTCCTTCAGTTGGTGACGGGTAAATACACTTTGGTCCTTCCAGACGATGGGATATTAGTCAACGGTAAGAAGAAATGAGCTACTGAGCTGCAAATAGGGATGGAGAAACCTCGAAAGCATATTATAAGTGAAAGAAGCCCACACGCCATGTGATTCCAACTCTAGGACATTCCGGAAAAGACAGAACTATGGAGACAGTAAAAAGAGCAGCGTTTGCCAGAAGTTGGGGGGGAGGGAACGGGGGGAGCACAGGGGGTTCTGGGGCAGCGAGACCACTCTGCATGACACTGCAACGGTGGGTACGTGTCATTAGACATTTGACCAAACTCACAGAATGGACAACACCAGGGGTGAGTCTCAAAGTAATCTATGGACTTGACTTAATAATTATTAATTAGTTCATAATATTGGCTCATCATTTGTAACAAATGTACCACATTAGGGTAAGATGTTAAAAATAGGGGAAACGGGGCGGGGGGAGAGATTATACAGGAACTCTCAGTAAAAGTTTTCTGTAAACAAAAGTGCTCTAAAATAAGCGTATTAGTGACAATATAAAAAAAATAAAATAATAGGCTAAAAAAACTCTCTCACTCTAGATCCATGATGTATGAATCTAAGCTCAGTGAGTGGCTCTGTTTTGGAGAAACTGAGGACGAGGCCGATGACCTGAGTGAATCGGGCAGGGTCACCGTCGAGGCCCCCTCCGCGGGAAGGGGGGAGGGGTCGTGCGGCCGGAAACGCGATGCGCTCAGCCTGCGGCAAGGCCCATGGCTCTGCAGAGCTGGACGACAACTCTGCTCGGCACTGAGCGTGTTGCAAATTAGGCCCCAATTCAAAAACGCCATGTGACACTGATGTCTCGTGGGCTGGCGGATGACGCCCGCCCCGAGAGCAGAATTCCCCGCAGGTTCCTGAGCGGGTCAAGTTTCGTGTAGTCCGTTGATGGATCACAGCTCAATCTCACTTAAAAGGAGGTCCAACCACATGAGCCTCCCCTTAGCCACGGTGACTGCCAGCACCTAACGACTGGAAGCCACAGCAAGAGGCCAGAAGACGAATCGGTAGCAGATTTATTAAAATTCCAGGATCTGGTCGGGCTGCCCGTGCGAGGCCTGCGTTCGCAGCAGCGGCTCCCGGCCTCGGCCGTGTACCACGGCGTGGCGCGGAGCCAGAAGCAGACGAGGAAGCCTCCCTGCCAGGCGGGGGGCAGCAGCCCTGAGGGCAGGGTGGCCTCTGCCCTCGGAGGCTCTGCAGGTGAGCGCACGTCCAGCGCGCTGAGAGGACCCATGAGCTCCGGAGGACAGCCGAAGGCCGCGCGCGTCAGGCCGGAGAGGGCGCGGCTCGGAGCTCCGCACGCCGAGCGGGGCCGAGCGGGGCCGAGCGGGCGGTGCGAGCCACCGCACATCCGAGTGGCCGGGCGAGCCAAGCAGGGCTGGCGTCCGGCTTCAGCCGCGCAGAGGCTGGGAGAAGCAGGACACCCGTGACGAAAGCTTCCTGCTCCGCCGATCTTCGTGGGGTGCGCCACGACCGCTGCTTCCCGCCTCGTTCCAGAGCTCCGGTCCGATCCACTGAGACACCAACGGACGGGAATGCAGGCTGCTTCGCACAGCGCGGGGGTCCCCGTCTTCCCGAGAGAGTCCCTCACTCACTCAGCGGATGCGCACTCGGAAGCCCTGAGGGCCAGGCGCGCCCCCCGTCACCCGCGCAGGAGGCGGACGTGACTTAGCTGCGCCGTTTGCATCTCCGGCCAACGCTGGTTTTCGCAGGACGTGCAGGATGCGAGCGGGCGGGCGTGTGCTCCCGGGCACACTCACCTTTGCCACGGGTTGTAGAGCATCTGTGAGTGCGGACGTGTGTGGGAAACACATGTTCGTCATTGGTATGAGGCAGGAAACCACTGTACTGGTTTAAATCTTCCAGGAAGAAAAGCCCCGCGGACAGCTGGTGCGTCCAGCTTGCCCATGGGACATAAACCGTGAAGACAAATGCCTTGGCCACCGAGCGGGCTGTTTGAGCCTCCCTGTCCTTGGCTTGCGAGTGCGTCTCATGAAAAGTTCACGAGGTGACAGTCACGGCACCTCTCCACGCAGTGTCTAGGCAGCTTTCTAAAAATGGCAGCAAGGAAAAACAATAAATCCACATCTCTATAAAAACCGAGTGCTCCCACTGACACCGTGAAGAAATCCCTTGGGATTCGATGTCAGCGACGTCTGGGTGCGGATACGAAGCCTGTCATTCTAAACACTTTCCCCATAACTCAGAATAGAAATGCTCCATGACTTGCATATCTAATAGGATATGGCTTATTTTTAAAGCCCAATTAACACCCGAGTGATTTGTTTTACATTTGTTGTATTTTTACTTTTACCTATTCTGTCTTTGATTTTTTTTTGTAAAAATGTAGCAAAGAGAACTTTCATCTTTCCATATTTAATATTAATTCAACTCTTCAAACTTAAAGAAATGATCTCTGTGAATTTTGCTCTCAGTTTTATAAGTATTTAGGTACGTAAAAGTTTGTTTTTTTCCTCCTAATCGTTGTTATTTTCCCTTGCAAGTTATCACTGCAAATGTTCTTCAGGAAAAACAAAGATCGAAAGTGGAATTCGGACGTCTGGCTAGAGCCATGTCACTGAGCAAGCATTTTCCATGTCTCAGCCATCGAAGCTGTCATATACGCCAATCACAGCACAAGCACGTGCCGGCGTGTGCCATGCGTAACGCAAGCATGTGCACACGTGTGTCACAGCGAACACATTCAAGCACACGCTCCATGCCCCCTGGCGTGCAGTCGGGCGAGGGTGATGACGAAGTAATTTTGGATTCTTGCTTCGTCTGTGTCTCGTGAAATGCATCATCAGGTAAGTTGGCAGACATCACGGTCTTACAAAAATTAAATAAGTTTTGATATTTCACACGTGTCTCTTGGCTGGGGGAGGGTGCGCAGAGGACGCTGCTCATCTCCCCTAGGGGCCACGCAGGAAACGAAGCCGGCACAGCGAAGTGCTTTTCTCCTCGGGTCGCAAGCGCATGGCCGTCGTCGATGCCATTTAACGTTTCATCTGCGGAGCCCGAGGAGCGATAGCCCCGTCTGCGTCCCGGGCAAAGGCCACGCATCTGATGCTGGCCTCTGCCAAGCGTAACGCATGGGCTGGCGAGCAGGGGCAATTACAGCTCTGCGGCGTGTTGCAGAATGCGGGGGTCACCGCGACGGAGCCGTTAGGCTGCAGGGGACCAATAATTCAAGCCCTGTTTGCTTGCGCTGAGCTGGAGCGAGCAGCCGGGGTCAGTGTGGTCAGCCTGCCAGAGGCCCGGCTGGCTGCGCTGAGCCCACGGGGCGGGCTTCCGGGTCAGGCGGGGGCAGCACAGAGGTCGCAGCCACCCTCAGAGTCCCTATTATCTCCTTATTTGGGGAAGAGGGAGAAGAGCCTGGCTTTTATCTCTGGGAACACAGATTTCACTGAAGCCCTGAGCAGGCCGTGAGGAGGCGAGGGTTCTCCGGCTCTCCGCTGGCCCGCAGCCCCTCCCCGCCCACACGGGCACCACCCCCCCACCCCGCCCCGTGGCCAGCCCGCTCCCCCCAGAGGCCCGCGCACAGAGGGCTGCTGGTCGAAGAGGCTGCAGCCTTAGGTCTGAGCACAGACGCCAGCGTCTTCAGAGAGAGGGACCCGCACTGCAGAAGGCACACAGCCGCCGCCCGGAGGAAGCAAGGGGGAGCGCCGGAGCCCGTGGGCTGGTTCTCGGCCTCAGAGCGACCCCTTGGCTCCGGAGCGCCGATGACTGTGACAGGCGTGCGACGTGCCACTGTTTCGCCTGCCCTTGGTGAGCGCTGCTGTCTCGTGGCTGACAACAGACTTCCTGTTCTTTGTCCCCGGAGCGACCCGGGGGGCTTTCCTCCAGTGCACCCTTGCATCCCCCTGGCGTCGCTGAGCCCCCCGCTCACCGCCTGGGAGCAGCGCGGCCCTGCCCGGGGACCCTGAGCATCCAGGACGGCCCGACCCACGTCCCAGGGCGGCCTGCCTCCCCTCACCAGTGCTGGGGCGCAGAGGGGCCGCTAGTGTTTCAAGGGCCACAGCGTTCAGGTTAATGTAACTGATCTAGAATCTGTTTCCTGCCTACCCACACACACACACGTATACACACGTGTGTGCACGTGCGCGCCAGCGGCCCACGAGTGCAGGGCGCTCTGGAGCAGTCCGGGGCACCCAGCAGCCACAGGGGGTCACTGCAGAGCAGCCCGGTGCCCGGCTGAGACAGGACGCGCTTCGCCTGCCTGTGTCCGCCGAGCCTCCGCCGCTGGACTCCTCGGAAATGCTCCCGCTTTGCCCTAGAACGTCTCATAAAAACGGATGAAATGAACGAAGCATGTCCCCAAGGATTTAGCAAAGGGGGACAGGCTCGCGCAGGGGCCTCCTGGTGGAGGTGACGCCTCCACAGACCGGCTGCGAGTCTGCAGTCTGGCGGCTGGGGGCCCAGACGTGCGGGTCCCAGGAAGGAGCCACCAGAAAGTGCCAAGGAATTTGGCCTTAGAATTTCTTTTTTTAAAAAGTAGTTTTATTATATGGGAAGGGAATTATTAAAAACAAAAAAGCCTGCAGCAGCATATGGACGTGGTGCCCCAACGGTCAGAGAATCTGAAACACCGTAATTTGTAAGTAACGATTACGTGTGGTCTAGCGCAGAAATTGAAAACTGACATGCTGAAGCTAACGCTTGTTCCACCCTTTGGTGCGACTACTGAAGCCAAAGGAATGGGTAGGCGTCACCTATTGGATAGACACGTCTAATCTTGGGGAACTGGATTTCTAAGGAATTTTAAAAGTATAGGCTGCATAACCCGCAGTCACCTTGTGGGCGGCGCGGCCGGTCTCCACGGCGGCGGCGACCCGAGAGGTCTCCGCGGCGGTGTGTCTCCTGCCCGGCGAACTCGCGCTGCGCCCGCGGCCACCTTCCTGTGGCAGACCGGGCTCCACGTGAGGCCGCAGCCCCTGCGCCCGGACGCGGCAGCCAGGCTGCAGGCAGAGGGCGCGGGACGCGGAGGCCTTGCGACGGGGGCTCCGGGACGTCGCTCTGGCTCGCCACGCGACGCCGTTCGCAGGAGGATGAGGATGTTGGGTTTTGTCGTGTGGACAAGCCCTAGCAGACGTTTCGGGAGAGGGCCGGCGGGCCGCTGTGCGCACAGGGTGACTGTCGGCGTCACAGTCCCCGGGTGGCGCTCCTCATGCGATGGGTGGCCCATTTCCGCCGTTTCCCTGTGCCACGCGCCCCGTGTCCGTAGCGAGCTGCCCGCGCGTAAATGGCCGTGGGGCTCGATGCTCAGTGCCCACCATGGCGCACCAGCTGCGACGTCCCCGGGAGCCCCCCCACCCCCCGCTCCGCTCGGTCTAGCTCGTGACAGGTCTAGGTCGTGACGTCCCCCACTGGCCAGCGCGAGGTCCGCGGGGCGGAGAGCCCGGAGCTGCCTGGCACGCACGCGCGGAGCCGGCGGGTCCAGCGGGCGCGCAGGGCGAGTGCATCAGCCCCTCTCCTGCCGTCCGCCTCTCCCCCCGTGTGCCTCGCGACGCTGTAGGGAGGGAGGACATGGTGCCAAGCGCGCCTCCTCGGGCTGGTTCCTGGCTGGGCTGTGCGCTCTCCACGTTGCGGGAGCCGCAAACGCCCTTTATTGTCCTTCTGGCCTCGGCCACAGGCTCTGTGGGCATGGTCCCTGAAGGGGCAGGCGACCGAGTCCGCCACAGCCCAAAGGGAAAGGACACACTCGGAGAAGACAAGCGGAAGTCCACATGCGCCCTGACGCCGGGCGTGGGGGTCCCCTGTTCCCACAGAGGAAACAGCCTGAAACCTAAGCTGGGGACAGGAAGCCGCGGTATGACTTCGAGGATAGCGACCGTGGAATGTGAGACCTATCAGACTGGCTGCGTCTGCTTTTTCTTGTGGCAGTTTCCTGGTGCACTGGTGACCAGACATCTCCAGAAAAATACAAACGTTTTTGCACAAAGAGTTTTGAATTTTACTAATGTGTAAAATGGTTGTTCTGCTCTAGCCATGCATTTTAATTAATAATAATTTGACTCAATGTGAACAGCCCAATAAGACAAAAAGGAGCTTTCATCTGTTTAGAAGCTATAGGAATCGCTTATTGATAAATGTACAGCCAATATATATGACTTGTTAGAATGTTTTGCTATTAAACATTTACCAACAAATTACGAAAAATGCACAAGCCGCATAGTGATTCCCGTGTATTGGACCAGACAGGTCCCTGCCAGGTAACCTACAAGCAAGTTCTGTATCTTCTACACATTTTTAAATGCTGTAAAAAATTAAAAGAAAAATATTTCATGAAAAACATAGAACTTTTTGTTTGTTATTCCTGACTCAAGTGAAGAATGTAACGTGATTACTGGAAACCCTAAATGAATTAATTCCAAACCCAGGTGCAGGAATATATTTTTCAAGAATTTAAATATATTTAGTAAGAATTTTCCCCACAATTTTCTCTTACAAAAAAAAAATCAGAATTTATCGAGGTGTTAGTTTTTTAGTGGGCAGACAAAATTATGGGACAGATGATACAATGCTTATTCCTTTAAAAATATCTTAAATGTTTTAAAGGTTGTGCGAATAAAATGAATTTCAGAGACAGATGCAAGAATCTTCATTATATGAGGTTAAAGTGAAAAAAGGGTAGGTACAGTAAATTAGACGCATCAGAGGCTATTTCTGTGATGATGGTGAACATTTTAAAGAGCTGCACGAACTTTTAGCTTGAGAATGTACAAATACTGCTCTGAGCATGGAAAGAAGTCGGGCGGTTTTCGCCTACTGGTTTTGAAGCCGTCAGGGTCTGGCTGGGCATCTGGGAAGGAGCTCGTGGGATGAGACTGGATTTGTTTATCACAAGAAGTGCTACATTCTCAATAGTTTCTAAAGTAAAGAACAGCAGAAACTCTGGAAACCCCAGGACACACGCATACGAATTCACACAATCCGTACACGTGACAGCTGCCAGAAGAAACCTGGCTTTGTTGCGGAAAAGCTACGAAGAGTTTGAAAAAGTGGAAGGAGCTCAAAACGTGATTTTTTAAAAACAGTGAAATTAGTCTTTGAAAGAACGAGTCTGTGGTACATAAAATTACCGTTTCCTGTCTGTCTCCAGGGGGCTGGTGCCTCAAAGTCACGAGTTACTGTTGCAGACAGATCTTCCCATCAGAGCATCTGGCTGCCACCTGGAGTCAGAAGAGCCAGAAACCGGAACCGGACAGAGATTGTCGGGTTGGAGAATCGCCCTGGTTCCTTGCCCCATCCTGTCCGTCTGGACGCCCACCAGGCCTGCAGGGCAGGCGCTGTCTGAGCCTGCGAACGTCTTCAGGGGGAGAGTCCCTGACCAGCAGGTGCTTCCCTGACCTCAGAATCGCCCTCCCTGGTCACTGTCATCTTCCAATGATGGCAGAGCTGGCACACTCCCAAAAGATCCAACTTGCAACGAAGACAAAATCACATGAAGCAGTAAGAAACATGAGCTGAACGTACACAGTGAAAGCAGGAAACTCCGAATTCGTGGCCTCGGCAGGTGCTGCCCACAGAAACATCACACAGGTCGCGGGTGTGAGCCGCCTACGGAATTTCAAACTTTCTAGTAGCCACCCAACAGGTCAGTACCTGGGACAGCTCTCTTAATTCTCTGATCCTCAGTGTCTTTGCCTGCGACGTGGGCGGGTCCGCAGCCCCACTCGCTGGGGGGCTGCGAACACGGAACGCCACCGTCGGGGACAGTGCCAGCCCTTGGGGGCCCCCTAAGGTGAGGTGCGAAGCGCGCCAAGGCTGGTTCCTTTGGGTTCCCCCCCTGGAGTTGGCTCCTGTGGTCACTGTGACAGAGGCAAAGCCACCGACGTGTGGATAAAGAAACCTGCAGGCGAGCTGAGCTATCACCCTCATAGGGCTCCAGGAAGAGTCCAATGACGTGGTCACCATGGCTTTTGCAACAGTTCCGTCGGGAACCAGAGCGTTATCGACAAAGCAACATTTAAAAAACCGTCTTGTTTTCTGAAACCATATCTTTCCTGCTCTGATGACATGAATCACCCGATGTGTAAGGTTTCTGAAATGAGATAGCCAGAATCACTATTTGTTATTACTGCGTTTGTTATTTAAGAGACTATAATTATACGAAATGCTGGTCTTAAGGATGCCAGGAACCACTGCAAGCACATGGATTTAAGAGTGTTATCTATTTCTCGTGGCACTAAAAATGCAGTTCCATAAGAATTTTTACTGGTTAAGTGTGTGTGTGTGTGTGTGTGTGTGTGTGTGTGCAGGAGAGAGAGAGGGAGAGATAGAGAATTTTAATAGAAGGCATTAACATTATTTAATCTTTTTTATCAAGCGAGTTTTCAAAATATATTTAAAATTCTCTCCTCGCCACTTCCTTTATGGCATATTTGGCTTTATGCTAAACTGAATTCGGGAGATTCTATTAACGAAGATGGTTTAATGCTTGTGCATCATTATAATGGACCCTTTGTTCTACAGTTTCTCCCCGTGTCGTAGACTAAGTCATTAATCAGCGGGTGCTGAGCAATCATTGTCTGGTTCTTAACAATCGCCTATTGTTGCAACATTTGGAATTTTCAGATAAAGATGTACAGGCTGCTCTGCAGGCCGGTCTGAGATTGCCCTTCATGGTGCTGTGGACGTGCTGTCGCGGACGCCGGCGGCTGACCTGCTTCTAATGCATCCTTCAGCCCCGTTGCTCAATGGCCTATTCAAATTGTGCTTGAAAAGTTGACTTCATTAATGTCAGGGAATAATGATTTTGTATTTTTCTTTAATTGAGCTGGCAGAGTTATTAGACGCCGAGCGATCCTGGATCCTTTCTCGTTCTGAGGTGGAGGTGTGGCACGTGAGCCTTCACGTGGCGACTGTCATTTCTCTAACTCCGCTGTGCACAGGCACGCCCGCCCCGGGCACCTGCGGCGCGTCGGAACCCCGGATCTCTGAGCGATTACCGTTCAGCAAGACATACGTGACAGCTCCACACTGTTGTCGTGGCTCTGAATTAGACGCCTTTCTCGTTGGAAATGCTGCAATTCGAAATGCCGATAAATACGTTCTGTGCCGTCTCACGCTGTCACAGACTGCCACCTTGGCCCGGTGGGACTGAAGTCTAACTCGTGGCCTGGAGGTAATGTGAATTCTCATTGGGGGAAACTGTGGGCCTGAGTTTTTAACGTGGCTCAGTGTCGTGGCATAGTTATTTGTTGATATGCCTTACTTTCCCCAGATGCCCTCATGGGCAGTCCCTGGCCTGTTTACTTCTGGCACATGGCTGACCTTCCACAGACTTTAATGGCTGATCATCGAGTGGCTTCTATCTGATGAGTGCCTGGAACAAATAGTATTTCTCAATCGGCCAGTAGCTCCATGCCAGAGGGCCCGACTACGACTCGCCTTCCTCCCCTCGTCCCAACATCACACTAAAACGAGCGGCCCTCGCCTGTCCCTTCCACGCATTCGATGACTCTTCACAGTGTGTTTTGCAGAAGGGGACAGTTAGCATCAGCTGGTCCTTCTGTCCCTGCAGAGTCTAGGAGCGTGAGGCCTACTGAGGTCACCTGATGATTACAATAGTGAGACCTGTCACTTGGGCAGCTTCCCTGGGCAAACCACCAGGCGCGCGTTACCCCATCATTCCTGAATGTTGATGAACAGACTGCATTCCACGTGACACTGCGAACAAGCCAGGTTGTTTGTTCAGCATGAGAACCAGACTCGGCATCGTGCTGGAGGTCGTGGCCGGTCCTCCCAGTGCACCTGCAGGAGCGGGCCCAGTGACCATGTTCCGTGTGGCTGGGCACGGCTGGGTCTGCAGGGCAGGCCAGTGGCGGACACCAAGCCATATTGTTACGGCTTGCCTGCCTTACATCCTAGGCGAGGAGTGGCACCAGACGGCGTCTGTCTCCTGCCTGCACCATCGTGGCACAAACCCATGCTGTGCTGAATCTGATAGGGAGGCCACTTCTCAGGTTAAGCCCATTCAAGGTCAGGGCTGGCAGGCACATGCAAGGGCATGTGCTCCAGGCCTTTGTTCCATAAATAGGACCCTGTGCCCCTGAGCGATGTTAACTTAAGCTCAGGGTTAGAGCTGGGCTAGGATCCCAATAGGGTCTCTGGTTTTCCGAACTCTGCTGTCGCATTTGTGAGCTTTTTGGTGTCTCCTGCTCTCCCAAGCATGCCTGCCCCCCGCCCTCCCCACCCAGGGCCCAGGGGTGACTCTGTACTCTTTAGGAAGGTAATCCCACAAACACGGCTCACAGTTCTGGTAGGGACGCCCATGGATGACAATAGAAATTCAGTGACGGACCTTTGCTGCAGTTAAAACACCCTCCAAACCAAAGTTCTTTAAGTAACAAATGTATTCTGACCGAATCAGGAAAACGAAGTGCTGGCTGCCCCAGGCAAAAGTGCCGGCATCCTGAGCTGACCAGCCCAGGGAAGGCGCAGGAGGTCGCTCCAGATGGGTCATGTGCCAAACGCAAACCTGCTCTGAGAGGCGCACGCGAGGACACACACGATGTTTCCTCCGGATGAAGTCCTCGTCCCCTGTCAATAACGGCTTTCTCCTGCGCACGCTGTGCTGGAGCCGGTCCCCGCCATCCCAAATAGAAGGGCCTGTCCCAGGTTGCTGCGTGTTAAGACGCTTCTGTTTAATGGTTAACAAGAAGGAAGCCAGGAGTGGCGCGGGTGCTGCTAAAAGATGCCGCTTTTATCCACGTGTACTGCTGTCAAGACGATACTGGTCCCCGCAGTGTGTGTGTTGGAGAGCGGGCCCTGCTGCTTGTCTGCTCACGGGGACACAAACCCTGCAGAACTCGCTGCTGAGAGACGCTCAGCAAACACGCGTCCTGCCCGCGGATCAGGATGCGGCGGCAGCGCTGCTGAGAGACGCTCAGCAAACACGCGTCCTGCCCGCGGATCAGGATGCGGCGGCGCTGCACACGCCGGCGTCTGACTCGCAGCGGAGATGAGACTCCGCCGCGCGCTGAGCCGTCAGCGCCTGCTGCGAGTGCCCGGCTCCGCGCTTCGCGGCCGGCCCTGCCGCTCCCACGGACCAAGAAAGCGGCCAGAGGGCACTAGAGCTCACCTGCTCCCTAACTTTCTTCTCTGGGGAGTCAGTTTGGAACCATGGGTTAAAGCCGTACTTAAACAACAAAAAAAAAATCGAATGAACAAACCCATGAGTAAAGCAAATGGCCGGGGAGGACGGTGAACCCCAAAGCCCTTCTCAGACCACAGCTCCCAGCATCGGCCTCGTGCTCGTGGATTTAGGGTCGTGATGCTCCGTGCTCATTCAGCTCGTGCCCGGAGGAAGGAGGACCGTGTTCACGTCTCGGAATGATTTTTTTTTTCCTTGCCGTTACTTTATTGGGCAGGAACAGTCATAAAACGGAAAGCCCCCTTAGACTTCTGCGAAAATTTAAAATAGAAACATAAAAATTTATGGTAATAATAATGATGCAAATCTAATAATTTTTAGTCTATTTACTGCTGCTTAAGAATTTTATGTATTTCGCACTCCTTTCCTAGATGCATCTCATAAATAAAAGGCTCGAAAGTGATTATCGGCCAGCGGGGACTGTACGGAAACATAACTCAGTTTTAGTGTCTAATATGGGACAGAGAACACAGTTAGGATCAGTTTATTTTTATGTTCCCTTCTACTTGACTGGCATAGAGAAAGCGGCTGAAAAATCCATATTGAGACACGAAGGAGACGAACGGCTTTGCCGAGGCCGAGTCCGCTCTGTGCAGCGACTGTGTCTGGCGAGCGCTATTCTGCCTTTCACGATGCGTGTTTCGACGGACGCGTCACCCATCTTACAACGGACAAAGCCGGGGCGCGTCTCCCCCCCTCGCTCCGGCAGTTGTTCAGTTTTATGTGGCTTTTTACTCTTGACCTCGTCCCTGAGAATAGCGCTGACTCTGCGTTCATTTCGGAACCTCTTCATTTCGCAATTACTTCACACGGATTTCTTTACGGCCCTCACCTTGCTGTCCGCACTGTAATCTCGCCCGCTCTCTGCCCCGACCCCAGAGATCCTGGCAGGCTGCGATGCTGGACCACGGCCAAAAGAGGGGAAAGTAACAGGACATTTTCTCAAGGCTCACATTTGGAGAAAACAGCAAAAAATCAACTACTGAAGTCCAGGTTTGGGGAACCCCCTTGGGCGCAAACACCCGCGTGCCGAAGTGGGGGTTTTAGGTGACAGGACGCTTAAGGACAAAGCGGCGCGGTGCGGGTCCGGAAGGCGAGCACGCGGACCACAAACCCCCAGCGGCGCCCGGGGCCCTCGGCGGAGCGGCGCGGACCACTTACCATCTGTGCAGGGAGCGGCCATCGATCAGCAACGGCTCCCGGGGGTCCTCTCGCGCTCGATCCCCTGGGAGGGCCGAGGAGCTTCGTCTGGCTCCTGGTTCGCCTCGTGGAAACAGAGGCTGGGGCGCGCCCCGGGGGAGGCCCGGCAGGGGGCCGAGACGGGTGTCCACGCGCACGCAGGGACGCGCCTGGGGCAGCGTGAGGCTCCTCGACTGGGGTCCCAGCTCCCCAGGAAGGGGTTTCTTGCCCTGGGGGCGGGGCGGGGTATTGCCATTGTGGTCGACCCTGCCATTGCCGAGCGTCTGTCTGCGAGGTCAGAGCGGACTTCTCCGTGGTCAGAGGCAAGGTGTGCGGAGCAGGGGGCCTCCCCTGCCCCTCCGACGCTGGCTCTGGGAGGGCCGCGGGAGAGCTCCCCTGCGTTCGCTGGGGCTCGAGGTCAGGGTCGGCGCCCAGGGCGGGGAAGCGAGCCCGGCAGCTGTGTGGGCATTTGGTCCTGACTGCTCAGTGCTGATGACGGGCTGTGGTCTGTAGTTTCCGGCCTGAGGATCTCCTCTCGCTGTTGTGGAAGGATATGGGGAGGTCCCATCCCCTCGCACTGGTCCTTTATGTAGCAAGGACTCCCGACAGCCCGAGGGGAAGTGAGTCCTGCCGGAGGGGTCGGTGCAGCCGGGTGTGTGGCCGCCGCCGTGGCCGGCCACGTGCACGCGACGCCCTCCTCTTCCTGGTGATGAGCTGAAGGATGACGATGTGGCACGTGCCCCAGGGAGTTTGATTCTCTGCCTCTTCAAAAATTAGCACGGGGATGCGTAAAAGTTGCATCTGTGACCTGTAGACACTCAGCAAAAAGCCCGACTTTATTTGAAGAGTAACACCCATATTTAACTAATCCGAGTTGGTTTGTGAGTAATATCGTGGCTGCCCGTGCGTCAATGCATAGAAAGGGGCTCCCCCCTTCATAACGCGGATGGACGTGTTACGGTCGGAATCAAGTGAAAGAAAATAAACAGAAAAACTCGTGCTAACCCCAGAATATTTTCCTCATAAGCTGAACTCAAAAAGTTTTTTTCTAAAAAGATCCCGAGTAAAAAAGGAGACTTGTTGTACTCTGAAAATGACAGCGACAACAGTCATCCTTGTGTAGTTTTTTCCTTTTCTGTAAATTATGGCTGTCAGGATAAAAGTTTAAAGTACGGTCAAATATCAGATAAGGATTTCCACAGCACTGTCTACCATATTTAGATGTAATTATAATTTTTCAATATTTTATTAACAACAAAGTCGTAATATGATAGCGAGACATATTAGCATATTTATAATTTTACCCTCTGTGACCAGCTAATAACTCGCGGGCTCCCTCGCCGGAACGATCCTTTGTTTGGCTGTGACTGCCTCCCGCTGCCGGCACCACCACTGACCCCGTGTCAGGCAGCACGATCCACTCAGTAATTTGCACCAACAGCCTCATTGTGTTTCATTTAGCAGAATGCTTATCAGGGAGAGACAGGGACAGAGAAACCCACGGCTCTTTGTAAAACAAATGGAAGTCATAATAACAGAGATAGGACGGCAGGAAGCAGATTGGCAGAGCCCGCGGACAGGTGACGGAGAGACCTGGTATTTAGCCGTTTGATGGCGGCGATAAACTGAATGTCTCCTGGGTGGCAGCCGTGATGAGCGGCGTTGGGTCTGGGCATGAGGTGCACGATTCCTGGTTTTAAATTTTCGGTGAGTAGGAAACCCCACAGCTGGCTTTCGGAGGTGGAGGAGAAGGTGGGAGCTGGTTGCGAGGTCCCCGAAGGCTCCAAGGGCAGTCCTGAAAGTGTCACGTGATGACTCTCTGTCTCCTATCTCACGGGCGGCTGGGGAGGGCCCCCGCGCTCGGAGACTTAGACCACGCTTGGGGGACCAGGTGCAGGACAAGCTCTGGCCGAGGCGGTTGGTGTTCGGGCCTCGACTCCGCCCTTCCTGACTAGGTGGCCTCAGTGGTTCCCGGGTCTCACCCGCCTCAGCTTCCTCATCTATAAAATGGACATGACGCCGGCGAGAGGCTGAACATACAGCCGCACGATGACCAGACCACGTGGCCAGGAGAACGCTGACCCACAGGCCACAGCCACCAGCCAACACAACCTCCTCGGCCACGGCCCCAGGGCTCAACAGGACGGGCAAGTCCCCCGACTTCTGTGCCTGCTTCTCACTTGGGACCAAACCGGAGAGAGTGCGGCGTGCTCCCCTCCAGTCCCACGGGGTGCCTCGCCAGCCCGCTGCCTCCAGCGGGGCACCCGGGGCCGCTCCCGTCCCCGGCACAGCTCTCCCGCTCCGCCTGGCTTGCAGGGTCTGCGTGGGGTGGACCAGTCGCCACCACAGCCTCCGGAGGAGTAGCCTTTGCTTGCTCTCCTGTGGGTGGCCCCGTAAATACTCGTTCGCTTATGCCTAGATAGTGCCTGGAACACAGTACCTAACGCGCCCTTGGCCTAAGCCACCCTTTTAAAAGACTTTTAAACATCTTTTTAGCAATATACTGCTAACAGCACTTTGGATGAGAGCTTATAAAGACAGAGAGTGAGAAAACCACAACGAAGTTCATTTAAAAATTGCTAAGCAGCATCTCACGGCAAACTAATAGACACTGGTGACTCGGGCAGCTTCCGGAGCTCTGGGGGACGGAGGGGTCCCCGGAGGCTGTGAGGGACGCGCCGACGCCTGCGGCCGGCGGAGGGAGTCCGCTAGCCAGAAATTCCCATCATCTTCTGTGGACTCTCGATTGTTTGCTATGCGATGCTGTCTCCATCCCCCCTTCCCCGACGTCATGAAGTTTGCGACGCCCCGTGGGCTCGGCGTTGGTAGAGAACCACGTGAAAGGGACTGATGTCGCAACAGCATCGTCAAGAAGAGGGAGGTCGGATGTGAGCGCGGCGAGGCGGCGGGGCAGGCACGGGTTCCAGGGGGCTCAGGGCGCAGGGGTCAGAGGCCACGCTTCCGGTCGCCTCGGGTGGAAGGTGGGCTCCCATCTCCCTGACGTCTCAGAGGACAGGGTGACCCCAGCTGATGTTCAGCCAAAATTTTAAATGTGAAAAGTATAGTAGAAAAGAAAACCAAGCCATAGGTCATCTTCCACGGTGAAGCCGCAGCTTCCCGCTTTCTTCCGAGCGGTGCGTGTGGGTGCGCGGGCCGCTGCAACCCACAGAACCCACTGCTCGCGGGGTTGCCTCTGAGGACCTTATTCGCCAGATGAAATTACAAACGATCTGAAATACGGCAATGAAAATTTCCCGAGACCGTTAGATGACGGAAGAAAAAGAAGGCAGAAACTAAGCAAAACAGACCCGCGAACGAATGCACACGCACGGGAGTGTACACCGGGGCACGTGCACGGATATGCAGGGGGGTATTTTACTCACAGCGTTTTCGACAGTTTTCACGGTTTGCTGTAGCGTCATATTGCCCAGACACAACGTGACATTCTGTAAAACTCTTCTGGAGGAAGATAAGCTTATTTGGATTTTTTTCCCCCTTTCATTATTTATTTTTTTTGGCATGAGTGATGACTGTGAACAGGTTGGAAATGTAAGCTTTCTGGGTCATTCTTAATTTATTGGTCAGGAGTGTAACATCTGCATTTAGCAGTGGTAATCTGAAAATCGCAGGGTAATAATTCTAGGAGATATCAGTGGAACCGGAGCATGACTGCTTCGTGGGAAACAGAGCGAAAAAGACCCGGCGGGAAGTAACGGGACAGAGACGCCCCGGAAGGGGCAGGGCGAAGGGCGGAGCCGCGCGCTAGACCCGGCTCTGCCGCTTACAGGCTCGGACTCATGTTTGGACGTCACTTTCCTTGCGAGAATAGGTTGGAATAGTTACCTTTCGAGGGTTATTTGCATCAGACACCGGGATGTGCCTAGCTCAGTGCCGGGCTCGCACGGGTCTTGCTAAGCGGTGGCGGTTTTTATGATTCTCGTCGCTGTCACTGCTGCTCTTGTTAGCGCTACACTCAGTAACAGGCTAGTCACCGCTGACTTTGGTTTGTCCGTGGTCCTACGCTAGCGAGCTCCGTTTTTTCAAACCCCCCTTCAACCTTCCCCAGTTAGAATGTTGAGTTAACCCGACTGAGACGAATGTTTAGGTCTGTGAAGTGGAACCCCTCGCACAGACGTGACGACAGCCCGCCTTGGCCGTCCTTAAGAGCAACACTCATGGGAACGCGGGACCCTTCTGCTGGGAAGAACTTCGGTCTCCACCCCCAGACCCCACCTTCCCGCCACCGTGTGGCTGAGGCTCCTTAGGCCAATGAAGAGCAGGTGTCTCTCGGTCACGTAGCTAATGCCAGCCCGCAGCAGGGTGCGAGCAGACACCGTCTCCTGGTGACCCGGCCACCGGGCCCTGCAGAGGGGCCTGCTGGTGCCGCCGCAGGGGTCACAGCAGCCTCCTCTGACGCATCAGAAAAATACCATATCGCAAAAGTTAATTATACACAACCAGCCAAGTAAAAAAAAAAAAATCTCAAACGGTAATTCACGGGAGAAGCTCTGCGGTTTCCATGGTGATGGGAGGTTGCGGGCTGTCGGATAGAGCAATCTTGCACCAGACATGTCTTTGGTGATTTCCCTGACTTCTCCTCAGCAGCCTGGAGTAAGTTCCCCCTCGTGGTTAACTGCATCCCTCCGCATCCTGGAGTATGCTCCCTTCTTTTGTCTTGTTAAATGCTTTACCGTCTGAGTTTCTCTGCATCGTTGCCAGTGTTTGTCACATACTAATGTGTGACACCTGCTTCGGTGGAATTTGCATGTACCTGGCATCCCTGCATTCATTTTTTTTTAAATCTTTGATCTCTCTAGAATACTCTTGTTCATGTTTCCTGTGTAAGCAAATGTGGTATCAACAATACCAGAAATAAAAGAAAATTTTACTACAGTTTTAATGAATGTTAAGGGGGGAGAAACGAATGTTCCGAACAAGTTAATGACAACAGATACGGCAAGTTAGATAAAAGCAACACATTCGTCAAAAAGCAAAATTAGCTAAAACCGAATCAAGATGAAACAGCAAATATTAATAGCCCTGTGTCAATTAAGGAAATTTAATTAATTATCAAAAACCTTCCCACAGGGAGAGCTCCAGGCCCATGTGGTTTCGCTGTGAATTCTCTCAAATATCTGAGAAAGAAACAACACAAATCTTACATCACATATTTCAAAAATTAGAGCAGGAGGGAATACTTCCCAATTAGACAAAAAAAAAAAAAAAAAAAAAAGAGGGAAAAATTCAAGAAGTATATTTCTCATGAATATCGACCTTAAAACAGAAATCACTCATGAGCATAGATGCAATTATCATTAATGATTTATTACCAAACCAACTTAAAAGAGTGAGGAAAAGCCATATAATTTGAATAGATGCAGGGAAATCATTTGACAAAATTCAACACTCTTTAATGTTAAAAATAAGACTCAGTCAGCAAAATTCTCAGGGCATTCAATTAACATGCTAAAGGTTATCTTTGAAAAATCTATAGCTAACCTCACATTTAATGGTAAAATATTGTATCCACTTCTCTGCTTCTATTAATTATGGTACAAGAGGGCTTAGATAATACCGCTATAAGTAACAGAAAATACGTAAATGGTATATGCACTTGAACAAGAGTGTTAACTCTTTTTGGAGTGTTTTTTTATTTTTTATTTTTATTTATTTATATTAAAATTATTGGGGTGACACTGGTTAATAAAATCAAGTAAGTTTCAAGTGTGAAATTCAACAACACATCACATGTATACTGCACTGTGCGTTGGCCACCTGAAGTTGAATTTCCTTCCCTTACCAAACATTTGACCCCCTTTACCTCTAGGTACGTCCCCCGCCTGCTTCCCCCTGGTGACCACTAATCTGCTGTCCACATCCATGAGTCTCTGTTTGTTTGTCATGTTTGTTTGTTACTTTCAGTTTTACATCCCACCAAGAGTGAAATCATACGGTTCTCAACTTTTTCCTGTATGACTTATTTCACTTAGCATGATTATCTCAAGATCCATCCATCTGTGTTGTCACAAATGGCAGTATTTCATCTTTTCTTATGGCTGAGTAATCTTCCATTGTATATATGTAGCACAGCTTCTTTGTCCAATTATCTACTGATGGATACTTTGGTTGCTTCCATGTCCTGGCTACTGTGAATAATGCTGCTATGAACATCGGGGTGCATATCTTTGTGGATAAATGTTTTCAAGTGTTTTGGGTAAATACATAGAAGAGAGATCGTTGGGGGATATGGTAATTCTATTATTAGTTTTTGAGGAACCTCCACACTGCTTTCCATAGTGATTGTACTAATTCATATTCGTAAAAATGCCCAACAGACATATGAAAAGATGCTCACTTCACTAACCATCAGAAAAATGCACATCAAAACCACAGTGATGTACCAGCTCACACCTGTTTGAATGGCCATCATCAACAGGACAGGTGGTAACAAGTGCTGTAGAGGTTGTGGGGGAAAAGGAACCCTCGTCCACTGCTGGCGGGAGTGTTTTTCTAATGAAAATAAAAAATCCTAAATAATCTACAACAAACCTGATAAATGAATAATAAAATTCAGAAGATTTTAGGATGGAAATTTAGTATAAAAAAGCCAATTTTATTTTTATATGAGCAGCAAAAATTGACAAATGAAATAAAATTTTCATTTAGAATGCTCTCTAAAAAAATGAAGTGGCCATATACTTAAAAGCCGTGCAAAATGTAACATGGTAAATTATAAAACACTAACGAGATAAGTTAAAGAAGACCTAAAGAAATGGCAGCTTTACCCTATTTATGAATTAGAAGAGTGAACATTAAGACACCAAATCTCCACAAACTGATCTATAGTTGCTACGCATTTCAAATCAAAATCCCAGAAGACATTTCAAAAAATGAACTGATTGATCGTAAAATCTATATGGAAAAGCAAAGCATGAAGACTATTTAAAGGGATCATGAAAAATAACAACGAACTTGGGGTATTTATGCTGCCTAGCGTCACGGCTCACCGTGGGACACTGTGGTCAGGACTCTGTAGAACTGGCATTGATACTGGCAAACGGGTGGAGAACAGAATCGAGAACATGGAGATGGACCTGCACTTGAACAAACAACCGATTTTCATCTAAGGTGCCAAAGCCACACAGACAGAGTCTTCCCGATAAAGGGTGCTGGAACAATGTGATTTTCATGGACCCCAAAATAGACCTCACTTTGTATACAGAAATTGATCAGGGCTGCATTACGGATGTAAAAAGAAAAGGCAAAACTAGAAATCTTCACGAAATAACGTAAATGAATATCTTTCTGACTTGGGGTGGGTATGTAGTCCCTCGACAGATCACCTAAAACAATCTTAAAAGCGATAGATAATGGAGGAATTAATTTTCACCAACAATTTAAAGTCTCTTCCAAAAGATATCATGAAGAAAATGAAAAGTAAGGCGCGTGCTGGGAATAAATGTTCACAGAACATAGTTTTGAAAAAAGGCTGGTATCCAGCATCTCAAATGATCTCCTGTAACTCAATAACGAAATTACGAGCGACCCGATGAAAACGGGCAAGAGATGCGGGGACACGCTTCACTAAGGAAGACACGGGAACGGGGAGCAGGCGCATGAACACGAGCTGCTCCTTCCGCACGCCAACTACGCAGCTGCAGCGGAAAAGACCGAAAACACCAGATGTGGGTGGGAACGAGAAGAACTCCGCACTCTCACGTGCACGTGGTGGGGGCGGGGGGAGTGTTAGAACCATTTTGGAACAATATATAGCGGTTTCTTTTCAAAAAACATGCATGCAGCGACTGTATGACCCAGTGATTCCACTCCTGGGTATTTACCCGAGAAGCGGAAGTGGAAGTTCACAAAAAGACTTGTACGAGGATATTCACAGAAGCTCTGTTTGTAATGAACGAAACCCGGGAAACGCTCAGGTGACCATTAATAAAAGAATATATAAACAAGCCGTGAGATAGCCGTACAGTGGATACTAATTAGCGATGAAAACATGGACACGTGTAGCAACATCGATGGATCTCAAAACCAGATGAGCTGGGGGAAGAATGCCTTAAGACAAAAGAATACATATTGCAGCTGACACCTTCTGTGTTGGAAAAAAATCTGAGCTATGTTTATGTTGGTGGTGGTCGAGATCGGGCTTCTGACCCCCTTGGAAGGAACATTCCTGGGGCAATGAACAAACAATTGAACTGAATTTGGGTCACGCAGTTGCAATTAGGTGATGGATTTAAAGGATGTCAAAAATGGTAATTATCGAATACAGAATATAGAAGAAATAAATATGAAATATTTAAAGAAATAAAGATTGTTCTAACAAAAGTGAGCAAGCAGTAAGAGAAAATTAGGGACAAATAAAATGTATGATAATAAAAATTCTAATGGTTTAATTTTAAAAAGCTGTGAACAAATTACAAGTTTGACTAGGCTCACACGAAGGGAGAAGTCACAGAGCACAAGAGGAATCTGAACTATTCCTCAGGACGTAACAGAGACAGAAACGCAGAGATGCCAGGGACAGGGAGCACTCGGCGAGAGGATTTAGCGTAAACGTCACCGAAGTGCCCAAGTGTCATTCGAACTACAGAGGGACACCGCTGCACTTAAGGGGGGGTCAGCACTACCAAGGGAGCCAGGGCAGGTAAACAGACATCGCGGCACTGCAGTGATTCTGCCGGGTAGAGACCCACGGGTCTCGCACACAGCCAGAGAGGCGCACCTGCCGCGAAGGAGCAGCCGTCTGCCTGCCTGCTTCTCGGCGACAGGAGCGGACATCAGAGGACAGAGGACAACATCTTCCAAGTGCTGCAAGGAAATAAACTAAACTCAGGTTCGCGTACCCAGCAAAGACATCTTTCAAGAAGAGGAGGTGGAGACCTCTTCGGCCGGGCTCGGGGGCAGAGGCTGAGCTGCTCCTGCAGCTGGCCTACACCGCAGGAGGCTGGGGTGGGGGTGGGTGGGGTGGGGAGCGTAAGGAAGGAGGGAACCAGGAAGGGAAGGAGGCCCAGACGCACACACAACTGCCAAGCAGAGGAATCGTACACTTTAGTCTAAACTTCGTTTATAAAATAGCAATGTCTCAGTTTTGTAGACTTTTAAAAAAAGAACAGAACTAACCTATGGAATAAACATAGTAGGCTAGTTCGCAGGATCATATCAAAGGTAAAATGTTCCTACCTTTTTTCCCCCCAAGAGAGTCAATATTTATACTATATGTTGCAAAGTTAATTATATGTGCAAGAGTTTAGTGTGAACCACAAACAGAACAGAAACAAGGTGAAGACATTTTAAATTAATACAAATGCAAAGAAAAATAGATAAAACAAAACACCAACCTCAATGAAATGCACTAGAAAGGAAGAGAAGGAACCAAAAAAAGAAGACGAAACCAAAAAAGTCTGTATCAGTAATCCTATAAATATAAGTGGGTAAAATTATTCAGTTAATAAAAAAATATTAGATTGAATAAAAAATTCTACTTTCTCATGTTTAAAGAGGGCAACCTGAACCATAAAAACCCAGAAAGATGAAAGAGGTTAACGAGGCAAAATTAACAACAATAACAAAAACCAAAACCTGATACTGATGTCAGACAAAATAGACTCTAAGACATAAGGCAGCGATAAAATACAGATAAATACCAAAATATCCAGAGTGTCATATCGGTAGGAAGATAAAGGTTTTAAACTCGTATACACTTAATGAATGGCCTTAAGCCACATGAAGTAAAACTAAAGGAATCACCAGGAGAAATGGAGAAGTGACAATTCCACTATCACAATGGGGAGCGTAACTCGCCTCTCACAATTATTAGTTCAACCAAATGAACAATTAAAGCATGAACACGCAGGCACACACACACACTAGAAATATTTTTGCTACCTAGCAGGGAAAAAAGAAATAAATATCAAAGTTAATATTTATTTTATAGGTCTTGAATAATAGAATAACGGAGTGAGGAACTTCTGTTGAAGGAAAATCTGATTTTTAATGAAATCTGAGAGAGTTACGACTAGAGAAGGGACTTCGTTTTTGGTATTTATTGAAAAATGTAAAGAAAATAATCCAAATATATAGTTTTTATATATAATAAGGAAAAAAAACAACAAAAATACATTGTAAGTATCTGGTTAGACTCGCGGGGTCTTGGGCTGTCAGAGGTCTTTAACACACGTGCTAGCGCTGTCTTTCTTAGTCAGAAAAAACAAAAGTCACTGGATTTCTACCATTCGTGAAGCTGCTGAACATGGCACGGCAGAAGGCAGTAAATCTGGGGAGAACGTGAACACGTGTGCAGTCAGTCCCTGGCTTAAACACAACATGAGAGGTTGAGGTATTGGGGGGGGGGACTTATTCTTTTATTGTTGATCCAAGCTTATGTATAAGAGTTTCTTAATATTTTGGTAAATTTCATTCTAGTATCTATCTATCATATCTATCTGTCTATCTATCTATCTATCTATCTATCTATCTATCTATCTATCTATCTACCACCTAACAACTTGAGTGGAAGCTTCAGAAATTCTTGGCCGGCAGCATGAACTTTGGGCACACGGAGTCCTCAAACGAAGAGCTTTTAAGCAAGCGAGGAACGTTTTTTCCACAGTATAATCTGGATTTTAGTAAAACGACACATACATCTTGGTGAAACTTGAGATATATGAATAATGTCCACAGTCGATTTCATTTGCTTCCCACAGAAAGGAAAACGCAAGAATATTAGGGCACATTAGGGGGATTTCCTGAGCCTGAGCCGGAGCAGCTGAGGCCGTGCCGCGACTCTGTTAAGCGTGCTCCTGCTGTGCAGAATACTCAGGCTGTTCCCAGTCTGCGTCCCCGCACATGGGGCCACCACCCTAAGCACACGCGCACGCACGCCTGCGTGCAGATCTCCGGTCAGGGAGGCGACGTTCATCCCTAAGACCGAAATATTGACTGAAAATGTCTGAGTGTTAAAAGACCTTTGACAGACAATCTCAAGCGGTTTATGGTATTCTAACATCTATGTTCTCATAAACGGGGGATAATAGCTCTTTGCTTTTGCCAAATTTAGTGTTCTTACTTAGAAATAGCAATACTTTATGCCTCTAGATACGTGAAGTATGACATTGGGTATAATTTTGCATTTTGTTGCTTACTAGCGATATGGTCCACATTTTTATATATTTATTGAGCTTTTTTTCCCCTCTTTAGACATTGCATTTGTCTCTATTTCTGTGTTTATATTTTATTAATTTGTAAAAGTCTTTAGATATTAAGGTTATTAACTATAATTCTTAAAGTGAATAATTTTCTGACTTGGAGATTGTTTCTGAGAGACAGATGAGAGAGAGAGAGGGGTGTTTAATATGATTTGCACGTCTTTGCTCAGTTTCCTAATAGAATTACACAGAGGCCAATGTGCAATTGGCCCTATTTGAAGGGTACTTATTCAGAGTGGATAGTTTTGTCATATTTACCTAGTGTTTCAGTTTGTTCTTTAGATGTTGGCTATTTAATTAAGGGGCATAGATGGTTACATCTAAAAGTACTATTTGATAGCAATTTACCTGTTTCTAACCATTTATTCAAAGATTTAATGTGGGTGTTTCTCATCATGCTGCAAAAAGGCAGAGATTGAATCAATCTTTTTTTTTTTTTTTTGAACATGTACGATTCACTGACAAGACCACCAATGTGTAGAATGCATTTATCAAAGGCGCATTTAGGAGGGGAACGTTATGGCATGGACTCTACTTGTTTTACCAGAACGTTGTAAATCTGAGCTCGTGTTGTCGCCTGCTGGGTCTGCTGCCGCTTCCTCAGGAAGCCGTGTCCCTGGGAAATTCAGGCAGCACCATGGACAGGGCGCCGCACAGCGTCCTGCCAGGCAAGCTGAGGACTCAGGAGACTGGAGCGCGCATGCGTGCGTGCTGGTGCGTGCACGTGGGCGCACAGGTGTGTTCGTGTGTGTGCACATGCACATGTGCGTGCATGCACACATGTGAGTGTGCATGTGTGGTTATGAGGAGAGCTGGATGGGCCGGGTCATCACAGTGAGAGACTGGGAGTCTTCTTTCGAACCCGCCCGGGTCACATGAACAGATTCTGAAAGCAGACGGAGCTGCTGTTCGTGCAGATACATGGAGGGGGAAATGAATGCGCAGAGCAGCGTCCCACCGCGAGGCACTGAACGGGGTGGACTCGAGGATGTGGCCACTGCCTGGAAATTATAGAGAAAGTTGCTCACTGCAATCTTCTCTCTCAAGTCTTGGAGGAATTCCTCAGCAGGTAAAATATAAATTAATATATTTTGTGAAAACCCAGAGACACTCTCCTCTGATTCTTTCATATGATAAGCTTTAGCCATCTGCTTCGAGTTTTCATTTTCTTAATATTTAATCTGTGCTTAAAAATTAATTTGTATCATGAAAAATGACAAAGCCCGTCACTAAGTCATAACTAGGTTCAACAAGATAGCAGTTGAATAGATGAACTTCTAGCCTTTTTCCTCATAGTGGTTAGACTTAAGCAGACATGTTTTTTCAATCTAATAATAACAAAAATTAAAATGACCCTTTAGTGTTACCTTTCCAAAGTTCTGCAATTTCACTATATGCACAGAAAAGTCTTACATTAAAATTTTATAGGCAATGTAATAGATATGTTAACTGCAAGAAAATTTCAAATTAATAGAATACAAAAGAAACTCTATCTTCCTATGCTGATATTCTGCTTCCTGATAACTACAGAATAGAGAGACTAGATATTTTTTGTATAGAACTTTTTAAATATTTTTACTATCTGTAAATCGTGCTCAAAAATCATTGCTTCATGTTTTTATTCAGAATATAAAGATAATATGATTTGGCCTTTTATGAAAATCTGAGACAAGTCTTCCAACCAACTGGGTTGCACCCGTGAAAGAGAAAACCCAAAGCTTCATGGTAATCAAGGCAAAGGGAATCGTGTTCCCATGAGCCCATGTGAATAACTCGCTGCGTGAAGTTATTTTCTGACCTCATTATCACTCATGGGACACGCAGCTCGACACTCTCTCCGTTACGTGGCCCGTCCGCTCGGGTCTTGTCTCACCCGAGTTGGGTAAATTACTTCAAGAGACTTTCCATCAAAATGTACTCAATGGTCAGAAATTGCATAAATATAATTCCTGTTGCTTTTAAAGAAGTTTTATTGGGGTGTCATTCACATGAACTTATCCATACATTTGAAAGGGCTGCTTTGATGCATTTTGACACATGTACATTCCCAAGAGTCTGTCACCACGGCCGAGGGAACAAATGCACATCCACCACCCTCCAAAGCCCCGTCTTCCCAGCCACTTATCCCCAGTAGCAACTTCTGGTATTTTTTCTAATTTGTTCATTTATGATTTTATTACTTTTCTTTCTCCCTATCAGGATGGTTACTGTTGATAGTGTAGGTTTTACTCGAGAGGCTGTGATCCTGGGAAGTCCTTGTCCCAGTGGAATTTTCTTCCGCTTTTCCGCATTTCCGCGTCACACTGTGACTTGTGGTCTAAAAAGGAGTGAACACGCACGACTTAGCTGACTGTCATCCCGAGCCGCGAAGCGCGGCTCTACGAGGCAGCATCTGGTTTCCCTTTGACGAGGCTCATGGAGGTCGACGTTACTAGAAGCTGCAGGTCTGGCTTGCAGATGTGCACATAAAGACCAAAATTATAATCGTTGGAAAACTAATTGGTGGCTTTTTCAGTATGTCAGAAAAATGATGGCAAAATGACGTTTCTCATGCATGTTGACTTGCCTGCTCAGGAATGAAAACAGAGTACAACAGCCTGGTGTTTCTCTTTGACAACTTTCAAATAGAAGTTTCCGATATTAAAGATGCAGATGGAAACTTGGTGAAAATGACTTTGATGCCACAGGCTTCCTTTGCCCTTGGACCTCTGAGAATCCAAAATTCAAGTCCAAATCCAAAGTTCTCCAATTTTGACTAAGAATCTGATTTTAATCATAAATAGGTTGACCCTCTTTCCATCAACATCTCCTCATTTTCACATCTTCTGTGGACATAATTAGATCGGTATCAAATAGTGAGTTCTGGATTACCTACCTAGTTTCTTGGCAACGAATTATTCCACTGGGGTGACTTTTTTCAGACCCGTTCTCAGGCCTGGTTTTTTAAAAAATCCTCTGGACATCCCTTCAGAACTGACTCCGTCGGTTATAAAACACTCAAACCAACGTTATTTTCCCCAAGATGAGTCTTATAGCCCCGAGTCATGCTTTACTATATTCAGTCACATTAATATGAAAATGTTGTAGTTCCAAGTACCCCATTTAAGAATCAACAGAGTCCAAGGCTGGTGTGAAAATCACGCTCCTCAGAAAGTGACGGGACTGCGAACTCGCTTTCCCGGCCAACGTTGGGCTCCCACCGGCCTCGGCACGCTGGCGTTTCTCTCCCTTCTCCGGGGCCTTTCTCCTCTGGCGCCCTGGGGACGTCCTGGACACGGGAGTCAGCGAGGGTGCAGGGGTTCAGGCTGCGAGAAGCTCACGGGGGCCTTTCCCGCGCGTGTGGTTGGGGGACTCCCACCATCTGCGACCTACAGGCTGTGTGCCGTCCACTCGTGCACGGCGAAGCTAGGATTTAAGGTCACCGGAAGAGTGGCCTCCCGAAGGGAGGGCGGAGGGAGGGAGGCGTTTCTAACCGTGGGGCAAGATGAGACGACCCTGCCTCACGGTGGGGGTCCCCCACCCTGAGGCAGAGGGACGAGTCGCGGCCTGTGCACGTGGGGAGGTTGGCGCCGCCAGAGGCGTCACCACCAGGGAAGATGAACCGATTCCCCATGTGTCGTGGCGCCCGCTCCTCCCCGGGGAGACGCAGCGAAAGCCCCGCAAACGTGCCACGCTTCCTCGCGGCCGCTTCCTGAGCTTCCCGGAGCGGCCTCGGGCGCATCCTGCGTTATTTCCTCCTGAAAGGCGTTTGGTCCTCACATGTGCACAGAACACACGCGTGCACACACGTGCACACACACGCTTGCGTGCACACCGCGCCTTCTCTTGGTCACAAACTGTTCCTTTTCCATCTCTTTCCAAGCTTCCTGCTGCAAACCACTTAAAATCTCATCGCTTCCATGAAGCGACAGTCGGTTTTGGGGCTGCAACGATGGTATGTGACTTCACGAGAGGCCGCGTCTCCTGCCTCATTACCTGTCCCAGGGCTTCAGGTACAGGGCTCTGCATGAACAGGCTCCACAGCCGTTGATCGATTGATTAAGACCGATATTTTAGGAACACGCTGAGGAATATGAGCTCAGCCTGGCAGCCGGGGAAAGGGTCAGGCGTGCCCGCTGGGTGGTTTGCCGACACCGGGAATGGGCCACACTTTTCCTCGGCGTCCTTATATAATGAAGTAAGATGCTGCCTAAAAATACAAGTCGCAGAGATTTTTTTCCACTTGGGTTGGAGCTGAATCGCTTTGCACATTCTTAGGAGAAAAGACTGAAATCCTGTTAGCAGTATGAGTCAGCTGTCTATATTTATGACATAGATTTTATGGCGCGCATATATTTATTAGGAAACGGTACCTGGGGGAATACGGAAATCAAGATGGATGTCTTAGGTTGCCTCCATGTGATACCTGCGCAACCTAACCATTCTACCAAATCAGTAAAAAAATCCTGCAAGCATGCAAGTTAATTGTTTGGAATTCCGAGGCAGAACATCTGAGAGAATGCATTTTCGTTTTTCATTATTTTCGTTTAGTGTAGACACCGTTCAAGTGCTGAGAATTACACTGCACCTTTACACTAGACGTGTGAAGTCTGTTCGCAGCTACCTATTTGACATTCTCCGCCTTGCACACTTGCTCGTGAGGTGGAGGATACATTTTTGGTTCCACATCAGGCATCAGAACTCATTTTAAGGGAAAACCATCGTTTGGAAAGATGGTTTCTGCCTCAGTGCACATCAAGGTAAGCCCCTGGGTGCTGGTGTCCCCCAGGGCGTCAGGGAAGAGGGCTCTGCAGATGGGACAAGGGGAGGACAGAGGGAGGGTGGCAGGTCATGGGGCCAGCAGGAAACACGTGACGGGCACCGCCCAGACCAGCAAGGAGAAGGCGGGCGGGCAGGGGGAGCCTTGGTGCGGGCACGTGCGCCGCGGGGCCTGGGCGCGCTCCTCCCACGCTGCGCGCCGCCCCCGCAGGAGGCAGACGGGGCTGGCGCTGGGCGCCGCGGCGGGCGCTTCGGCTTCCGCCGCCGAGGACCGGCAGGGTCCAGGAACCCGTTATGCACGCGGCAGAGACAACCCGAGTCGCCTCCCCTAAGCCTCTGACTCTCCCGTTCACGCCCCCTCGTTCACGCACCGCCTCTCCTCGTAGTCCTTCCCCTACCCCAGACACGTTAGCCCCTGGACCCCTGTCCCGTCCACCCTGGGTCTGGACAGGGCTCCCTCACCACGAGATCTTCCTGAGGGCCACCTTCTCGGCAAGGCCATCTGCGACCGTCCTGTTTGCGCCACCCCCGCCCCCCTTCCCGATGCGCTTCTCTCCATCGTGCCTGCCACCTGTCGCCGCTGGGCGCACTGCACACTGCGGTGCTTCGTTAATGCTGGGTCTTTCGTCCTAGCGGGGCGCTGCCGGGCGGAGCGGAGAGGCCTCTGCCGTTTCCTGTTCTGGCCTCAGCACCTAGGACAGCTCCTGGCACAGACCCCGGGGTGAACCCAGTCCGGGTCTGTTCCGTGCGTTCTGAGCACGCTCCTGAAGGCAGCTGCTTGGCAGCCTGCGTGGGTGACGAGCCAGCCTCGCTGGTGGCTGGCTGGGGCATTCTCCCGTGTGAGCTGACGCACGCGCAGTGACATGGGGAATGTGTGCCCGCGCCATGCCCAAGTCCAAAGACACCTTGCTATAGACTGCCTCGAGGAAATGGCTAGCGTTGTCCCTGATGTTTAAGTGCGAGATGCTATCTAAAGCCAAAAGGTCATTTATTGCAATGCAGCTTCTCTTCCTGTGTTTGAGGCTTGTAAATGAATGCAGCCATTTATGTGCCCTCTCCTCATTCTAAACAAGCATCGAAGAGTTGGGGTTGTGCAGGAAATGAAAGCCACAGACATCATCTGTATGTACAGACTCCTTCCTCTGGGCAGAACTGGTGAAATAGAATTTTCTCCCCGTGCAACGCCGCATCTCCCCAACTATCTTCGGGGCGCTGTCTGCCAGGGCTGACGGGTTCGCTCAGAGCCACGGGAGGCAGAGCCTGCAGGTGGCGACGTGTGGCGTGGGACAGAGGCGGGTGCGGGGTCGAGGCGGCTGCTTCTCCAGGGGCCCCAGCTGGGCCAGCATCAGGAGTAAACGCTCCCCTCAACAAGTACCACGTGGAGCTCGCATCTGCAGAGGGGCCGGGGGAGCACCTGGCGAGGTTGTTGCGTGGGCCCTTCCTGTCAGCTGTTTCGTGTAGTCCCCAGAGAGATGTCCCCTTGTGTCGGCGACGCCTGCCTGAGGGTGCTAGCATCCGGCGTGCCCGCTGGGATGATGCCACTTTACTTCCTAAAGGCACTGAATTTTGCTGTTGTCCATGGGCGGGCACTGACTGAGGATTGAATCCGTGACCAACATGCCAGACAGACATTCTGTGCTCAGCACGCTGGGCAAATTTCAGCCATTCTTGACCAGGTTCATTTTTTAAAAGCTTGCTCTTGGGTGGAGTTAATTATGAACTTCTGAGTCAAATCGAAATCCCCAAACATCTTAAACGACACTTTCATTTAAGAAAACAAACGCACATGTGCGAGGGACAATTTCAAATTCTACTATTGTGTTACATTATGTTGAGCAAACATAATTTCTGCCCTTGGCGATGCATGAATGATCTAGTACAGGGGTCATTTTGAATACAGGCCCTCGAAAGGTGGTCGCCTTTTAGTATTCAATGCAACTGGAGATCTGTATATATATTTTTAATCACTTGCTAATTTCATCTGTTTTAAGCTCTTTTACATCTCATTTGTTACAAAGAAGTTGATGTGGTTCTAAATACTCCACTCACAGCAGTTTTCTCTTACTTTTGTCTGTCTTCACAACAGTTTCAGGTATTTTGGTGATAGTTTCAAATATTTTTAAGCTCCAATATGAGAGCCATTGTCTTTTAGGAAGTTACTGTTTTCTTCTGCTATGTTTTTATTTAATTTTCATTTTTTCCCCTGATCTTCTTTGTTGTTAGTTTTTCTGTGTATCTATGCCAGTGATTTGGAAGGAAATAATGCAAAACTACTCCTTTTACTTACTTATGTTTCTACTTATCTAATTATCAGTTAATTAGATATAGAATAATAATATACTTGTTTTGAAGGACTTTGAAATCTCTAGGCTGTTGCTTCTCCTTGTTCGTATTCATAAGAAAGTCCATGGCTGGAGGTCCTCGCTCACTGTGGGAATCCTTATTTTGTCTCGTCACCGCTAAAATTAAAAAAAAAAAAAAATAGATTCACAACCGAAGCTTCATCGTTTGTAAAAAACGACTTGCAGGTAAATACATATCTTTTGTCTGTCTTTTACAGGAGGTTGTAGAGGTTATTGTCTAGGCCCAGAAACTATTTGTGGTATGAGTTGGGGACGTCTATTTGGAGCACTTTTGATTCACATCTGAGAGTAAAATCTTGTCTTCTTGTTGGCGTCCCATAAGACCTCCTTAAAGCTTGTCACTGCATAAATTAGTCTACCAAATGGCAACGCGGGAAAAATACATAATATTTACCCCTGCAATAATAACCCTGATTTATTTTTTGTTCTGTTTTCTGGCTCATAGCCACAAGGGAAGCCCTTGAGCCACATGGAAAGGCTGTTTTCGTTTGAAGTGGGTACTTCGTTGTCAGTAGGATTTGGTGTCAAGATTTCCTGAGGAGACGGTTAAGTGGCTGTGTCCCCTCCGTGTGCCCGTCTTCTGTCCCTGTGGCCAAGTGCCCAGTGAGGCTACACACAAGTTGTTAAAAGAAGCGCGACTCGCCACTTTACACTCCATACCCTTTCGCTGACTCTCTTTGGGGACAGGAGAGAAAGCCGCACCCCGGATCACCGGATGCCATCTGTCCAATGCTGTCCCAGTGGCGCCGTGTCCCCGAGAATCTGTCCAAGCCTGCTGGACTCTCCGGATGCCTGTCGCTGTCAGCTCAGGCGCTGTCACAAACACCACGAGCTGGAGGCTGGAGTTCCAGAGCCAGTCGTGGACAGGCTGGCTCCTCCTGAGGCCTCTCCCCCCTGTCCCCACGTGGATGTCCCTCTGTGTGTGTGTCTGAGTCCTGATCTTCTTTTCTTATAAGGACACCAGTCGCAGCGGATTAGGGACCCACCCCAATGACCCCTTTTTACTTTAATCACCCCTTTGAATACCGCATCTCTGTCACATTCTGAGGGCCTGGTGGCTAGGATTGAACATATGCATACAGGGGACCTACGCCTGTCACAGCGCCAAAGAAATATTGCTTTCCTGCTACGTCAGCTCTGAGTTGGCAGATCTTCACGACATCGGCCCTAATGTGATCCTGGTTTAAAACAGCCCAACACCCCCAGCGGCTCGCAGTCCTGTTTGTGATGGGTTTGGACTGATGGGGTGATTGTGATCTTTTTGCCATTTCTTCTACATCCCTCCAGGCCGCCAACTTCAGAACGTATAGACTTATGATGAGGTACATTTCTACCTTCCGGAAGATGTCGGGACCCTGGGTGTCTTATTACGATTCTTGGAGCAGGTACACATTTGGTGTGCAGTGGGCACACAGATGCATAGACATTTATCGTTACCAAAATCATGTAGATGTATAAAGAGCAGGCGTTTCTTTTAAAAAATCACGTTTCTTATGTTAGTGTAAGTGATGATAAACATGGGAGAAAATAATCTAAGACTTTTCTTGCAACAAGCATTGGACAGGAGAGAATAATCAAATGGACTATTTAATACAACTCTCATTTTAAAAGATGAAATATCTCGTCTTTCTAATACAAAACCAAAGCCCAGGTGGGTGAGAATTAATTTACGGAGGAAGAAATTACTTACAGAGCGTGCCCATATCTTGAAAAAATGTGTCTGCTGGCGGTGACATATGGGCTTCTCTTTAAAAGCATAGGTTTTTTTTTCCAGATCCCATTAGGCATGCATTTTTCTAAATAGTTACCCTTAAACTCCATAAACAAACCAAACAACATATGGGATGATTATGATTTTCATAAAATATGATGTGGAAAATGCCCCATAAACTCCTCCTAAGTTAGTTGCACATTTTCTTTTCAGAAACAACAAACTCAAAAGGAGAAAAAAATGGCTTTGATTTCTAACTAATTTTTTCTTCTGCTGACCTCCCCCCTGATAGCTGCCTACTTTTCTGAGACCCGCTGTGCTCCGGCGAAGTGCTGCTCTCCGTGGTTTTTTTTTTTTTGGGGGGGGGGGCGGGGGCGGTGAGTGAACCCTCTCCGCTCACGAACGATGTTGTTACCACCAGTTCCCGCTTGGCAGACCCCAGGACGAGCCCCTCCGGCCGCCACGGAGGGCCTTTTCCTCTGGGCTGCGGGGACGGCCTCGCAGCCCCTGGGCCAGGGGAGGGAAGCCGGGTGTGATCCCGTGTGAGCCGGGGCAGCACGGGCAGCACCGGGCAAGGCGCGGCCTCCACCTCCACCTTGATTTCACCCGCGGGAGCCGAGTCGGCGGAGGCCGGGCTGAGCCTGCGCGGAGACGGGCAACCGGCGCGACCGAAGCTATGGCAAGTCTTCAGGTTGATCGTTTTTCTCCATTCGTTTGCTTCGTCGCTGCTCGAGGCCACCAAGCGTGGAGCAGTGTCCCCGCGGCAAACCAGGAACAGGCCTGCGGCCCGGGCAGCAGGGAGGGCCCCCACGGCCCCGGCCCCGCTGCGCCCCCCGCGCCACCGCGTGTCCCCGCAGGCGGCGTGCGGAAGCACTTGGGAACCTAAGCTCTGCCTTCGCGTTATTCGTCACCAAGCTGGGTGGTGACGACGCCGAGGCGTAAGTGGCCCTTCCCCGTTTGGGGTCCCCATTCGACACCTCCGGCACGTGCCCGGCGTGTGGACGCCGCGTGACGCGTGACAGCCGCCGGAAGCCGCGCCCCGCACCGCGCGCGGGTCCCCCGCACCGAGCGCACCTGCGCCGGCGCCCTCAGGCGTCCGCAGGGGAGGCCCGGGGGGCCGCGGGCGCAGCGACCCCTTCTGCGGACGGGGCTGCGGCCTCGGAGCAAAGGGGAGGCTGCGGGGTGCGGGTGCGGGCCCCGGGGACGCCGCCGAGGAGTGGCCCCCGCTGTCCCCGGGGGCCGGCGCGGGCGGGCAGAGCCTCCACGTCCCGGCGTGCGCGGCGGGAACCCCGTCGTCCCGACCGGCGGGCGCGCGGGCAGACGCTGAAGCCGAGGCCTCCATCACGCGCGTGTGAGATTCTCTTACGGATCAGTATTTCCTTATTACGAGTTATTTCTATTTTTGACTTTCTTTTTATATTTTCACAGTTAGTACGTCATTTCGATAACAGGATAAAACCCCACACAACACGAAGCCACCTCCGCCGAGAAGTGCGAATGGGCTTTCACGACGAGACCAAGCGCAGTTTGGAGAGGCGGGAGCCGCATCCCGCGTCGCTGTCGTCCGTGAAATGCCTGGCCGAGCGCTTTTACACGCCCCTTCAGTAAATGTTTCTGAATAATCAATTCTAAGATCCAAGTTCAGTAAATATTATTCGCTGTAAGAGATTTCATTCTCATGAAATGTAAGTAAAATAAATGAATGACGATTACAGACAATAGACAGTTTTACAGAAAAAAAATAAACGTAAAGAAAATTTAATGAAGAAGATTATATATTAAAATTTGGGGGAGGGTGGGATATGGTGAAGCAACCACTATTTGCAAAAGCCCAAATTTTAAATAGAAATCTATCTTTTCACATTTTACAATTTTTCTTTCCCTCCTCACAGTTTCTATATATAATTCTTTAGAACGACTTCTCCAGATGTGTCAGAGAACCTGGGTGGCGAGTGCGAAGGGTCCCGCGGAGCTGGCTGCGGGCGCACGTGGCGCGCGGTGCCGGCTTCCTCGGAGGGGGCGCCTGAGCAGCGCGTGTTTATTTAAATCCAGCCAGGCCACGAATTGCCTAGCAACAGAGCGAGAGACCCGATTCGGGAAGGGTGGCAGAACTTATGACAACGCGGAAGAGAAAACACTGCATAATTGAGTGTCATAACTGCTGATTTTTTTAAGGAAAAGGAATTATAAGATTAACTTTCAAGTTAGGTATGTTTGCTGTGTAAGCTCAAGGCCCAAACCACGCACACACACACACGCACACATGCGCACGGTATGGATATTTCTACATGCATGTACATGCTACATATATACCTATTGTGTACATACACACATGTCTAGAATATACATATAAAAGGACGCATGATAAGGAACTGGCTGACATGATGATGGAGGCTAAGTCCCAGGGCCTGCTGGCGGCAAGCTGGGGACCCAGACAGCCGAGGCTGGTTTCCGCCTGACTCTGAGCCCAGAGGCAGGAGAAGACCCAGCCCAGAGACCGGCAGAGAGACGGCTCTTCCTGCTCACCGTTTCCATTCTTTCTAGCCCTCAGCCCTGGCCCATCGGCCCACAGATTCACATGCTAATCTCATCCAGAAACACCTGCATGGGCACGTCCAGAGTCGGGCTGACTGGATGCCTGGGCACCCTGTGGCCCGGTCAAGCAGACCCATCCAACTCACGACCCTTACAAGTGTGTATCCGCGTGTACGGATGGGCGAAGATGCAGGGACAGACAGACATGGATACGTGAGGAGGGAGATGGGTGCGACGGCTAAGGGAAGCCACGTAGGGTTCCATGCACCGCTCTGTTATTGACCGGCTCTGCAACAACTGGAGATTCATTGAACTTTCAGGGTTATATTTCCTAAATTACGCACAAAAAATGTGTTTTAGACTCATGCACAGAAACCCGAGTAGAAAAAAGCAATTTCAACCAATACAGACTCACAATACAGCAGCAGAATAATCTCTAAAATATGAGACAACCTCAAGATATGGAAAAGACAGTTGTATATGTCTGGTTTCGAGTGACTTAAAACCTGGCTTTCATGTTTTTCCCTTAATAACAGGTAATCATGTTTTTGTGAGTTAGAATGGTATTATCAGTTTCAGGACATAGAAATTCAAAAGCAGCCAAGTGATTTGTCTATCTTGTCATTTCAGAAAGAGTTTACAGTAGAACATTCATTAAAACCCATTTCAATGTCAGCATTCTATTTTGATAACATATTCATTCAAATGTAGCTATGTGCACACATTTAAATTTCTATATCAAAATGTTCTTAATGTATGCAACAGGAGAAAATCCAAGAAACGGTATGAAGTATTACACACACACACACATCACAGAATAAAAGGATATCTTGGTACACCTAGAATCTCCTGGGTTCATAAAGCTAAAGTAATCAATGTAACATTTTAGAGACAGCTTTTCTTCTTTACATTAAGTGTAAGTAAATTCAAAATCAAAGAAGAAATACAATCCTAATTTGTATTCAAAGCCATTCGATCTGCGTGCAGCGGGGAAGGCCAACCTTCGCCCACAGGGCTGTGCGCGTCTGAACTTACAGACAAACGTGTGGGACGGCTCTTTCAGTGAGGGACCAATTTGTCCTTTACAAATGGACCACCACAGGCTCTGTTAATTTGTTCATTAGGCCTCCATATGGGGCATGCTGTGTTGAGAGACAAACAGAAACAATCTGCAGTGAATCTTTTATGTAAATCAGGGCATGCGAATGAAAAGGAGAACCCGAGATTCTGCGGCCTTTATTTCCTGTAACTAATGAAATTACACAGTTTGTTCGGGGAACGACTCAGCAGCCCCCATCCTGTGATAAGGTAACACAGGGAAGGGCTCGGCCTCTAAAAGAGAGGAACATTTCGGCGTTTTCTGCTTTGGAATCGTCCAAGAAAGGGACGTGTTCAATTCAACCATGTGAAATTAATGTTTGCACGTCAAAAATGATCAATTATGGGCGGTTTCCTACCGTTCCACCTAAACAGCTGTTTGACAGAATCAACATCAGTGGATTCTAGGGAACACGAGGAAGTTCGTGGATGATGTTCGGACCAGGGGTGGGACTTCGGCTTTCTAATCGCATTATTTAAAAAGAGATAACTTTTAGGTCGGGTAGGTAACATTTGTCCTCAGAGGTTTTAAGCAATAAATTGAGCATTATTCAAATAGATGTAAATGAGGGCATGAGAGAGAAGATATGAACCAAAATGTGCCACCACAGAGCGAAAAGTGATTAGTAGAAATGTAGATCCATTAAATTATTGAATTAGCAATCACTCTCACACAGTTTTTACTCTGTTTCCAAAGTATCCGCTCACTCTTCCTCCATTACTTTTTCGTATTTATTCCCATTGCAACCATCAACTGTTTTACTCTGTAATTCTCACGTTTGATTTGTAATAACCACACAATTTCTAAGCCCTGTTATTTTTAACATCTTATACCAACCTTTTCTTTGATTTTATGTCAGGCAAACCCTCTTCATCTTTCATGCCCAAAGATCGAGCCCCACTTCTCCTAAGAATCTTCCCTGGTACAAACATCATATTTCTCAACTCGTCAGACATTTCTGAACAATTATTTACTCATAATTTATAACATAAACTATGAATTTCTCATGGGTCTGACTTCTCCAGCTAGGTTATAAGTCTTTTGAAGTTTGGGTCTAGCCTTCACCGTTATTATGCCCCAGAGATACATAGGACCTTAATGATTAATTAATAATGACTTAATGATTACCAACTCTACATAATAGAAACCCATAGAAAACTCCAGTCAATAGCAGCAGAATATTCATTATCAGTAAGGACAGACCACAGTAGGACTTAAGCCAGCCTCAATAAATTTTAAAAATTAAAATAAAAAAGTATGTTCTTTGTCCACAAATGGTGTAAAAAATTAGAAGTCAAAAGTAGAATGGAATTTGGGAAATTCATACAGAATGTGGATATTAAATGACATTTTACCGATGGGTAAAATAAGAAACCATAAGTGAAATTTCAAAGTACTTTGAAATTAATAAAACGAGGACACAACATGACAAAAATTATGGGATACAACCAAAGTAGTATGTAAAGAGAAATTTCTAGACAAATGCCTACATTAACAAAAAAGAAAGATCTTAAATTGATAACCTAATTTTCTATCTTAAGACACAGGACAATGAAGAGCAAGTAACACCCAGAACAATCAGAAGGAAGGAAATGACAAGGATTAGAGTAGAAATTAACAAAAGAGAAAATAGGAAGATGAGAGAAAATCAACAAAACCAAAAGTTAATTATTTGGAAAGAGCAACAAGATGAATAGCTTTTAGCTTGATTGACTAAAGGAAAAAAAGAGAGAGAGAGAGAGAGCGAGAGTGAGAGCAAGAAGGCTCACCACTGACATGAGGAGAAGAAGAGAACTTACCGCTGATCTTACAGAAGTAACTTGCTTTACAAGGGAACACTATGAACAGCTGTATGCCAGTGAATTAGATAACTGAGAAGAAACAGAAAGCTTTCTAGAGAGACACGAACTACTGAAACTGACTCAGGAGGAAATAGAAAATCTGAATAGACATAAAACAAAATCGAATTGGTAATAAAAAAAACTACCTACCCCTCAAAAAAAAAAAAATAAAATCAAGATCCAGTTGACTTCACTGATAAATTTTACCAAATATTTAACAAAGAATACCAATTTTTCTCAAATGCTTCCAAAAAACAGAAGAAGAGGAAATACTTCACGACTCATTCTGTAGTCAGTATTACTCTAATGACGAAAGCACACGAAAACATAGTAATAAAATCAAACCACAGACCGATATACCTTATAGCACGGACGCAAAAACCTTAACAAAATGTTGGTGAACTAACACAGCCCGAGGCGCGCGACCGGACTATATAACACGGCCAGGAGGGGTTTATCTCAGCATGAGAGACTGGATTAGCACCCTAGAATCGATCAATGCGCTGCACATATCGACAGAATACAAGATAAATAAGAACCTCATAATCATCTCAATTGACACAGAAAAAAATCATTTACCAAAATTCAACATGCTTCATGAGGATACAGGTAACAAAATCGTAATGCAAGGGGACTCTCCGGAGCTGGTACATTTCATCCGTAACACCCAAAACAGGGTTTGCCTATTCCAGATACCGCATGTAAATAAAATCATACAACGCTTGTCCTCTTGTGTCTGGCTTCTTGCACTTATCACAACGTTTTCAAGGCTCATCCATGTGGTAGCATGTGGCAGTATTTTGATCCTTTTTATGGCCAAATGATACTCTAGCATATAGATATACAGTCGATCGTCATTGCTTGTGCGACCTGAGTGCGCGGGCTCCCCTACTCGCCACAGTGTATTTGGGTCCCCAGACAGACTCTGTTGGGCTTTTGTGGTTATTTGTTGACTCACAGAGAGCAGCGGAAAATCTGGGCCGCCCGACACTTGCGCTCTCTGCAAGGTTGAGCAAGGCTGCGTTCTGTTTTCTCGTTCCAGCTCTGTAAACAGGTGTCATTTTCACAGTCTACTCAGTGCCATATCTTTTGTGGGTTTTTTTTGTACTTTTTCTTGGTGATTTTGCCATTTAAAGTGGCTCCCAAGCACACTGCTGAAGTCTGACTTAGTGTCCCGAGGGTAAGAAGTGAGGGTTTTCTACACATGAGCTCATCACGTCTGCAAATAAAGATTATTCTTATTCTTTTCAGCCTGGACCCCTTTTATTTCTTTATCCCCCAAGCTGATCTGGCCGGAAGTCCAGCGCAAGGCTGGGTAGACGGACATGCTGGAAGCACACACCCTGTTTCCCTCGTCATGTGCCCAGGGGAAAGCTGTCAGTCTTACGCCATCGGCTGTGACATTAACTGCAGGATTTGCACAGATGGCATTTTAGCAGACTTTACTCCTAGTTCGTGTTTTATCATGAAGGGGTGTCGAATTCTGCAACATGCTTTTTCTTTCTCCATTGAGACGATGATGTGATTTTTCTACTTTATTATATTTATGTGGTCTATTATAGTGATTGATAGTAATGTGTGGACCCGACTTTGCAATGCTGGGATAAACTCCACTTTAGTCAAGGTGTCACGGTGCATAATTCTTTCTATATTTTGCTATATTTGGTTTGCCTGTATATATTTTTTTCAAGAATGTTTTCATCCACATTCACAAGGACTATCGGCATGTAGTTTTCTTATATTTATCTGCCTTTGGCATCGGCAGAATAACGCCGTCTAAGGATGAGTTGAGATGTCATCCCTCCTCTTCATTGTTTTTGAAGAAGTCAAGAAGAACTGGTATTAATTTATTAAGTATTTGGTAGAACTCATCAGAGAAGCCAAATGGAACTGGATCTTCCTTTGTGGGTAGATTTTTGATCATTAATTTAATCTCCTGGGTGTTACAGGCCTAGTCTGATTTTCGGACTTCTTGAGTCCAGTGAGGGCCGACAGTTCTTTTGTTTTTCTCAGTTCCCTTAGAGTAGCTGGCGTTCAGCTGCCCCATGTTTCTGTGACGTTAGTGGTAATCACTCTCTGTCATTCCTGATTTTAGTAATTTGAGTTTTCTCCCTTTCTTCTTGGTCAGTAGATCTACAGCTTTGTCAATTTTATTGATATTTTCAAAGAACTAACACTGGGTTTCATTGATTTTCTAATATTTATTATTCTTCCTTATTGCTTTGGGTTTAGCTTGTTTTTTACCCCCTTGTCTCTTAAGCTGGAAGTTTAGGTTATTGGTTGTAAATTTTTTTTGGAATTGTGTGAATTTATCAGCATTGGTTAAAGAGAGATGACAAGATGATAAATATTAAAGAGAAATTAAGCATCATGAGGATGTAATACTAGGTTTCAGTGTACTTCTAATAGAAGTATAAGAAAAGGGACGATGACAAGTTGGAGGAGGAGAAATGACTGTTTTTCTATAAAGAGTGAAAAAAGTCCTTTAATTTATTGTTCACAAGGAAACCAGAGCAGGGCGAATGAAAAACAAGCACACCTCAAGAGTATGCGGAAGCTTCAGAACGCCAAGGAAGGGGCTCTGAGCCTGAGCGCCCGCTGCGGTGGGCAGGGGAAAGCGCCGGCAGCCCCGTCTCCGCTCCCGGGGACTCTGCTCCAGCGGGTGGCGGCGTCGAAGGTTCCAGTGCGAGGGAAGTGACCAGCTCCATCACAGGACTGAACAGAGGGCATTCTCCAGGGAAGAGGAGATGACTTCTAGGAGGTAAATCTAGAATTCCAGAAACGAAGATGAGCAGCGATACTGTACGCACAGGGGATTTAAATAAACAGACTGTGTGGTTGGCTGAAAAAAGAGATACCTCCCTGCATCCTTTGCTCCCCAAAAGACCCCCAGAACCTAAAGGTGTGACCTTGTTTGGAAAAAGAGTCTTTGAAGGTGTAATTCAGTAAAGGATCTTGAGGTGTGATCACCCTGGGTTATCTAGATGTGAAAAGTGTCCTTAGAGGGGAAGACGGAGGTTAGGCAGGCGGAGGAGAAGCCCGTGGAGCCGGAGGCAGAGACGGGAGCGGTGTGGCCACAGGCCCAGGGACGCGGGGGCCACCGAAAGCGGGAAGAGGCGGGGAGGCGCCTCCCCGGGGGCCTCTGGAGCGCGCGCGCCCCAGCCGCGCTGCGATGCGGCACCTCTGGACTCCAGGACGGCGATCGGAGTGAATTTTCATTCTTTTAAGCTACCCAGGCTGCGATTTGTCTCAGCAGCCACAGGAAGCCCACACACTGTGGGACCAACTGGAGTAGAGTGTCATTAATGAATTAGCACAGGAAAGGAACTAACGAGCATATGAGAAGAAATTAATAAGGTAGAGAAAAATCAGGTCAAATTAATAACTCAGAATCTTGATTTGCAGTAAAAACGCCAACAGAACAAAGCCCTGGACAGCATAAGGAGAGGAAGCGGCACTCCGAGGTCGCCGTCCCCGGCTCTGCCTGTGGGGCGGGTGTCAGGTGTTTATCTTTCCCCCTGCGCCGTTTCCCAGCCGGCGCCCCACGCACCGAGGGCGTTTCGCAGACTTTTGCGGGTGATGAAATTCGGCGTCCGCGCTGGCCTCTCTGCTGCAGACTCGCCGCGGGAAGCGTCGCCGCGAACGGGCCCGCGCGTCTGCTCACGGGGACAGGGACGGGGACGTTCGCTCTGCGCCCTGCGCGCTGAGGGCGGCCGCGGGGAGGCGCGCGCCTCCGGGGCTCGGGGGAGATCTGCTGCTGGACGAAGCTCCTGCGACACCCGGGGCTGCGAAAGCCCCAGGGTCGCAGCCGGGTCGCGCCGCCGCGGGTCCGACGGCCGCAGCGGCGCTGTCGCACTGTCCCCCTGCCGCGCCGCGAAGGCCCGTGCGCCCAGCGGGGAGGGACGGGCGGCACCTGCCCCGACGGCCCTGTGAGTAAGCGGCCCCGCTCGGGGGCAGGGGTGGGACAAGGGGACCCCGAGGTGATTCTGAAGGCACAGCCAAGAGAAGTGTCAAGCAAGGGGCTTGCGGTGGGGCAGGAGGTGGCATGTGTCCACAGGGGGGCGCCCGCGAGGAGCCCCGCGTGGTCGCGGCTGAGGGCGGGGCCAGGTTTGGACCCGACGCTGTGACAGCCGCGTGCGGAGCGCAGCGTGCGGTGAGGACGTGCGCCCAGCGCTGCTCGCGGGGCGGGGTGGGGGGGCAGGAGGCCGGGTTGGGAGTGCAGCCCTGCCCGCCCTTGGGCGTCCGGGAAACGAGGACACACTCTGTCCTTGCGAGGCCAGAGACGCCGGGAAGTGTCCAGACACCGGTGACCTCCGGTCTCTCTGACTGGGAACCCTGACCCCGTGCGCCGGATCCCAGTCCTGGAGCAGGTAAATCGCACAGGGCCCCACGGCCCCTACTTGCCGTTGGACCTCTGATCGTAGCCGCGCGTGCGGACCCCAAACGCAACCCCAGAGAAACATCTGGATAACCGAACCCACTTTGGAATGTGTGAGCCGAACCTCCGCGGTGGTTTCGCGCCGTCTGAACAGCGCGCAGACGCCCAGGGTCGCCTCTCGGACTCTGCCACATAAAACTGTCGCGCAGCCCCTCCGCGCCGCGGTCGCTCTCCCTTTCACTGGCTTCAGACCCCGCCAGGCCCTCGCGCTGGCCCGCCGCGTCCCCCGCCCGAGGGCGGCCGCCTTGCTGACCCCCGCCACGGCGCGCAGCCCGGGCCCCGCCTGGTGGCAGCCCCGCAGCGGCGGCCGCTCCCTTCCCTTCTCATCCGCGTCATCTTCCGAGCCAGGTCATCCTCGCTTTCGCCTAATGCTTTGTATCAATTTCTCTTTCCCAGCTAAAATAGTCACTTCGTCACGTCGTCGGCAAAACATTAGGTATCAAAGAGTTGCCTCTCTCATAAACGACAGAGCTTCGCCTCCAGACAAGATCGGGGAAATTAGTACCGTCTCACTGCTTCTGACGAGGCCATTTGCATAACTCTGGCCCGCGTGGTGTGTCCCTGAGGCGCCAGCTACCCCTGGGGCCGTGAGTATCCACACCTGCTCAGCAGACACTTCGCTCTCAGCCGTGAACTGTTCACCGCCACCGTCAGGAGGTGTGTCCGCACCCAGGACCACGCACACCCACGTCACCCAGTGGTCTGCTCCCCCCCCAGGTGCCCGCTGGGACTGCTCCACGCCCCGTGTGACCAATGAGTCCCTATGCTGCCTACTTCACGTGCGAGGCTGGAGAATTAGAAGAGCAACGAAGCCCGGACTGGAAAGTGGCCAACAACGTTCGTGGCGGACGGACGTCGGGAGGTGTGGCGGCCTGTGAGGCAGGCTTCAGGCTCCGTGGGCAAGCTTGCCAGCCGTTCTCGATCCCCGTTTTTCCAGATACACACTTAAAAAATTAAATAATGCCACTAAGTGTCCCTTTCGGCTGGAAACTTATATGGTTTTCCCATCTGTGTGCTGCTATCGCGAACGACCGAACGACGGAATGCGGGCTGCCAACCCTTTGCGCATTGCTCGGCACCGATATCGCGTGGGGTGGTCTTGAGGGAAAAAAGGCATAAAACAGTTCGTACCCTCTAGGAACTGTTTTTGAGAAAGGAGGCAAAAAAGAGACGTGAATGGGAGAGCCTGGACAGTCTAGCCCTGAATGTCACCTAACGGTGGACACAGGAGTGTGCCAGGAGCCAAGGCCAGGTGGGGCCACTGCATCCAGGAAGACTGGGGACCATCTGGGACAGGGGTGCGTGGAAGGGCCGCCCCGCACGGGGGAGCTGGACGCCCTTCTGCAGATGCTGATTACATGCAAACGCTCGACAGGCGGGCAAAGGGAGCAAGTCTGAGTCTTTGGATCGGACAGAGCTGAGCGGGACGTGGCCGAGGGGGTGACGGAACGGGCGGGACGTGGCCGAGGGGGTGAGGGAACAGGCCGACGAGCAGACGCGCATGTGGCGGTCACCGGACCCCGAGGACACAGAGCGGTCCCACACCCAGAGGGGGACGGCGCAGAGCCCAGGCCCGCTTCCATTTCTGCTCCCCGAGTGCCACCTGCACCTCCCTTCTCTGGACGTCAGCCGTCCCGGGCCCGCAGTGGAGGGGCCCTGGAGGAGGCGGGTGCGGGGCGGCCGGGGTGCTGGTGACGGCGGGCTGGGGGGGGCCTGCCCCGGCCCACGCCCTGTGACGATGATGGAAGCGCAAGAGGAATGGGTAACTTCCATTCGGTTGATAAACTAGTACCTGGAAGAAGGGAGCATGAGCGTTGTTTGCTCCCGAGCCCTCGCTCTGTCTGCTGCGGCGAGCAGGCGCAGACCCCCGTCCCCGCCGGTGCCACCCGCACCGCCCTGGCTGCGCTGCGGCAGCTGCCAGAGCACGGGAGGGATGCCCCGGAGAATTCAGTCAACTTATACGTGCGTGAGTGCATGTGTGTGCGTGTGTGCGTGTGCGTGTGTGTGTCACACATGGTATTCGTGTATCTCGTAAATAGATGTAAATACAGTGCACGTAAATAAAATGTAACACCTATGTTTCCTTGCACCGTGTCTGGGGCACACCCTTCACATTCGGGGCATAACGGTCTAGCACTTTGTTCTCCAGAATACCTGGAATTAAGCAGTTATGGAGACGGCGATGATGGTAACGACAATGATAACTGGTAACACGATTGACGGCTCCGGTGTAACTTAGCGCGTGGTATCTCTGTGCTTATCTTCATCGTCTGCTATCCATGTGCCTGTCGCCTGTCTTCGCGTGCAGAATGTGCAGGCAGGCCCCACCAACGGGCTGGTTGTATGGCTGGAATGTGAGGCACAGGGAGGCGAGTGAATTCTCCAGGTTCCCGCCACACGAGGGGCGGAGTCGCATCTGGATCCGGACAGTCTAACTGGGAAACCCGACGTTTTGTGCGAACGGGAAAGAACACAAGACAAAGCTCCCGAGTCCGTGAATTCTTTACGTGGACTATCGAAGCGCACGCACGCACATCGGCGAAGGATAATAGCGAAACTCCATGGGTTAAAGCCACCTGCCTCACTGAGCCCCCAGGGACATGCAGTGGTCGGTCACGTCACGCAGAAAGCGGCAGACTCGGCGTCCGCGGAGGCCACCATCTCCCCCAGAGGTAAACGCTCCAGGGAAACGGGAGAGAGGGAGCAAGACGATCGTTTCAAAGTGGGGATCTGAATTCCACACCAGCACAGCTAAAATGGGCTTTCTTCCTCCATGTGTGTGCGCGCGCACACACACACACACACACACAGAGTGTGCATCTACATTTCCGAGATTATTTAAATCTCTCTTCCACAGATATAATTTGAATAAACACATAGACCACATCACATTAAAATAATCTAATTGTCACGGCTTTCACTTCTCTAAACTGCTTTTGAAAACACACAAACTTGACAATTTATACAAAGCTTCTCGAGAAGACTTTCACAGACTTTTTATAAGCAAATGAACTGAATATGCTGGTGCTTTCTAAATTGCACTTCAAAGGCAGCACAAAAGTCTGTAAACAATAAAAAAAATTATATCACATTTTTTCATGCATTGACTAACAATTTGTGGGGGGTCTGAATAGTTTGATCCATAAAAGAATTCACAAACTGTTTGTAGAAATAGAAAAGAAGTCTCTTAACCCTTGAGTGAGTGACCTCTCTGATTCATTTTGGAGGTCATTCCTATTCTGGTGAGCGCACTGTGGATTATAACTATAAAAAACAAGTGGAAATTGTTGTATTATTCGTTTTGAAGGCTCTTTTTTATTAAGAGAAGAAATGCAATTCAATGGAAATCATTTTGCTGATAATTGCAGTGAAATATGAAGTGTTCGGTGATGGTCTATCGCAGGCGCTGCAGCAGGAACAGCCCAGTCTCGAATCCAGCATTAATGGCTAGCTCCTCACGGCTTGGCTGGCTCATCCCTACACGCACCCGGGAGAGTGACAGCTGCTGAGGTTGGTTCCGAGGGGGGTCGGGGTGAAAGGTCAGGGGCGTTGCTTTGATTCTGGGAGGTCTGACTGGGTAAGAGTCCTTCCTGGACGGTGTTGGCGAGCAGCAACTGCCTGGCCTGTGAGGCAGCCTGAGCGAGCTGCCTGGGGCCACAGGCGGCCACCAAGTCGAGCGTGCCAGAAATGGGCTGGGCTCAGGGCCAGAGCGGAGGCTGTGGTTCCCGGGCAGCGACGAGGGGGCAGTCGGCACGGCCACACCCAAACGGCGAGCTGCTCAGGGCCAAGCTGGCCCACCAGCTGCAGCTCGTTTGCTCTGCCATCAAGGACGATGGCAAACTGGGGGTGACTGGAAGCCAGCGGCCTTGCACCCCCAGAGATGCGGTTCCCAGGACACGTTGTGCCTACAATGAGTAACTGCCTTGGAGACACCGCGGGCCACAGCCTCCTGCCCCCAGCCTGGGCCGCTGGCCAGTGCTTGGCGCCTGGGGACCTGGGGCGCAACTCCCGGTACACTGAGGTGACAAGGTGAGGACAAGCCAAGGACTTTAAAATCCACGGTTGGAATCTAGGTGCTCGTACAATATGCTTGGGAATCCAACTGATGGTTTTAACTATGAATAATGGAATCGAGGCTCTTTTGATAAGATACATTAAAACCTAGAATGTACATTTTTAAAGCCAATATAACTTGCAGAGGATTTGGGGCCTTCAGATCCCGTACGAGCCAATCTCTTAAATATTTTTAATCTTATTAGTTTAAAAGTAAGGCATAAAATTTAGAATGAAAACCTAAAGACCCCGAAGAACTTTTTAAAATGAATTTTATTATTTTGATTTGATTCTACTCACTATTTTTCAGTCGGAACACATCTTAGCAGTAAAGAAGTCCAACTTGTACATTAATACATGAGAAACTGTAAATATCAGAAGCCAGTCCCCACAACCTAATTAATGATAACATCTGGACTTCGCAGCCAGCAATCCTGAATGCGACCCCACGTGGTCTCAGTTATGCCACCGAAACCCGTCTGCTGGATGTCAGCCGACTGTCGCTGAGCGGCGGGGTCCTGGGCACATTACTTCCTCTTCCTGGTCTTGACATCCTCTTGTGTGCAGGGTTGTGTTGCAGACTGTGTGAACCGAACGCGCCTAGCCATTTGCTGAGTGCCAGGCACGTCGTGACCGCTCACCAACCGTCAGCCGTTATCCCGAAGAAGAATGGCAGTGGGAGCTCTGAATGAGGACGTGAAAAGCTAACGCACGCTCACCGCCACTGTGGCAAGTTTGCCTCCTATTATTACGGCCTTGTACCAATGCTCTCTGGAGACGGCGAGTCGGCCCGTGTAGGCGGGTTGTCACTGCATTCTTCCGAATGCAAAATGCTTTCCTCAGAGGCAAACTCGGAGCTTATGGAGTCCAAGGGGCGAGGTGATAGGCTCCGTGGTCTAAAATTTCCAAAGCTACTTATGAATCAGGAGAAACGCTAAAATGGAAGCTCCGTGTTAGTCTGCAGGAACAAATCACCCTCCTGGTTCTCGCGGGGTTTTTGTGGGAATGCCCCAAAGCCCCTTTGTTTCATGTGTCTTTGGAGTCCTTGGAATGCCACCTCAATCCCTTCTGATGCAACTGAGTGAAGAGGAAGAGGCTGGAAACATCTGGAATGGGACGATTGTCGGGTTTGTAACCAGGCAGGTGTGAGCCGTCCAGTTCACTAGGCACCAAGACGATTTAAAACACGCGGTGAGAGCGCCCTGTTTGATTTGGGACACCTCACACGAAAGCCCACATCATCGTCTGCCTGGGAACCAGCGAGTTCTGAAATTATCAGACAGATCCTTCTTGAATTAGTTTGCTATTTAAAACATGAAGCAAACTTCCAGGACATGAGTTTACTAACAACCTCCCAACATAGTCAGTGTCTGGTCAAGATTTTGGATGTGTCGAAGTGAACGCGCCATGACACGCTGTGCTTGGAGGCCGTCAGTGCTTAAAAATGATGTCTGTTTCTTGTGTGCGTGGAGCCAGTGTGTACAGTTAAGAATGCCAGTACCAGAACCAGAACTCAGAAAACCAGGAGGTAGAGTCCGAATGCCTCAGGGTGGACCTCAGCTAGGCTTTGATGGGGCTGACTATGATGGCGTTAAAATGTCTTATCCATCCTTTAGATTCCATGTGAAATCAAGAAAAAGTATTTGGAAAAACGCGGCCTCCACTTTGAGTAACTGGGAATGCGTTCGATGTCACTGCTGTGAACTCGTGTGCCACACCCCTGGCGGGACCCTCCAACCTGTCCCTACGTAGCTGATTTACACCAGTCTAGGTGTCAGGGCCTTATCAAGGTAGCAAGTGATTAAGATTCGTCTCCTCTTGCAATTTAACTGTAAAACAGGATTTCACGCATCTCAAATCCTATTAATCTATTTTGTACAAGTGACCTTCCCAATAACCTTTCTCAAATACCGGATGTTGGGCTGTGTTTATCATTAGCAGAGAGCTCTGTGCCAAACGCGACTTTTCAACCTATTTTCTGATTCAAATTTAGTAGATCTAATAAAAAGAAATACCTTAGGCTTCGCAGCTGCATCCATTTGCACATGCAAATTCAGTAATTGCTTACATAAACTGAGTAAACTGTACATGAAAACACGCTGTTAAATGTCCAATTAATCAGTTTGCAAAAATCGCGGCGCGTTCCTGCTGCCGGCGGAGCCCCACCGATCACTCGCGGGGGCCGGAAGCCGCCGCCCGTCCCGCCTGCACGTGCGCCGCGTGCCCCGCGCTCTCTTTGTTCCCTGGTGCTTGGCTCCGGCTCCTTCGCCCGTTTGTTCGTTCAGCAGTGTTTTCCAGTCAGGCGCAGAGGACCCGTGGAGAAGACGCGCGAAGCCCCGGCCGCCTTGCCTGTGTCCGTTTCTGAGCACGGAGTGAGCGGCGGCGATTCGGGCGGTGACCCGTCCTCCAGCTGTGCTGCTCTGAGCGGAGGGAGCGGAGCCGCGGAGGTACGGCAGCAGGGGGACCATGCTCCCTCTCGCGGTCAGAGAGTGTGGAGGACAACTTCTCTGCTTCTTGGACAACTTCTTCGTGCCGGGTTCCACCCGCTCTCATGCTGCTGCGGTCACGGCCTGCACTCTGAGCCCACGGCGCACGCTTGGGCCATCGTCCTCGTCTTCGCCCTCATCCTCGCAGCTGGGAACGGGGCTGCTCGGACTGCCATGTGCCCAGGGCTCACTGGGATGACGCCTCCAAGTGCGGATTCTGACGGGGAGGGGGAGCCCACCTCCTGGCCAGCGCCTGGTGCAGCTGGCGTCCTCTGTGCCCGGGATGCCCTGCGTGGCCAGGGCCCAGCTGGGCCGCACCCCACGTCACCCGTCCTGGCTTCTACATCTTGATGGGTCTTGGAAAAAGAAGGAGAGTTCACTTAGAGAGGACGGCTTCTCGACAAACGTGAACGCACCGGTGGGCGGCAGCCCAGAGCCTGGTGCGCGTGAAATGGGAATGCAGAAATCACAAATTCCGAACGCTCCAGGGTTTCTGAACTCCCTTACTGGGTGGGTCCTGGGCACAGTGGCTGAGCGGTGGGAACCAAGCCCCCACGGCCGCTATGGGCGACGACAGTGGCCGCTGTGTGCTGGCTCCTGGGGAAGGGACCCTCCCTCCGCCGTTACAGCAACGGTCTCCATCGCCATATCTGGGGTAAGAAAATGCAGTTCTAGGGAAGTTAAGTAATTTCCCCAATTTCGTGAATGGCAGAGCTGCGATTCTGAGGCCGCTCTGTGGTGCTGCGAGGAACTTCACGCAAACCCCTCCGGACCCCTCAGCGGCCCGCTCTGTGCCTTGACCCATGACCGGCAGTTTGCTGGCGGGAGGCGCATTACACGGGGCGGGGTGGGGGGGGAGGGGAGAGAGTGTTGATTTTATCAGCGGTGCTGTTTAAACCAGCAACATTTGGCATCATTCATATTTCTTGAAATGATGACCCGTTCAAGAATCTTGATTTTTCCATTTCTCAGATTTAATGAAGATATAGTCCACGGAGACGGCGTTCTATGAAGGTTCCTATTAATATGCATGCATGGCAGGATGAACGTCCTGTCAAGTGCTCAAGACGTGAATTTAGATATGTGGTTCTTAAAACCCTTTCTAAAGCAAAGACATAAGCTGTTCATGGCGTTTGGGCCAAAAAGCTCTGAGCATCGTTTTTGTTATCTGCCTCCTTGGGAAGTCAAGAAGCTGTTTCCTTCGGAGTCAAATGTAGGAGTGCGGAAACGCAGCGGTGCCTCCCTGCCGTCCTCCCCTGCACGGGCGGCCTTTGTGAAGCAGATGCACGGCTCTGCTTCAAGGACCCTCCTTCTAGAATACAGGGAGACCTGGGCGCGTTGCTCACCCGGCCTGAGGTCACGGCGCGCGGTGACCCCGAGAGCAAGCGGCGACGCACAGTTGGGGAACAGACCGACTTCCCCTTTCCTCTCCCCTGTTCAGACAATGTTGGGGGAAGTGGGTTTAGTTCTCAGCTTTGTACATTAATGAGGAAAAAGAGTGGGATTTTAAAAAAATGGTGGCCACAATGGGGAGACGTCCTTTGAGTGATTATTGACAAAGTGAGATGCCAGCTGGGAGTGGGTAGGTCGGCAGAGACGCAGGAACGGCCCCAAGGACCTGAAGGGCTCACGTGTGGTTCAGGCCGCTCGACTGGCTGTCAGCTAGCACCAGCACATGACATGCAAAACCGGAGGGCTCAGGCTCACTGCGAGGACCTGCCGTCCTCAGAACTGCCTTAGGCGGTGGCGACCCGCAGGGACCCGCACAAGGCCGTGGAAGGGCCAGGCATCGGGGGGGGATAGAGAGGGTCGCCCCCAGGCCTTTCGGATTTGAAGCCGTCTCCCTGATGAGAATCGGACAGGCTTGGCGGGAAAGCCCTCAGCGCACGCAGGCGCTGTCAGGGGTTCCGCTCACAGGAAACGAGTGGGCCCCACGGTTTCCATGCCACGTCACCGAGCCCGCATCCAAACACCCGCGCCGACTTCCTTAGCCCCCCTAGACGGGGAGGAATGTTCTAGGGGTCCTCCCCATGGAACCTACAGGAGAATTTATGCAGGAGGAAGAGCAACTGAACCCTCCGAAGTCCTCCAGGAAATGGGAGGCGAGAAGGGAGCTCAGTGCCCTGGCGAGGCCACAGCCCCTTGGGTAAGGCCGGACGAGGGCGTGGGAGAAAAGGCCCGCGGAGCACACTCAAACCGAGGACAGAAACTGCGCCTGCTCTTAGTTCCAGATGCTATGCCCGGCCGCGGGAGGAGGCGTTTGCCCCCGAAGGTCATTCCAGGAGTGCACGGCTGCATCGGCTGGCCACTGTGATGTCCATATCAGCAGATGGAACAAGGGACAGGGTCTAATTATGCGACTTAAGACCAAACCCATTCGTGATAAAGACTTGGCAAAACAGGACGTTTCCCTCAGCATGGCCACGAAACACCCCCGACCTGCGGGGACCTGCGGGAACGTCAGATCTAAGGGCAACCAGGATCAGGGTGGGGGGTGGGGGCTCTGTGGCCTCTCTCACACGCGTCTGCACACAGGGCCAGACATAAACCACCTTTATATGAAGCTAAAACAATTTTCACAGAGAATCCCCAAGATTCTGAAAAGCACAATGAGATTAGATAAGTTTAGCAAATTCTTAGGAACAGACTTGGAATACAGAAATCAACGGTGTTTTTCAGTAATTACCAATAAAAATAGAAGTTGGAATCGAAATATATCTGCAATGGCATCAAAACTATGGAGTATATTGGGAGAAAACTAAAATATAGATGCAAAATTTCTCTGCTGGAAACTATAACACATTGCTGAGAAAAATTAAATTCTAAACGAAATTTATAATGAAGAAGTATATACCATGTTTATAGATTTAAAAACCTCAATAATGTAAAATGGTCAATTCTCCCAAAACCGATTTATAGATTCAATACAATCGAAATCGCAACAGCCAGTTTGTGTTAAAATTTATGTTGAAAATGAATGACTTAGAATTGCCAAAACAGTTTTAAATAAGACTGCCACCTGATCTCAGGGCTTTCTCTAAGGGCGGAGTAATGCAGACGGTGTATGTTGGCGTAGTGACTGATACATAAGTCAACGGACAAACAGAACCCCGCCTCCCTGCCCCTTGACTTTTGACAATGTGTCAAGGCAGTTCAGGGAAGGAGGATAATCTTTCAATGATCAAGCAAGAACTGGGCATCCATATGTACAAAAACGAACTCTGATTCATAACTAATGCATAAAACCATAAGCGAAAAGTTGATCGATTAAACTTCATTAAATTAAAAATTATTGCTTTTTGGAAGGCACTGTTAAGTAAATGAAGAGATAAGACACAGGCTGGGAAAAAATACTTGAAAAACACGTAGCTAATAAAGGACTAGTAACAAAGATATATATATAAAGAATTTCTGAATTCTGTAATGAAAGGAATATAATGGGCAAAATATTCGAGCACTTGATCGAAGAAATACAGACGTTCGAGACGCACATGGGAAAGGCATTCCTTCTCATTCGTGGCTAATGAGTGCGAATTAAAACCGCACTGAGGTGCCGCTTCCCTCTCCGCGGAACGGCCGTGAACACGGAGACGAACACGAAACCGGCCGCAGCAGCTGCGCGCGGGGACGCGGAGCCCTTTACGTGCTGCCAACGCGAACGACAACGGGCGCCACCGCCGCGAGAAGAGCCGGGCGGTTTCCCCTGGAATCGAACACGCGCTCATCCTCAGGCCCAGCGATTCCACCATAGGCATCTCACTCGAGTCGGCCGACACGTAATGACACACGCCTGAGCGTGAATGTTTCCGACCGCCTTAGTCACGATTGCAAAATATGGGGGGCAAGCGAACGCTCACCAACCTTTGAGCAGACCACGGCGCACGCGCACAGCGGAGCAGGACGCGGCATGGCCCTTGCGAGACTCGCGCGCGCGGCCCTGACGGACCTCGAGGGCCCTGCGGCGCCAAGGGAGCGCGACGCTGCGGGCCGCGCGCGGGGTTTCAGTCCCGGGCCACCCCGAGCCGGGCCGAGCCCCAGGGCCCAGACCGCGGCGACGCATAGGACAGTCTCGCGGGCCAGCATCCCTCCTCGAGCTCATTAAATTCACTGTGGAATCCCTGTACCTGGAACTTCTCATTCTCCACCTTCCTCTCGGCAATGACTGAGCACCCGCGCTGGTGACCTCAGCCCCCCGAATGCCACGTGGTGACGACGCACAGCAGGCTTCTGACGGCCTGGCCGCTTGCTATGTCTCACGAAGACCAGATCGTCTTGCAGTGGCTTCCGCCCTCCCGGAGCCCTGAATTATTTATGAATAACCTCATATCTCTCCAAGTGAAACACACCTGGCTCTTCCAATGAACCGGAGCCCGGGCCCTGGTCCCAGACCAGCCCGAGACACAACCGCAGAGCACACCGACCCGCGCGGGGACCGCTTGGTCCCTGTGGGCGATCGCAGTCCCTCAGGCGTGGGCAGAGCGAGAGCGCGCCGCCCCCCACCTCCGCCGGCCGCGTTCATGTTCGAGTTCACATCGCATCTGGAGAACAGTGACGCAGAGGGCCTCGCGGCCCCTTACCGGTCAAGGCCAAGGGAACTGCCACTCAGCTGGGCGTCCACGGTCCTGCGGAGCCCTCCAGGGGCACGGCGCTTCTTCCGTCCTCCGAGGCTGTGTTTCTTCCCTCGCAGTGAGCCCTGCTCCCTGGAACAGACCAAGAAACTTATTTCAGGGGTGACAGCATGGAGGGAATTTAACTTTAAACCCAGAAGACGCAGGTTTGAGTTTCAGCTCTTCACCTAACAGGTGACCCTTGGCTGGCTTTTCAATAGAATTGAGTGCGATAAGAAGTGTCATATGGGCCATAGTGAGATTTGAGAGACTCTCTCCCAAGTTCCCAGCACAGTGGCTCGCAAGTAGAAGATGCTTAATGGATGTTAGAGTTTGGTTCACTTGCATGTTTGTTTGGCAAAAGGGGAGACGTTCAGCACTTTATAGAAGAGTGTGGGGACTGCATTTCCTGCCAGTTTACATCTTCATGATGGAGCCTTCCAGAAGAAACACAGCCCCAATCACAAAGCAACTTTAAGCGTGCGGACTCACGCATTTGTTATTACAGGCTTTTCGTGCGTCTGGAAATGGGGCTACCATGTGAGGTGCCAGGTCGGTAGGCACTCACCCATAAGACACTGCACTAGTGCTGGGGGAGGGTGGTCCAGTTACAGGGGTCACCAGAAACGTAAACAAACATCTAGCATGAATGACGTGTAATGAGGAGGCATCGCAAAATGTACGGACGCCTGTGATTGACAACCTCGCTGGGGCGATTTGGGTCAGGTAGTGACTCAGGTGAGGTTCGAACTGGATCTTGAAGGGTCGGCAGGAATCTGACAAGCAGAAGAGGGCTGGTCTGTGGAGAGCGGGCCAGTGTGCAGGCCAAGGTGCTGTGTCTGCCCGGCCACAGCCGTAGTGAGGCACCACGGGCACGGGCACCATTCTGCTTTCAGGACCAAGGACAGGGGTTACCGGGCAAGTGGCCCGCGAGGCCCGCGGGGCAGCCTGGCCCTCCCGGAAAAGACAAGAAGGCAGATGTGAGCTGCACGCCGAAGCGTTGTTATGGGCCCTGGCGTGGGACGTCCTCCGAGAGCGATCTAACCGTGTCCCATGTCTGAACACCCACGTGGTGTGACAGGGACAGCCGTGGACGGCCAGCTCCCTTCTGCTGAACAAGCCAGAGATTTGGAAGCGCTGCAGCCCTGGACGCCACCGCGGGCACCACGGGAGCACCCCGCCTCTCATGGTGAAAAAGGGAACACTGGCGGGCACCCCGGAACCAGGATGGCCTCGCCGTCAGCGTGGGGCGCGTCGATCCTTGCGCCAGGGACAGAGAGGGCGCCGAGCGGCCTGCCTGGGGCAGCCCGGGAGGGCGGCGTCCTAGAAGGAGGTGGCTCTTTTCTGAACAGCTACTTTGGAGCATTTGTCGTGGCTTCTAAAAACGGCCGGTTCTTCGCAGCGCTGACACGTGGGCTCTGTCTGCTGGCCTGCTGTGCCTGGTCGTGGGGGGCCGCGCACGGAGGGGCGCTGGCTGCTCGGGCCACAGCCCCACACGCTCGCGGCCGTGTGCACATCTGAGTCGTCGGAGCTGACGTGGAGTGCCAGCGGTCACGTTGTCGTTGTGTCTGTCCCCTTTGAATTTTGTGAAGTTTCGGAAAGGAAGCATCTTCCCTCGAAGGTGCGACTGCCTGCCTCCTACCTAACACTGTATTGCGCAGAGGAACAAGGCGCAGCTCCAGCCTTTGCGCCCTCAGACACACTACCCCCGGCAATGTCCCCTAGTCCTCGGCCCAGCGAACGTGTCCTCACGAAGGCAAGCCACGGGGGTTTCTTTTCTCTGCTTTTACTGCAAGGATGGCCTTGAGCTTCCACCGAAGCCTTGCTGGGGCAGCGGGCTAATGACTGCACTACGGGATGATTTCTACGGCCCTTGGCATGGCGACTCCCTTCCTGCCACACACGCACAGCGAGCGGCACCACCGCTCACACGAGCGCTGCTGCTGTGGCCATCGCGGTGACACACGCGTTAACAGCAGTGGGTTTGATCGCTGTGTTTCAGGCCCTATGACCACATGAGGCAGAGAACACTGTCCTGCTCGCTTCACAGATGACAAAACTGAAGCTACGACCAGCATCCAATCGTTAAGTCTGACGGGGCCACGCTGAGACTGCGCTTGACCCCCGCGCTCCTAATTGCTCGGCTACCCGCCTTCCTGATGGATGTCCCCACTGGCTTCTCAGCAGCTGCCAAAAACCTCACCAACCTGGCAGGACTGCGCGCTGGCTGGCCCGCCCGCGAAGGCCGCGCCTGCACACGGTGACGCTTGCCGCAGGGTTAACGTGCTTGGCCGTCTCGCGGAGACCCGGCCCTAAAACATGCTGTTCACGAAAAACACTGGAAGCCACAGCATCTTTGGGGGAAAATGCAAACAACCACTGCTAACAAGCAAAATTTATCTGATTCATAAAATTGGCACCTGCAGCCTCAGCACCCCGAGCCAGGCTTCCATAAATGCTTCCAGGGCGATAAAACTCACAGAGTGCCTGAGCGTCCCAGAGAGTTAAAGCCCTGGTTCCCACAAGCCTCCCCCGCCAAGTTCCTCAGCCACTCGGCTAGTCCTTTGGGGCAACAAGGGGCAGTCACAGTAGTGGGAAGGCCACCGTCTGCGGTGTGGGTGGCTCAGACCCAGAGAGCAAGCTGCGGCCCAAGGACCGAAGCCCGACCTCCCTGGGTCTGGCTTCCCCTGTGGTTTGGGGTGGGGGTGGGGGTGGGCTCCCTGCGGCCACGCCAGACGGCGGCGGTCAGGCGCTGGACGCTCGGCCATCATACACGTCGATTCCATTAAGTTATCGCGAGAAAACTCTGACCCGATCCCCATCCCCGAAAGATTCTGTTCCGGAGATGCCCAGACCCGTCGATCCCACAGTGAAGGGACGTCTGCTCTGCCATGTGCTTTCCGGGGGCCCCACTTCCGCTCCTTGAGACAACCTCTTCCAAATGTTCCCGTCTATAATGCTGTTTCCAATTTGTTTATAGGGGCACATATGTTCATATGTCACATGTGCACACGAAGACACAATGTTGACATGCCACGCACACATGAACATACACTGTCTATGTCATATGTGTACATGAGCACTCAGTGCTCACGTGTTGAACCCCCGGCCCCTCAGCCCCACCCCTCTCTGCCGCTGGAGCTTTTGCTCCTCAGACACGTGACACAGAGAACTTTCTGGTGGGAAACGGTGCGACAGCTCCCCCACAGTGAGTGCCGGATCCCAAACCTCTTTAGACTCATTCTCCTTAGAAAAGCTCGTACTTCAACTGCACGTGAACTTCAACAAAGAGATAAAAAAAAAAAATGAAAATGGAAATTGTAAAAGGGAACCAGTCAGAAACGAAGAACACATCTGAGATGAGAAGTATATTAAATGGGATAAACAAAGGGAAAAACAAACTGAATAAAGAAAAGGATCAAATGACCTACCTAGAGGATGAGAAAGCCAAGCCCATGCAATCATAATGGCAAGTTAAAAGATGCCAAGACTATAAAAACAATTTAAGGAGCGTATGGGAAACTATTAAGGGTCAAAATATCTGTCTGATCAGCGTATCTGAAGGAAAACAAGATGTCAAACAGCTTTTTAAAGAAATAATGATGGAAAACTTCCCTCACCTGGTGAAGGAAATGGACATAAAACCACAGGAAGCTCAGAGAATCCCAAAAACCAGGGATTCAAAGAGGCCCACACCAAGACACATTAAAATAAAAAGGCCGAGGTTAAATACAAAGAAAGAGTATTAAAAGCAGCAAGAGAAAGCAGATAGTTACCTACAAGGGAGCACCCATAAGACTGGCAGCTGATTTCTCAAAAGAAACTATGCAGGACAGAGAGTCTGGCATAAAATATTCAACATGATGAAGACCCAGGATCTACAACCAAGAATACTTTATCCAGCAAAGCTATCATTTACAGTTGAAGGACAGATAAAGAGCTTCCCAGACAAAAATCAGCTAAAGGAATTTATCATCACCACGCCAGTACTACAGGAAATGTTGGAGGGACTTCTTTAAGAAGAAGAACATGTATCAAAAACAGGAATAAAGAATGGTAACAACTACATTCCTATTAATAATTACCTCAAATGGAAAAGAATTAAGTGCTCCAACCAAAAGGTAGGTTGGATGAATGGATAGGAAAACAAGACTCCTTCATGTTGCCTATAAGAGACTCAGTTCCGATTAAAAGACACACACAGACTAAAAGGAAGGGGATGGAAAAAGATATTGCTTTGACAGATCCGGAAGGTATTTAAGTCAGGCAGAGAAAGATAAACACTATATGCGGAATCTAAGGAGAAAAAAGGATAAACTAATCAAGAACAGACTCATGAATGTAGTGGACAATTTGGCGATGGATAGAGGGGAGGGGATTTGGGCAGCTGGGAGAATGGGATGAAGGGTTAAAGAGGTACAAATTAGTAGCTGACGGATGGTCACGGGGATGGGGAGCACAGCACGGGGAATGCAGTCAGCATTCATATGTCGGCTAGGTGGAGGGCCAGGGGAGGGAGAGAGCAATTGGGGGATCACTTTACGAACTATATAGATGTCTAACCAATGTACTGTATACTTAAAACTAATTAAAATAAATAAATTTTTAAAAAAACAGGATTTAAAAATTTTTTAAATTTTCAATTGCATTTAACATACGATGTTATATTAGTTTCAGATGCATAACACAGTGGTTAGATATTTATAAACCTTAGGACGCGATCCTCCCGATGGGCCTAGTCCCCACCTGGCACCACGCGTAATGACTACATCACGGACTGTAGTCCCCATGCTGTGCTTCACTTCCCGGTGACTGTTTTTATGACTGGCGACTTCTCAGCCCCGTTTTCCCTGCTCCTTTTGTAGATAATGCAATTCGTATGTGAATCCCTTGATGTTCAATGTGAAGCCAAAAAAAGTACTAGTTCTTTTGTGTTAATCAAGTTTAACAACTGATCTTGACCGTAGGAGAATGGATGGAAATTTTCGCATGCAACTAGTCTTTTTGCATATTATCATTTTCTCTGGCCCGATACCTTTCATCATTAAACATAGCGAATGTCTCCATCATCTTACTTGTTGGATCTGTGCTGGGATTATTTTATGAGTTATCGGATTATCTGATCAGTTTATCCTGTACTCGTCTAATACCTTTACCGGATTTCATTACATCACGATTCAGTGACATTAAAACTGTCATTAACTGGAACTGAATGATCAAGACTCAGCTCCATTTCTGAGTGTGGATTTTTGGAAAATGAAGACTCGGAAATTCATCCCAGAGGTATAGTCATAAGGACACGTTTCTGCAGTCCCCAGAGCTGCACCTGGGGCAGCCCGCCATGAGGGAGCCCGCCCTGCCAGGTGGCCGCGAGCACGGTCCTTCCGTTCCGGATTCGCTTAAGGAAGGAGCAGTCACTGCAGCTGTTTTCGTGACACGACCGATGTCCCCGCCACGCAGAAACTTCCCTCCCCCCCAAACGCTCGCTGCTGGGTGGAGACCCGTCTGCGGAGTGAAGGAGCGGGGGCGGGGCGGTGGTGCCCGGACGCGGCCGACTCCTCGTGCGGGTGCTGACGGGCGAAGACAGCAGATCGGCCGGACCCCACGGGAAGAAGAGCGTTCAGTTTGGGTCTGGGTCAGTGACGCGTCTAAGTGGGGAAGCAGGAACGCATGGTAGGACAGCTAGGGAACCAGGGTAACGGATGAGTGACGAGTCCGCCACACCGGTGAGCGCGGCAGGAGCAGCAGGTGAGCGAGGTAGCCCCGCCCAAGCACTCAGAGCCCCGCGCGGCAGAGGCGAGCAGCCCCCGCGGAGCCGCTTAGGAGAGAAGGTGCACGTTGGGAGCCCTGGTACTTTCCGGGTCCCCGCCGCCCCAGGAGACAGCAGGGTGGATGCTTCCAGGCCAGTGACAGCTGTGGACCTCTCCCAAGGTTGTCTCCTAGGCTGTCATCCCGTAGGGACATCCAAGGGACAACTCGGGAACGGCACTGAACTTCAGTCCGGTGGTCCACGGAGGCAGAGACCCTCTCTCAGACACCCGCCACGGTGACACTAAGGAGCGAGCTCGAAGCATGCAGGATGGCCAAAGACAAAAGTCTATATGCATTATTTTTCTTTCTTTAAGTTATTGTAGCTAAGAGAATTATTTTTCTCCAAAATATATTTTCTTAAAAATGTGGGCAGAATATTAAGTTTTAGGGGGAATTTATATGTTTTTTACTCATGTTTGTGGAAGAAGCTGAGCTGTAAATAGAGGTACGCACTTGGAATTCTTAGGAAAACAAGTCATTAGCATGAATACACGAGTCCCAGCTAATTATATATAAGTGTGTAAAAATATAAGCATACGAGATATATATAAGCACTACATCTAAAAAAGGACAGTTAACAGTGCATAAAACAAACCAAGAACATAGTACTCGAGAGAGAGCAAGGCGTCCTGCAAGAGGCCACGCGCTCCCTGCCTGTCCGCCGGCTCCCTGCCTGTCCGCCCGCGCCGAATCCCCCGGCTGGCACGCGCAGGCGAGCGGAGCTGTCCCTTCTAGAAGCGGCGGCGTTTTCATGATGGGGGGGGGGCATCATTCTCAGTCCATACTTGGCGTGGGGCCGCTGCAGCTGAGTGGAGCCATCTGGGTGGAAGGTCGCCGCCCCTGCCATTGGGGGTGCTGGCGTTTCCTATGAGTCCCCTTCAACGTTGGCCGCCACTGCACGGAAGTCAGCTACGGAGGTGACCCGACCCCACCCGCAAGCATTTCATGTTGCCGCGTCCACAGGATGTGGGCAGAGGCCCTGGCCCATCTAATAGAGTCATCCGTCAGGTACGCAAGTGGCCCTCTCTGACCCACGCGGCATCTCCTGGAGGGACACTTCCGGCGACCTTTTCCCCAGGTGACCTTTCCCCCAGGCAACAGCGAGCAGCGGGCTGCGCTGCCTCCCCCTGACCTCTGTCCAGGCTGGGTGTGTGGAGCTGAAGCGAGCACGGAGGAGAGACGCCGACCCAGGGCCGGCTGCGACGCGCACCCACGATCTCGCCCTCGCCTTCACGACCAGCGTCCAGCGGCGCGAGGGGCGTCTGGCAGGAAGTGCTCAGCAGCTTAGGAACCACGGAAGCGGGGGGCGGCGCTGCTCCACGGAAGAATTGGTGTTGCCTGTGTTTCAGTCACTACACGCTCCTTCCCGGCCCCGAGTTCCCCCTGTTAGAAGCGTCTGTCATTGCCGTGGCAATGTTACTAACCAGAGCCCATGGCCGACGTCAGGGTCACTCTTGGCACTGCACCTTCTGTGGCTTTGGACGAAGGTGCAGTGACACGTGCCCCCCCAACCGCAGAGCGGTCTCACTGCCCCCACACCCTCCGTGCTCCATCTGTGCACCCCCGCGCCCCAGACTGCCGGAAGCACTGATCTTTTCACTGTTTCCACAGTTGTGCCTTTTCGAGAACGTCATAGAGTTGGCGTCCTACAGTTTGTCATCTTTTCTGATGTTTTTATTTTTTTCACTTGGTAATGTGCATTTAAGATACCTCCATGTCTTCTCATGGCCTGATGGCTCATTTCTTACTAGTGCTGAATAATGGTCCATCAACCGAGTGGAGCACGGCTTATCCACCCCCTACTGTAGGGCCTCTTGGTTGCTTCCAAGTTTTGGTGATTATAAATAAAGCTGCAATAAACACCTGTGTGCAGGTTTCTGTGTGGCTACGTTTTCAACTCATTGGGTAAATACCTAGGAGCGTGACAGCTGGTTTGTATACTGAGAATTTTATAAGAAAACTGCCAGACTGCTTTTTGTTTTAGATTTTAGCTCTTCTAGAAAGTGCAGAGTCATATCTCGTTGTTAAGTTAACCCTGATGACACATGGTGTTGAGGACCTTTTCAGTCAGTGTTTTCTTTTTCTTCTCTCAATAGTGTGTTTTGCAGAACAGAAGATTTTAATTTTAAGACATTCTAATTTATCAATTATTTCAGTAATGATTATTCTTTCAATGTTGTATCTAAAAAGTCATTGCCTTACACGAGGTCGTCTAAGCTTTCTCCTGTGTTATTTTCCAGCCACTTTCACTATGGTTCTATGGTTTACATTTAGATCTATGATCCACTTTGAATCGATTTTTGAAAAAGAGGTAAGGTTGGTGCCTAGATCCATCTTTTTTTTTTGCACGTGGATGTCCTTCGCTCAAGCAGCATGTGTTGAAGAGATGACCGTTGCTTGTCTGATTGCATTTGCTCCTTTGTCAAAGATCCATTGACTGTGTCCATCTCTGTCCATTTTGAGGCTCTCCATTCTGTTCCATTGATCTATTTGTCTTTTCTTTTTTTTGGCCAATATCACGCTGTTCTAATTACTGTGGCTTCATTGGTAGCCTGAAGCTGGGTCGCGTCAGTCATCCGCCTTTGTTCTTCTCCTTCGACACCGCGTTGGCACTGCTGAGTCTTTTGCCTCCTTATTTGATGTTAGAACCCATTTGAGATATCCACACAATAACTTGCTGAGGTTTTTATTGGGATTGCATTAAATCTATAGGTCAAGTAGGGAAGAATGGGCATCTTAACAACATAGAATTGCTTATTTTTCCTTTCCACTTGTGCTATTCACTGAATTTCATGCCCCCCCCCATTAAAATGTTGAAGGCCTACCCTCCAATGTGATGGCATTTGGAGATGGGAAATTTGAGAAGTGATTAGATTTATATGAGGTCATGGGGTGGGGCTCCCATAATGGGATGAGACTCCAGAGAGTTCAGTCCCTCTGCCATGTGAGCGTGCAGAGAGGAGGGGACAGTCTGCACCCCTGGAAGAGGCTGTCCCCTGAGCTCAGCCCAGCTGGCACCTGATCTCTGAGTCATGGCCTCTAAACCTCTGGGAAATAAACGCCTGCTGTCTGGACCCCCAGTCCGGGGTTCTATCAGCTCAAACCGACTAAAACAGCTCGCGGAGAGGCAAATGTGCGGTTCATAAACCGAAATTATTATTTAAAATTTCACATTCTCTCAACAAATACAATTATTTTAAATTTGATTACTTCACACTTATCTGGGCTTCTGTAATACATCACATTACTTCTGATCACATGCACATGAATTACAGTGATATCGTTCGATCATCATTCTTTGGCACACATTTTTTCCCCTAAAAGAATGCTTGAAATATATGCGAGAGGAGGTTTTAACAAAAGAGCATGATCGAGTGAAATGCTACTGTCCAAAAAACACACATGTTTTCATTCCTGGAAGGATGCAGTGATACTCTGGATTGACTGAGATTTCGAATTTTCTCTATAGATGTAAGATATGGATATTCAAATGGCAACATCAGTACCTAAAACAGGGTCAGTTACAAAGAAAAGAAATACTCTTTTGAAAATAAAGGGCTCCTGACAACAACATATTTAAGAAAATCTATTTTCTAATAGATTTGCAAGAAAGTTATAGCAACGTTTACCTTTTAATGGGAGTGATTTGTGGACCCAGTGCTGTGGGTCTCCCTGTCCCTCTGTGCTGTGCCCAGGGAGGTCCACGTAGGGCAGGACAGCAGTGGGACCGAGACCATAGCTTAGGACCTCTGAGGAGCAGCAGGACGTGCCATGATCTGTCTTTCAAAGCAAGACAAACTGTCTTGATGGCTGATGACTGAAGGCAGATTGCAAAGGTGTGCGAGGAGCCAGGCAGATGTCGCGAGGCTATGGAAACGGGATGAGGGTCAGACGCGGGCTCTGCTGAGGGCAGAGGTTAACTGAACAACGAGATGCTGCTCTGCACTGTTGGGAAGAGCTAAAGTCTGAAACGGCGATGACCCTGCTGCCGGCGAGGATGCGGAGTCGCGGGAGCCCTCGCTCGCTGCTGGCAGGATGTGAGGTGGAGCAGACGCTTCCAAAAGCAGTCTGGCAGTTTTCTTATAAAACTCTCATTATACGAACCAGCGGTCACGCTCCTAGATATTTACCCAATGAGTTGAAAACGCAGCCACTCAGAAGCACTATATATGCAGACAGAAAAAAAATACACTGACTGCCCAGGCTAAATCTCTCAAATCAAAATGGGATTCATCCTTCTTCGTTTATCTTACACTGTTCTGTTAACTTATTTTTTAAGTATGGCTTTTAGAGTCCTTTGGTTTCTTTTTTTTTCATTTGATTGTCATCAATTTAGCCCATCGGATGCTCTTAGTAGTTTAGTAATGTGCAAGTAAGCATTAAGCTTGATACTTAAACATTGAGTTGTTTGCTACGTGAAACCAAATGAATTAATAAGCGAAACACTCTGCAGAAATTATTCATGAAATTTACTGACAGGAATTTTACTTTTTATTTTTTGTCACATTTAATGTAATCATACCACATTTTTTTTATGACACTAAATTGGTGCACTTTTTGTGCTACAAAAGTAGAAAGTAAACACATTGTATTTTTATGGTTTTAGTAGTCTAGTTTTAAAGTGTTGCATATTTAAAAGCTATCTCTCTTTGCTATGTGGCTAGTCACAAAAATTATGTTATCATGGCTACAGAGAAGAATACTATGAAGAAGAAAAAAACCTTAGGACACACCCCCTATACTGTCAACACTGACAGGGTTTCATTGCGCTTAATGCCAGCAGACCAGACATGAACTCAGAGCCAGACACTATTTTTGCTCAATGAGCTTGAATTGGAGCAAAAGCTGGTGTAGAAACAGGACAAAATATATAAAGAAGATGAACACTTGAAAGATGGGCAAGCGGAAATGAAGCATGCAGCAGATTCGAATCCATCAAGCTGTCCAAAGGGACCCATTTGTCTACTGGGATTTGCGCAAAATATACCCAAAAGCTTTGTGTCCCAAAGGCAACAATTATTTTTGAACTAAACTATACCATGTTTTTTAATTTTGACAGCCATTAAAAAAACCATTTAATATTAAGTGAATATTTCACCAGATTCAGAGTACCTCTTAAAAATATATCGAGATGTGAACTTCTCTGGGAAAAAAATTAACCATGCTGACTCCGTTACCAGGCAACAGATTCTTAATTACTTCATTCAAACAGAGGTTAGCACATCAACTTTTATTATCTTACAGAAGTTGACTTTGGGGAAAAACACATGCATCTTACAGGAATTTGTTCAAGCCAGGAATTTATGTTTTGATTTTCAACTGAACTATAAATGTCGCAGTGAGTTTTGTGACATTTCAAAATACTCTATTGTTTGGACAGGTGCCATTTTAAAATAAATGCATCCCCGCCCTAAGTCATGATAATCTTCTATAGATGGCAAACTTGAGATTTTCCTATGGCTTAAGGTGAGAGAAATAAGTTGCTTAAAATGTCTATTTTCCTCCTACACCATGATTGTGTCAATTCTTCAAGATTCTTTTTTTTTTAACTTCTTGTGTTGTGAGTAGGAGAAAAGCTAAGTGTCAAGAAAGATGCAGAAAGATATGATGGTGATTGTTCAAAGGTGTTTCTATAAGGAATTTAAAAACATAACTACAGAGCAATTCTCTCGTTTCTGTCAGGATATTTTTTCTTACTCATGTGCAACCCACTAAAGTCAGGTCCTGGATCCAATTTGCAGATGATGAAAGTGGACACTTTGGGACTTCCACCATAAAGAAGCTGGGTTTCTTCCTCCACTCTGTGTATCTGAGCTGGCCTTTGACTTGTCTCGGCCCATCGAATGGGAGCCTGCACGGAGCAGAGAGCGCTGTCCGAGACGCAGCAGTTTCCCTCCGCCAGCTGGGTCCCAGCTCCCTTCCGAGTGGCCCACGGACACAGCATGGATCTCTGCTGGGAAGCAGTGGCCAGCCGAGGTCCAAGCCTGACTGCGCACACAGCTGTCGCCCTGAGCCACTGTGTTCTGAAGCGGAGTGATGTACAGCAAAGGCGAGCCGGCAGGGAAACCAGCACATCCGACCTCAGCTCTGGGACAAGGACATGCGGGGTGGCTGGGTCCCAAGGCTGGAAAGATCATGAGCAAATCAGCAGTGGAGGCTGGTTAGAAAAATCCCACACAAAGCTGGAGAAACAGTGGCCCGTGTAACGTAGAAGCAAAGCACCCGGGAACGCCCTTGACAGCCTGCGTGGAAGAAGATGTGCCTCGTGAGTGCGGGCGCTTCGCCAACTGACGGCCAGGCCAGCCACCTGCAGTGTGGCGGGGCTCCTGGGCTGTTGCCAAGACCGGGAGGAGTAAAGCGGCCTGAAGAAAATGCTGGTCCGTTTGCACACGAGATTTTGAGGGGTTGCAGAGAAGATGGAGCTTAGTGGGAAAGATAAAGCGATTTCTCACTCCCAGACTCCACAGCCAGCAAAAGATTCTTAGAATGAAGTGGGGCCTGGAGGTAAAGCCCGAGTCCAGCGGGAGCGTGGGACCCTTTGTCCAGACTTCGGAAGGCTGAAGGTGGCCTCGCGGTGACACGGGAGGGCTGCCATGGCTCTGCAGAGTGCGGCCTTCCGTGAGCTCCGTCACAAAACAGCTGTATGAACAGCTGAGAGACACGTCTCCGAGTCACTGAGGGCGCGGCTTTGGTTGCTGGAAGAGGACCGACAGGTGATGTATAAAAAGACCCAACGTCTTGAGAGGTTGTGTGTGAAAATGTGACACCAGCTTTGACTCAGGGACATTGAGGCTGCTGACACTTCGCAGGGGCCTCTGAGCCCTCGGTCTTCAGAGAGAGCAATGCACAAGGAGTCTCTCCCAAGGACACAAGGGACACCGTTCTCAGGCTTCCTATGAGAGATGATGGACTTCAAGGTCGCCTGCAGGGAGCACAGCCTGGGGAAGGTGCTTACTATGCAGAACTTGGGGTTACTGTGGGCCAGGGACTTAGCCATGCCTCCACCCTGCTCCACTAAAATGGGAGTGTCTTCTGCCAGTGTCCCCGGACGCCACTGTCCCTGGCTGTGAGCAGCACAGGTAACTAGTCTTTTAAACCCTAGGTCTCTGAATCAAGAAGGGGTGCATTCTAGAAGTGGCGTGTGACAGGAAGTGCATGACGAGAGCCTGGCCCTTGAGCGTGAGGCCCCGGGAGGACAGGCCCTGGGCCTTTGGTTGGAGCGGGCGGGTTCTACATGCTGGGATGCGGGTCGCAGGGCCCGGAGTGGATTGTAGCTGCCTGACGGTCTCCACTGAGTCCGTCTTTTCCCGGTGTGACCGGTACGGGGCCAGGGCCCAGCTCCTGAACTTGCTTTGGCCACTGGGACAGGCTTGTTCGATGCGAGCACAGTCCTGCGAAGTGCCTGCACAGTGGATGTGCCCTGCTTTGCTCATCAGGGAAGGCTGCCCCCGGGCTGGTGTGGGCGATGGTGAAAAACCCATGGGCTAGTCCGTCCCGCCGCCCCAGCTGACTGCGAGCCAGTGAGCAAACCCCTGCGAGACGTCACGAAGGGAAGTGCACGCTACGCCGATGCCACGAGCGAAACATACTCTGCGTCAAGGATGGAACTTTAGTGTGAAATGCTCTGGGCCGCTTTGAGATTTCCCATGCCCTAGGGAGTTTCTTTAGAGCTCATGGCTAAAAAATAAACGTATGCTTTTCATTCATCCTGCAGTGAGACATACTGTCCCTTCTCTTGGTAACCAGAATTTGTTTGGGTAAAGACGCCATCCATGTGTGCGACCTTCGAGGGGGAGAGCAGAAGGCAGCGGCCGTCAGTGCCGAACGCCGCAAGCCTCGTCCTCGCTTCATTCATTGGTCTCTGCCCTGCGTGTACTGAAAACGGGCTTTGCTTTCATTCTGCACCAATTCTCGCGGAATATTGCAGTATTTCTCTACCCTTAACTGCAAGGAGACAAAATCTATGTTTGAGTAAAATGCGCTGTTTACCGCGTTTGCTAACATATTAGTATAACCATGAGCGTTGCCGACATACAGGTTGCCCAAAACTGTAGAGAATTTTTATGAGAGTTTATTTGAGCTAAAACTGATCACAGTTGCTGGGGAGTAAGATTTCACATGCTCTGGAGAGTGACAGTTTGTATTCGGAATTAGGGAAGGGACGTGGGAAGGTTAGGGGGAGGGAAGGGAAAGCCAGGCAGGGGTGGGTCACAGGACAGGTAACAAGATCGCCTGCTCTCCTGAGGGAGGTTTCCTTAGTTCAAAGGGGCCTTAACGTCGACGCCCAGACAGTGGACAGGGCTGGCTCCCGGCAAAGGCAAGCCTTTCACTAAGGAAGTTATGCGCGGGGGTGTGACTGTCCCCGTGACCTGCTCAGTTAGGGCCTTGGGGTCCCACCCCCTGTGACGTTACTTTCCTAAGAACCCTTTTTTCATGCACAGTGTGGCCAGATGTTTGTGACCTGGTACTTTTAAAGCTCTGACCTCCAGATTCTGCGGACACGTAGCTGGTGAAGTCACTAATGAGTGTCCTGACGGGGGTCAGCCACGCTCCCTTCCGGGCGGCACGGCCGCAGCCGCCCGCATCGCACCTTTCCGTGGCTCGCCCGCAAACGCGCTCTCTCACCTGTGCGCGTTCCCGTCCTTGCGGAGCCAGGCGGCGGGTGCCGCCACCGGAGCTGGCTGGAGGCGCCCGAGATGGCACTGGCGGCGCCTGGCAGGGGGCTCCAGCGGCAGCTGTTCCTGGGGCTCCCCGCCCCCCACCCCCAGCCGGCTGGCTGCGAGCGCCGCGCCGCAGGGGCAGCTGTGCCGGCTGCGCCTCCCTCTTTTCTTTTTAAACCGCAGCACAGGAACGTCACGCTTGCTGGGAGAAAATCGCCCCCCACTTGTGAGGCACCCCTTCACTTTAAAGGTGCTCGAGGGAGGCTGTGACTGCGGCCCCACCTACGGCCAGCTCCTCCCACTCCCGATGACCAGGAACCTGGACAAAACGCACGAGGCCGCTGTGTGCAGGCTTTGGACGAAGCGAGTCTCAGACCACTGTGCATCCGACGGCATTTGTTTGCGAGGAGCGACGCTCATGGGGCGAGCGCCCCAGTTCCGCTGGTTCTCCGTGCGGGGCCGGTCGCGAGTCTGCGCAGAGGCGAGGCCGGAACGCGTGGGGCTGGCCCGGGAGCGGGGCGCCGCGCGGGGCGGGCGCAGAGCCCGAGGTGCGGGCGCGCTGCCCACGTGCGGGCGAGCACGGCACATCCCCCCAGCGGGGCGGCCTGCTCTGAGGTTAAGGACCCGGCGGAGACACCGCAGGTCAGGTCGGGGTACAGTCCGCTACGCGTTAGTGCGGCCGGAGCAGCGGACGCGCAGCGTCTCATTAAAAGTGTGGACCTCAGGACGGAACACGGGAAGCGCCACGCGGAGACGACGCCCCGCAGGACGGTCCCCGCTGGGCCCCCGCCCACGGTCAGGCAGCAGCTTCCGGGGCGAGGACCAAGCAGAGCCGACGGGGCCCCGAACGAAAGGGAAAGCGGTGCCAGGGGCGCGCGGCGCTCCCTGAGGCACAGCTTGCCGGGAAATCGAGAGCAGGAACCGCGTCTATAGAAAAGAAGGGGGCTCTGACGTCAGCGAGAGGCACGTGCGCCCTCGGAAGCCAGACCAAGGGAAGCGAAGCAAGTGAGGCTCGTGGGGGAAGGAGGCGCCAAGGCAGCAGGCGAAACCGACGGAAATAAGAAAAAGAGAAACAGACAAACGTAGAACGCGAAACTGATTCTTTAGAATGATGAGTGAAACGGATAAATCTGAGCCTATAATGATTAATGAGCTACGAGAAGCAGAATAAATAAATTACTAGCATTTGGAATGAGAGCGGTGGCATCGGAGCCTATGGCCAACAGAAGAACAATGAGGGGAAAATAATTCTATACTAACAGATGAAATGCAAATTCCTTGTAAGACTCAGATTACCAAAGCTCATTTAAGAAGAGAAAAGCATGAATAACCCTATTTCTATTAAAGAAATTAAACTTCTAGTTAAGATAGTCTCCACGACATAAACTTTGGCTGAGTTTCGGTGGTGAATTCTATCAAACGTATGAGAAAGAAATAATATCAGCCCTACGCGGCCCTTCATTTATAATGCTACCATTTACCTGACATTAAACCACAAAAACACATTATAAGAAAATGAAATCACAGAGCATTATCCTTTATATATATAGACTCAATAATTTTAATAGACCTTATTTTTCAGCGCAGTTTTAGGTTCACAGCGAACTCTAGAAGGCGCAGAGCTTCCCGCACACCGCCCCCCCCCCCGCCCCCGCGCAAACGGCCTCACCGCCAGCATGCCCACCAGGTGGCACATTCGCTCCGATGGATGAACCTGCACGGACATACCACCGTTACCCAGAGTCCATAGTTGACGGCAGGGTCACTCTTGGTGGGGTACCTTCTGTGGGTTCGGACACATGTGTGATGACACGCACCTGCCATTATAGTGTCACGCGGAGCAGTTTCACCGCCCTAAACATCCTCTGTGTTCCATCGGTTGCCAAGTCATCCTTCCCTCCCAACTAACCCCTGGCAACCACTGTCCTACTGTCCCCATAGCCTTTCAAGAATGTCATAGATCTGGAATCACGCAGGAAGTAGCCTTTTTCAGATGGGCTTCTTTCACTTAGTCATGTGCATTTAAGTCTCCTACATGTCTTTTCATGGCCTGAAAGCTCATGTCCTCTTAGCACTAAAGAACATCCTACTGTCTGGATGGAACACAGTGTATTTACTCTAGGTGCAACAATTTTTTAGGAAACACTAGTACATAGAATCTATCAATATATAAAATATGTATATCATGACCGAGTGGATTTTATTGGATTTGCAAGATTGTTTCGACTTCTGAAAATCAATGTTATTTAACCTATTAGCAGATAAAAAAAAGTTACACAGCCATATTAAAAGATGTAGAGAAAGAATGTTAACAAACATTCAATATACATTGATTACAAATCCTCTTAGAAAACTGGCAATATAAGGGAAGCATAGTAGCCTCAAAAACCTACAGCTCTATTGCACTAAGTGGTGAAAGACTGAACGATTCCCCCATAATAAAGAGCAAGACAAAGATGCCTGCTCTCGCCAGTTCTCCCCAGTGTTGTACTGGTTGATTTAGAAAGTACAACCAGACAGGAAAAGATGAAAAAGGAATAAACTTGATTTAATTCACAGATGACATGATATTCTCAGTAGAAACTCCCCACAGTTTTACCCAAATAATAACACAAAAAACCTTCCAGAGTCACCGGTCGAGATTGGCAATGTCATAGGTTTTTCAAGATCGACATCAGAAATGAATTACATTCCAATATCTTTGTTCTGAAAATATGAAAATTGAAATTCATTAAGCAAAAGCATTTTCAAAAAAACCTAACACAGGGATAAGTCTATCAAAATTTGTGCAGCATGTGTATATTGAGAAATACCAAACATCGTGGAGAGAAATTCAAGAAGATTCAAACATATTTAGAGACATACCATATTCATGAACAGAAGACTCAATATATTAATATGTTAATTCTCCACAGTTTAATATGTTTGCTGTAATTTCAATTAAAATTCCAGCAGGCTTTTTATTTAAAAATTAATAAGCTGATTCTAAAATTTGTGTGATAATGTAAAAGATTTGGAAATAGTCAAAAAGAATTTAAGCAGAAGACCAAAGTTGGATGATTTCTATTAACTAATTTATAGGTATAATATGAAAATCCATTACTGAAGACACTGTAGTTTTTATACAAAGACAGTTGTAAATATTTAAAAAAACAGAATATGGAATCCAGAGAGAGACTCAAATATCTATGGCCAACCGACAATCAACCAAAGTGCCATTCTAGTTCAATGCAGAGAGAATCGTCTCCACAAATGGTCCTGAAAAAATTTTATTTATATATATATAATATAAGTATATCTCTTAATCTTTACTTCATGTAAGAAAAATAATTTAAAATGGATCACAGATCTTCATGTAAGAGCTAAATCAAGAAAACTTTCAGAATAATATAGACAAAAAAATCTTCATGGCTTTGGATAAGGCAAAAAAAAAAGATTTTTGGTTTGACATAAAAAGCAAAAACCACAAAAGAAAATTCAAATAAGTCGAAGCTCAACAAAATAAGAACACACACAAAATTCTCTTTAAAAGTCACTTTTAAGAAATGACAGGCCACAATATGGGAAATAATATTTCCAAAACATTAGTCTGATTAAGAACCTATATCTAGAACTTATAAAGAACTTTTTCAATTCAATAAGAAAGGATAGAACATAATGTTTTAAATGAACAAAAATTTGAATATACTTCAGAAAAGAAAGTATACTGATGCAAATAAACACATGAAGAAAACACTTAATATAACTACTGATTTGTGAAATTTAAATTCTAGCCACTATAGCTATTACTAAGTATGCTCTATAATTGTTACCAACCAGAAGACAATACTAAATCTTGGAGAGTAGTAGATAACTGAAAATCTCATAAATTGTGATTTGGAATAAAAAGTAGAGTAGCCACTTTGGAATATAATTTGCTGGTTTCTTTCAAAGTTGAATGTACATTCACCGTATGATTCATTTAATTGTCAGTGAAAATGATGTAAACCAAACATTATAGACAAAAAACTTGTATTTGAATGTTCACAATAGCTTTATTCATACTAGCCAAAATTTGTAAAGAAAGTCAGTATCTATCAAACCAGAAAATGGATTAATAAGTTGTGGTTATGCCCTCAGGAAAGAATACTATTTAGGAAAAAAGAAATGAACTATTAATATATGCATAATAATAATACATGCATAAATTATTCCATAATACTTGGAATAATTTCATAAATATTTTGCTAAATGAACGGGTCAGACATAAAAGACTACATATTGTCAGTGAAATTTTGAACTTAAAAAATTATGGTGACAAAAAGCAGATAAATAGTTACTTAGTGTTGGGGAGGATGGGAAGGATTAACTGTCAAAGAATAGAATGGAATTGTCCTATGCTCTGACTGCATTACTGGTTATGTGGCTGGATATATTGTCAAAACTCATCAGATTGTAAACTTAAATTTTAAGATTTTATTATTAAGTATATTAGACCCCAATAAAGCTGATATAAAAAGTGAATAGAAATAAAAATTTTATCAGAAAAACAGAAGCTGAGAGAAAATATTGCTAGCAGTCCTGCACTATAAGAAATGCTAAAATAAGTTATTCATACAGAAGAAAAATTATACCAGATGGAAAACTTGTATCAACAGAAAGAAATAAGGAGTGTCAGAAATTGTAAATGTGGGAAGACATGTAAAAGACATCTTTTGTAACTTTTTCATCTGTTTAAATGATCACTGATGCTTTAATGAAAATATAACAGCAATGTATTGCCGCCTTTGTAACATACCTAGATGTAAATGGTGTGACAGTGATAGCATGCAAACAGGAGTGGGAAATGGTAGTGTGCTGGCGAAATGTCCATCCACTATATGCGAAGGGCGTCTGAGATAGGTTAAAGCTACATGCTGTAAACTCAAGAGCTACTGCTGAAACGTACAGCGGAAGAGCTGGTAAGCCATTCGTGGAGGTAGGTTAAATCCCCAAAACCCTCACCTAATTCAAATACAAGTGGGGAAAAATAAATAATTATCAACGAGACAAATAGAAAACAAAGCGCAATAGAGTAGATTTAAATACATCTCTTCTGACAGTTTCATTAGATATAAATAATTTAAGCAGTTAGTAGGAACAGATTACTCAAAAAAGTGATTTGAATTGTTCTATCGCTATCAAATAAATCAAATTCATCATTAAAAACTTTTCCACACAGAATGTTCTCTCGTCCCAGTTGCTTTACTGACAGATTTTACCGAACAGATAATGAAAACATTGTCGTTTTATACAATCTTGCCAGAACTACATTTTGGAACATTATTGAATCCATTTAACCAGGCCAGCATTACCCCGACACCAAAATCACGCTTGTGTATATTATAGAAAACCTACTTGCCAATATTTCCATGAATATAGACATAAAAATCCTTAAGAATTAGATCATCAAATCCAGTAATATGTGAAGATGAATTTACATTATGAGCAAGGTGATCTGAGGAATGCAACTTTGATTTAACATTTGAAAAATCACTGAATGCAATCTACATATTAATAGACCCTTGAAGAAGATCTACATGATTTTCTCAATAGTTGCATAAAAGGCATTTGAGAAAATCAAAACTCATTTATAATAAAACCTCTCAACAGACTAGAAATAGAAGGTTACTTCCTGAACCTGATAAATGACATCCACGAGTAACCTACAAATATCAGGCAGAGTTACATTTCTCATAAGTTATGGTACAAGACATGGATGTCAGTTCTCACTACTGCATTTCAGTAGTGGAAAGACGTTCCTATCCAATGCAATATGTCAAGAATAAGGAATGGCATTTATAAAGATTGGAAAAGAAGAAGCAGCTTTATTTGCATATTACCTAACTGCATACTCAAGAAAATTTAAGAAAATTTAAAAAGCTACTAGATGTAATAAGTGAATTTAGCAAACAATCAGGATACAAAATTACTACACAAAGATCGATTGTCATTCTCACTTTTAGCTATAAACCATGTGAAAATGCCAAAACAGCAAAAACATCAAATACTTAAGGGAAATGCTTTAATAAAAGTTAAAGTGTATCACAGTGAAAAACAGCTACAAAATCTGTTAAAGGTAAATTTAAAAGACCTTAAATTTTGGAGAGTTGTATATACCATGTTCATCAATTGGAATACTAAGCATTGATAAGATGCCATACTCCACCAATTAATCCATATATTCAATGAAATTTAAATTGAAATTTCAGTATGCTTTATTTTGCAGAAAATGACAAGCTGATTCTAAAATATATGTGGAAAAGCAAAGCACTTAGAATAGCTAAGACAAGCTTAAATAAAAATAACAGAATGAGAGGACAAACAGTACAGAGACAGAAAATCAGAGCAAATAGAACACATGGAGTCCGAAAATATGCCCATGCAAACCTGCTCATCCGATTTACAACAGAGGCTTCAAAACGATTCGGTTGCTAATGGTAAGCTCTTACAAGAAATTGTTACTGAAATAACCGGATATTGATCTGGTAAAAAATAAACCCCTACCACAAAGAGAATAAGTAATTTAGACCAAAATGTAAACACCTCAAACCACAAATCTCTAGAAGGAAAGGTTGGAAGACACCTTCATAACTGTTACTTTGGGAAAAAAAAGTGTTTTAAATAAACAGAACAGACAACAAAAGCATGGAACATGTACAAGTAGGGAAGGTAAGTCTAACTTTATCACAATTGAACATTTGTGCTCATCAAAAGAACTAAGCAGTGGAATTGCAAACTATGTTACTGATAATACATATATCTATCTGCCAAAGGACTTTATCCATAATACATAAGAAAATACTACAAATCAGAAATAAAATAGATAACTAATCTATAAAAATGGAAGAAAAGACTTGAATAGATGCATCACAAAAATAGGTATATAAATGAATAATAAGAAAATAAGAAGTGTTCAATTTCATTAATCATCAGAAGATTGTAAATTAAACCACAAGATACCACGAACTATACACTAGGGAGCTAAAGTTGAAAAGACTGAAAATACAATACTTTATTGTTGTTTTCAAGGGCCTTTGGAAACATCAATGCATAGATTTCATAAGTTTTAGATATAACATGAAAAACGTTTTTCTCACCAGATATACAACACTGTCACATAATATGTCATGGCTACAGGCTATTATGCCCCTGCCTCTTATTCTGGCCCTGGCATTTTATACTGTATTTAATTCCCATATTTGAACGCTTAGCAAGTATTTTTCTTTACAAATCTCTTGCTCACTATATTCAGAGGCTGTAGACAGAAATGCAATCCAAGTCGAATTTTCACCGTAATTTATAGTTGTCTAACGCCTCCATGTGCAGCTGCTGGAGAGAGGTCTTGCCCAAGCTCAGATTTATGGTCTCTCTCCTGCAAGAGATCGCAGGGCACCACTGTGCCCACCTAACCTCGGGCTAATGGTACAATTAGCACTGCGATACGAAGTCTCTGAGCCAACACGAGTTCCCTCCTGACATGATTAGCTCCAGGGACTCTGGGCAACGGGAGCCAGTCTCAGAGTGCAAAGTAATTAACGCTGGAGGACGAGCACAGGACAAGGAGGTCAAGCAGCCGGCAAAGCGCCGCGCAAATAGAAGTTCAGCTAACGCGCTGGAAATGGGAACTTTCTCGAACTGAATTTTGTCAATTTCTTTCCACGTCTCTTGTCATTTTTCTCCTGATTTTACGTGTACAGAGTGGTGGGAATACAGGGAAGAGAGAAATCACTACAATTATGCAAACACAAAGCACCCTAATTGAGAATAACAGTACTATGAAATCGCTAGTGGGTGACGCTGTGCGGCGGCAGCTGTGTGACAACTCGGGGGGGGCCCTGTGACAGAGGGGAGGCCTGTGTCCTCACTGCATATTTTTTTTCACTTATCGGAAGCACAGCACATACGGATCCAAGTGCAAAGAAACTGCTTTTTGACAATGTTGCCACCGACCCCCTAATATATGAATGGCACAAGGGAAGATTAACAAGACAAACACAAACAAAAGGGCAGGGAAAATAGCTGATAAAAAATAATGATACCCTTCCTGTCGTTTATGGAATGAGTGAAGAAAAAGACTTTCCTAGAATCAAAACAATAGCACCTCGAAATTCTCCTAGTTAACCCTTCCACAGGCACATCTGAAACACATGCTCCTTGGTTCTCTGTGGCTCATTATTGCCTACGTGGCAAAAACACAATAGAGCATTGTCCTTAGTTGGATGTGTTCTAAAAGTTAAAAAATTTATGCTGACATTCTGGTAGAAATCGGTATGACTGCATGATGGTCCACACCAGGGATAAATGCTGCTGATTTTGACAAGCCAGTTAGAAAAGTCAGCAGGACACACTGAATATAATGTTTCATGCGACTGTGGGAGCGATTGGAGAGAAAACGAGGAAGATAAAGTGTTCCCCGTCCCCACTCTGTGGCTTGCCACATTGGTCCCACACAGGGTGGTAGCAGTTTGTGCAAAGGGCTCACACGCTGCTCAGTGCCTTTGAACCATGATGCACAATATATGCCAACACAATGTAGCAGTTAGAGCTGCACTGGATAACTGACTTCCGAAATAAACCCACTTTAAGCGTCTGATAATCTTGTGAAGAAGCTGAAGGCGGCACTCAGAAAGCTTGTGGCACACACATACATTCAATCCCTTCTGCAGATTCACAATAAACGTTAGCATATTATAGAACACTCTGGAGTAAAAAAAAAATCTCATGCTTTGTTAAACCCACAGGGTCCTGCTTTATCTTTAATCCAAAGGATCCCATTTCAAATGCCGTTTTTAAATGGAAAACCATTTTAAGATATGCTGGTTTGTGCTGCACATATCTGTATAATGATGTATCTCTTCTGCTGCCAATGATTACTGGCAATGAATAATTTCCTTCTTAAAATATTTTCAAGTGTGGGTTAAACAGCACTGTGTGAACTGGAAGTCTGCGAGCATGTTTGGTGAATTCAGAAAGAACATTTTGTTTGGCTTACTCATATGAACCCTCCTCAATTCTAATTTCCCACTGCAAAGACCAGCTCAAATGGTCAACTGAGCGTCCCTGTTCATGAAAGAATAGGTGCTACCAGGTGACAGCTGGCACGTATGTGTCCATCTATTTCGGATGGGCGCCATCTTGGGAAGTGCTTTATTGGCCATCTTTAGATCAATTTGTAATCTTCAGATTGTGGTCAGTGCAACGGAGGGCTGCCTGTGGGTCCTGGCTTCAGACTGCAACACTCTTTACCAGTCTGGGCCTGGGAATAAAAGCAGAGCTTTGCTGAATCAAGCTGTTAAGTTCACTGATCCACAGAGATTATTAGGACAGTCAACCCACATTTCCTGTTGGGGGGATGAGAAGTGACACTGAACTACTTTCTTCTGATGCAGTGGCAAAAAAAATCCTGTTGCCAGAGCCCTAAAGCGATTCATGGGAAAGTGTCAAATTTCAGTGCTGTTATTTTATTGTACAGATATTTTTATTTCTCTTTTCCTTTGTTTTTCTCTGTCCTTAGCAGTCTCATTTACCTAGCTCAATATGCCTACCGAGCCCATAAAAACACACTATGCATTTATCTCTAATTTCAATTGATGCATTGTATACATAGTGCTCTATCTTAAGTCTGCCATTCCTTTCTGTTTATATTAAAATATCGAGGCAAAGCCTGAAGTTACGGTTGCATCTGTCTTTGCCCATGTTTCATGTCGGGTGCTGAGTGCTGTTGTGAGCAGACTATGCCGGGTCCCATCCACGCAGCCGCAAAAGGGCTTGCTCCCGGGGTCAAATCATTATAGGCACTTTAATCCTTTAGAATATTTTTTCAATACTGTTTACACCAGGGACTTTCTTGTACAAATCCTCTTCACACAGACAAGAATAACACGGGAAGAAACTATTTGTCTCTGATCTCTGCGAACAGGAAGCCTTAGGGGGCTTTCCATCTTTCAAACCTACCAGGAGGAGATTAATCAAAGATCTCTCTGCCGCCTGATGCACAATCAGTCCCATGGCTGCGATGCTGCTGATCGAGTTGTGGTGGGATGGCAGGGTCACAGCACCCACCGCTGTGCCCGGTTGGAGCAGAATCAGAGCGGGTATGTGCTCACCAAAAACATCTGGTGGCTCACGGTTTCCCCAAACAGGTCCGGACACAGTGCCTGTGTGAGGCGTGTCCTCACGTGAGCCTCACTTTAGAACCACACAAACCCTTGCTGTTTCCAACCCGTGGCTGGCCTTCTCTTTACGAAGATTCTCAATCTTATCAGCATCGATTTGTTTATGACTTCTCTGACGTTCTATTGTACATCGTACACATACAGTACTCTTTCGCGGATATGATTTCATTTAATGCCCACAATGAATATGTGAAATAAGCCTGAGATATATGTTCAAATACTTTAATCGATATAAATCCACAGCAAACATCTCGGTGGGGAGAGGCCTTAGAAAATGACAGAGACAATGTCAGGCCATGCCATGAACTTGGTTGCACAAGTTCCTTTGAATTTTCTGGTCTCTGTTCCCTCAATTAAAACATAATTCTCTTTAGGGTCTTAGATCCTAGTATTTCTGGTTCTATTGTTCTCATTTAAAGACATAATCACATATTCTTATTGAGATAAATGTGAAACATATAAATGATTTTTATTAAAATTATTTTTTATTTAAAGGACTTTTATGCAAGATTAAATTTGAGTAATGTATTTTAAATTAGATGTCAGTGTCAAGCTGTGAAAGAAATGTTACACATCTTAGTAGAATTTTTTAAAATGAAGAGAGTAGTTAAGGAAGGAAGATTTCTAGACTTTCTTAGAGAAGACAAACAAAAGCAAAGAAATAAACTAAAGAGATGTGTTGAAAAATAACCTGAAAATAACCAGAGAAGGAGCGAGTGTGGTCTTGGAGGGGTTTGAACTGGAGGAAGTGAAACCTGACTTCAATAAAGAAAAGCAAACAGAAGTTATAGGTTATGGTGATGCCTTGAACGACAGATCAGAGCTCAAGAATAAAGGTGGTGGAGTTGGGATGATGACAAGGGACATAAATGAATGTCTTTTAGCCGAAGAAGTGGAAACCACTGAAGAGCTTCCCTTAACATTTAATACACTTTTTTTCTGGCAAGATGCTCTGATAAGACATTTACTGAAAGAAAAGGTTTGTATTATGGGCAGCAGAGAGTGCATCAATTTTTGCCAAAACATGGTAAGGAGTGTGAAGTTTTTAAGCAAGAAAGAAATTCAAGATCAAGCCAGGCAAAATATTTCTGGTGAACAGGTGAGCCGTGTGGTCAGAGAACTTGATAGGACCCAGGACTATCAAACCTTGGATTTATACAAAGGAGAAAGAAAAGGGGCTGGATGAACCCAGGTCCTCTGTGAACTGCCATCCTGGAGGGCAGGAAGCCAGAAATAGGCATTTTAGTCCAGGGCTGAATGAAGCCAAAACCAGGAAGAAAAGGAGAAAAACACAGAAACTGGGACAGAAGAATCAGAGTCAAAGCAAAAGTTTGGAAGTATCAGGTTAACAATGGTCATAACCATTGTTCATAATCACCTGGGTTTAAAATTGTTCAATTACATACATTATGCTTTAAATTGCATTAAAACAAATGAAATATATGTGGTTATTAATAAGTTTTATATTATATACAATATTTAATAGTATTTTCCCCTTCATACATTCTTGTGACAACATTCTATGATGTTTGACTTATTTCTAAAGTGTATTTTATAGCTACATAATATTCCACTGTATAGAAGTATCAGAATTAATTTAAATAATGTGAACTGTTAAACATCAGGGGTTTAAAAATAATTAATTAAAAGATGATATCCATGATTATTTTTTTTGGATGACGCCCTTGACAGGAAATTACTGGTCTGAAAGAAATGGCATTTAAAATGTCATCTGGAAATAGTTTAGCAATTTGTAATTACATCAGTGATAGTTCCTCACATCCACACTTTGGTTCTTGTTGCTTGTTTTAATATGGACTATTTGTTAGGGCACTTTTTGGTTCAGAATGAAATTGAATAGAAAATACAGAGAGTTCCCACCACTCCCCTCCTCACAGCCCCCACTATCAACATCCCCACTGTTTGCAGAAATCAATGAACCAACGCTGGCATGTCATCATCATCCAGAGTCCATAGTTCACCTTAGGGTCACTCCTGGATGCTATAGATTTGGGACAAATGTACAGTAACACGTATCTGTCACCACAGTATCATACAATACAGTTCACAGCCCTAAAATTTCTCTGTGTTCCACCTATTCACCACCCCCCCCCAAACTCCAATCCCTGATATTTTTACTATCGCCATAGTTTTGCCTTTTCCAGAGTGTCATACAGTTGGAATCATATGGTATGTAGCCTTTTTGGATGGGTTTCTCTCAGTTTGTTGTATGCATTTATTAAGATCCCTCCATGTCTGTTCTTGGCTCAATAGCTCCTTTAAGTGCTAAATAATGTCTCACTGTCTGGATGGACCACAGTCTCTATCCATCTGCCTGCTGAGGGGCATCTTAGTTGCCTCTAGGTTTTGGCAGTTATGAATAAAAGTGCTACAAATATTGTGTGCAGGCTTTAGACACACATTTTCAACTCTTTTGGGTAAATGCCAAGGGCATATTTTCTTGATCATGTGATGAGAGTAGATTTAGTTTTGAAAGGAATGGACCAAGTGGCTGCACTGCTGTGCATTCCCCACCAGCAACCAGCAAGAGTTCCTGCAGCTCCACGTTCTTGTAGTATCTTGTGTTGCCAGTGTTTTGGGCTTTAGCTTTTCTAATAGATGTATAGCGGAATCTCAGTGTTGTTTTTCGTTTTATTGCATTTCCCTCACGAGGTACAATGTGGAGCATCTTTTCATGTGTTTATTTGTATCTGTGTCTCTTCTTTGTGAGGTGTCTGTTCAGATCTTTTGCCCATTTTTTAATTGGTTGCTTGTGTTCTTATTCTTCAATTTAAGCGTTATTTGTGCATTTTGGATATCAGCCCTTTATCAGACATGTATTTTGAAAATATTTCCTCCCAGTCAGTGGCTTGTCTTTTTATTATCTTCACAGTATCTTTTGTAGAACATAGTTTTTACTGTTAATTAAGTCCAACTTATCAATCCTTTTTCATGATTGTGCTTTCTGTATCTTATCTAAAAAGTCATCACCAAACTCAAGCTTGGCTAGATTATCTCCTCTGTTATCTCTAGGAGTTGTATAGTTCTGTGTTTTACATTTAAATCTATGGTCCCTTTTGAGTTAATTTTTGTGAAACCATGTGAGATTAAGGTCTAGGCCCTTTTTGTCTAGGCCCTTTCTAATACCTTTTCTTGTCTCGTTGCATTAGCTAGGACTGATGCTGAAGGATGCTGAAAAGAAGTAGTGAAAGAGGACATCTCCGCCTTTTTCCTGATCTTCACAGAAAAACTTCAAGTTTCTCACCATTAGGAATTTTATAGATATTCTTTTACTAGTTTGCTAAGAATTTTTACCTTGAATGGGTGTTGAATTTTGTCAGATGCTTTTTCTGCATCTATGGACATAATTCTGTGATGTTTTTCTTTAGCCTATTGATGTGATGGATTATATTAATGAATTTTTGAATGTCGAACCAATCTTGCATACTTAGAATATGAAAACTCATTGTCAATTTAAAATTTAAGAATTTTAAAATAGTAACTTTATTATTAGTGAGGATAAACTTTTTAATATACTTATTTCTCATTTTGCAAATTTACTGTCTATATACCTTACCATTTTTATATGAGCATAATATTCCTTATTGCAAATACAGTTTATGAGTTAATAACACTAAACTTTTGTCTTTTGCACATTTGAGAAAAACGTGTTTGTAGTTTGTGATTTTTATTTAGGTGAACTACTATGGTTTTCTTGCCTTGTAGTCTATTTTATTTTCCATTTATTTAAATATATATTTCTGCCGTGATTCTATAACTAATTGAGCAACGCACTAACCAATCCCAGGCAGATGTCAGTTCCTTCACTTGTGAAATAAAGTAACCAAAACGAACTCTGAAATTTCTTTTCTCTCTAAAATACTGGTATTCTCTGCCTCATTTCTGTTCTAACTGAAATTCAGGTACAAATGGGATGCTTGCTTTTTCAAAGATTCTTGCCTAAAAGAAGACTAACCAAAGGTGATTTGGTCTAAGAGAAGACTGACCAAAGCCACTTCTACTGAAGTGGCTTCGTGTCATCCTTCTGGGCTAGGCACTGTGGAACTGTGCTTGCTCAACCCCGTGGTCTGCGGCATGTCATCAATGATCTGAAATCAGAAAATTATCTTTTCCAAGTTAAAAGAGAATGGCAGGACTCTTCAGTAACCCCTATTCTTCATTCACTCTTAACATCACTTAATTTCAAACTTACTAGAAAATTTGAAATCATCCACACGAATAATGCTTATTTAAGTTATATGTGAAAAAGTGGGTATGAATGTGTTGAGATCGATCATATGAAATTTCAAATTTGATGGCATCCTACTGGAATCATGATTGCAATTCCTTCTGTTATTGGTTTCTATGGTGCATGGGCAATATGGTGAAAATCCCAATATTCTTAAAATAAATTGAAAAATTTATATTATGTATGGCAACATTTTGGAAGTGATTCAGTCACTTGAGTCACCTAAGCATTTCTCGAATCAGAAAACACCTTTTGGGCATAGAAGTAGTATTTTCTATCTTAGAGGCAAATATACAACTGTAGATGACCTCAGAACCCCTGCTTCCCAAGCCTCCCCAGGTTTTCATGCTGTGTTTCGGTCAAGCGAACATGATGTTCTCCATGCCCCTCTATTTTCAACACTTAATTTCTCAATCAAAACTCCTTTTCCATTACCCAGGCCATTCCCACTTATATCCCCTATTCCACACTTTACGAGTTAAATTTAAGGCACAAGGTGGTCTGTTTTCAACAGAAGATTTCCAAGTGGGGCCAACAGATTCATCCGCATCATAATATCTCATAAATCTCTCAACATCTGTTGGGAGGCCAGGAGATAAGCTTACCACTGATGCACAAAAAGAGGAGAGAAAGATGAAGCATTAAAGATGAACACACACACACTGAGACAAGGACTAATTAGAAAATGATGAGCAGTAGTTCACTCAAAATGTGCATTTGCAATTTCCTCTAAGTGGCTCTTTTCCTAGGCAACAATTTGTGGATAATGAATTCATTTTTAAAATCACAGAACTTTATTTTGGGGGTGTACATACTTTGAGAAGCTACCAACAGCAGTGAGATCATAGAAAAAAAATGTTTATTCTGAAGGTGTCAATTTGATGCAATTATAGCACATATGCATGAAGCAGCAAACAGATCAAGCCAGAACATAAACCGCTCCCAAGCTTTTGATAGACAAATTACATAATGAGGAGGAATAATCTGATTGGACTATTGTCTTTCTTTTAGGAAACCGAAGAAACTGAAGGCAGTGTCTGCATGACAACTTATTTGTATTATGAATAAAATACAGGAGCTTTTGTGCAAAGCATCTTTTCTGTGTCAGAATGCAGTGAAGGTGATGCCCACAAAAAAAAAAAAAAAAAAAAAAAAAGCCAAAACCCCAAAGCAAAAAAAACCCCACCAGCCCCTGTTGCATTTATCTTGTGTGAATAGCTGAGAGGTGACTGGAGATCAAATGGACCTGGGAAGACCCTTTACAAGTCCTTGCTTCATTTGGCCGATAAGAACAGAGACGTGGGGGGAGGGGGCAGAACCGATCTGAAATCATAGGTTGTTAGAGGAAAAGTCAGAGGCCAAGCTAGAGCTCATGGCCACAGAGTCTCTGCAGTTTTTATTGTTACTCATTTGGGCGTTTGTTTGCTTATCTGATATTTATTTTGTGAAACAGGTGATACACAAATATATACGAAGTACTTACAAACTATAAAAGGTGAAAAGTGAGTATCCTTTGATCCGTACCTTTCCAATGTTCCTCCTTAGAAGTAACGAGTTTTACTAATTTCACATTTATTTCCATTTTCAAAAGAACATATACACAGACACGCATTCATTTATTTCTACTCAGTGTTTCTTGGCCGTCTTTCTACTTAAGTAACACACAGCTGCCTCCCTCTCTTCCATGCTCCCCGCAGGGCATCCTATTTTATCGACGCACATCATGTATTTAACGAGCCTTCCATTAACGGCGTTTATTCTCACCCAATCTGTGTTTGTGTGCAGCACGCTGCACGCTTCCGCCGCGCCTCCTCTCCCAGGATCCCCACCCCGGGTCCCAGGGGGGGCACCTGCCAGGCCGGGGTTCCCCGCCCGTGTCCCCGTCGCAGGCAGGGTTCGTCCTTCGCGGACGGCGCCGGGCACGGTCTGCTTGTCGGGGCCCGGAGGGATGTCCGTCCGTCCGTCCGTCCGCGCGTCCGTCGTCCGTCGTTCACCGCCTGCAGCTCGCGGCGGCGCGGCCGCGTTTCTCCCGCGCTTTTTCTTCTCTGCGCGCAGCGCGGGGAGCGCGGGCGCCCCCTGCCGGCGTGGGAGCCGCGCGTCCTCCGGCACCGCGCGCACCGTGCGTGGCGGCTGCAGCCAGCCAGGGCCACGCGAGCCGGGCGTGACGGGGACCCGCCTCAGACCGACCCGGAACCTGACGGAACCGGGGCGCGGGGACCCCCTCAGACCCGAATCCGGAACCTGACAAAACCGGGGCGCGGAGACCCGCCTCAGACCGACCCGGAACCTGACGGAACCGGGGCTCGGGTTCCCGCCTCAGACCGAACCCGCACCGGACAGAACCGGGGCGTGGGGACCCACCTCAGACCCGAAACCTGACGGAACCGGCACGAGATGGACCCGGAACCTGACGGAACCGGCACCAGACGGACCCGGAACCTGACGGAACCAGGGCGCGGGAACCCGCCTCAGACCGACCCGGAACCTGAAGGAACCAACACCAGACCGACCCGGAACCTGACGGAACCCGCCTCAGACCTGACGGAACCGGGACGGGGGGACCCGCCTCAGACCTGAACCAGCACCGGACCGAACCGGGGCGCGGGGACCCACCTCAGACGGACCCGAAACCTGAACGAACCGGCACGAGATGGACCCGGAACCTGACAGAACCGGCACCAGACGGACCCGGAACCTGACCGAACCGGCACCAGACGGACCCGGAACCTGACCGAACCGGCACCAGACGGACCCGGAACTTGACCGAACCGGCACGAGATGGACCCGGAACCTGACAGAACCAACACCGGACCGACCTGGACCCTGACGGAACCGGGACGGAGGGAACCCGCCTCAGACGGACCCGGCACCAGATGGACCCAGAACCTGATGGAACCGGCACCTGACGGACCCGGCACCAGACCGCCGCGGCCGCAGAGCCGGCCTCGCGCGAACCGCGTCAGGAGAAGCCGCCCAGCAGGACGGTCGCGCGGGGCAGCCACGCGGTGTCCCCGCTGAGGCGACAGAGACGGCGGCGCGGTGAGTCCTCGCGCGCGCGTTGTCCCTACCGGGCTCGGCGCGTCCCGGGCGCGTCCTCTGTCGCGGCGTCGCCATCCTGACCCGCGGCCGCCGGGCCCCGATGCGCGTGGCGTGAGGTGCGGGCACGCGCGCTGCTCCGCCACTCCCGCCTTCGGGCGCGCGCGTGCGTGTGCGCGCGTGCGTGCGCGCGCATGCCTGTGTGCATGTGTGCGCGTGCTTGTGTCCGCGCGTGTATGCGAGCGCGCGGGTTGCACACTCACACTCGTGGTGAGTGTGAATGATGTCGCTGTGTCTTGGAACTGCGTTTTTCTAATGACTAGTTGTAGAGAGCATCTTTTCAGGTATTTATTGGCCATTTGCATATCTTTGCATACATGTGTATCGCAGTCCTTTCCCCATATTTTCATTGGCTTATTTACATTGTTATTGAGTTATAGAAGTTCTTTATATATTTTGAATAGAAGTACTTATTAAAAGTATTATTTGCAAAAATATTCTCCCATTCTGTGATCTGATTGATCATGTTTTTAAAAGATTTTCTGATCATGTCCTTTAAAAGCACAAAGGTTTCTAATGTAAAATCCCAATGTATCTATCTTTTCTTTTGTTATTCATGCTATGGGTGTCCAATCTTAGTCCATTGCCAAATCCAAGGCCCTGAAGATTTGCTCTTAACTTTTCTTCTGAAAGTTCAATAGTTGTTGCTCTTATGTTTGGGTTATTACTCCATTTTGAGTTAATTTTTGTATATGGTTGAGGTAAGGACCCACTTTCATTCTTTTGCATGTGGATACCTGCTTATCAGAGAAGCATTCATTAGCCTAGTCATAACCACCGAATGGTATTGCCAGCCTCATAAAAAAAAAAAACATGGTGTATGTTCTTTTTTTTTTTTCTCAATTCTATTTCATTGGAATAAAATGTCTATTCTTATGCCAATACCATACCAGTTTTTATTACTATAGTTAGGCTTTAATTAATTTTCAGAATTTTGAAAATATTGATTATGAAATTTTTGTCTTTGTTTTGGTTGCAAAGGCTTGTGATTTGTTTTGTCATCATTTCATTTCATTTTAATTTTGAACTTGGAACTGTGATCAGAGACATCCTATTTTATTTGTAAAAAATTATTATGCAGTGAAATGCAAATATCATAGAAGTGTATATTTTAAAGAACTTTCAGAATCTTGACACAGTTGTATAAGTAGCGCCCAGCTCGAGAGATGGAGCACTACTCACACCTCAAAAATCTGCTCACATTTACCTCCAATCAATCATCTCCACTCTTAAGGGTGACCTTAATTTTAACTTCTACTGGAATAGGCTACTTAGCCTGGTATTTTGGACTGTATATAGATTATATTATCTCTGCGTGGTTTTGTTTGTTTGTTTTTTGTGCGATTCACTTTGCTCAACTTTATATTTGGGATGTTTATCTTTTTGTGCTGTTATAGATCACTCATTCTCATTCTGGGTATTATTCTATTGTGTAAGTATGTCAGGATTTATCCGGTCTTGTATTGAAAGGCACGTGAGCAGCTTACATTGTATGGCTGTTAGGAACAGTTCTGCTAGGACCATGCTGGTTTGCCTCATGGTGCATATATGTTTGGGAGGATATTTATTAGGTAAACTAAGAGCCTGGTTGCTGCGTACGAGTACGGATATGCTCTATTTTCTTATGCACTGACGAAGAGTTTTCTAGCACCATATGAGTGTTTCTAGTTGACTCATATGCACTATAATACTTAAAAATTTTTTTCTAAATTTTAGCCACTCTGGTAAGTACCCTTATGTTTTGCTGTTTTTTTTTTATTTGTGTTCCCCTTATTGTTAAGTTGGGCGCCTTTCATGTGCTTATTTGCCATTTGCATATATTTTTTTCAATTGCCTTTTCAAGTCTTTGCCTAGTGTATCATTGACTTCTCTGTGTTCCATAATGATTTGTAGAAGTTCTTTCTATATCTTAGATATGAGTTTTTGGTATGTGTGTGTGTGTGTATATATATATATATACATATATATATATATAACAAATATATTCTCACACTTTGGGTTTGCCTTTATATTATTCTTATTATATTTTAATAAACAAAAGTTTTTAGAAATTTAGAAACAGTCAAATTTATCATTTTTCTTTGTTAGTGTTTTTCCTTTTTTAAGATATATTTGCCTAAACCAAGATCACTAAGATATTGTCCTGCATTTTTGTTAAAGCATTATCTTTTTCTTTGGCACTTAAATGTGCAATCCACTGATTGTTTTCCCCTAGGGTGAGATGAGAACTGAGATTTGTGTATAGGATGAGGTAGGGGATTTAGCTTCCTTCTTGCCTCTATGGAAACCAGTTGTGCTGGGAGAATTCGGAGATGTCCTCTGAGATGCTGGGCCTTGGTACCCAGTAGAATGTATGGAGAATTACAAGTATGATGGATTTTATTCTTGATTAGGTTATGCAATAGAATGAAGGTGAAGTGAATTTTTAGATGTCATTAAGGCTCAATTCAGCTGGTTTTGATTTAATTAATAAGGAAGTTATTTTAAGTGGATATGATCTAATTAAAGGAGCCCTTCAGAGGGACTTGGCCTTATTTGAAGGGAGAGAGTCAAAGCATGAGAGAAATTCTCCTGTTGGCTTTGAAAGAGTAAACTATCATTTTGGAGAGGGGCCCTCATGTGAGGGAACAGCAGCTGGACTCTCTCAGCTGAGGGTCTGAGTCCAACAGCCCCAGGGAGTGAATTCCAGCAACCACCAGGTGCTCAGGAGAGGGCGGGCCCAGAGCCTCTGGCCCTGACCAGCACCTGCAGTGCAGCCTGGGGGACCCCGAGTGGAGGACCAGTTCACCTGTACCTGCATCCACAGAAATGGTGAGCAATGCATTTGTATTGTTTTGAGCCACTAAATGTGTGATAATTTCTTATGACACCACAGAAAACAAATGCACCAGTGGATATGAAACCAATGATTGAAAAACATACCATTTTCCCGACTGCATTGTAGTACAACCCCAAAAATCAACCACAAAAGGATGGTCTGTTTCGAGATTCACCATTGAGTTCCATTGACTAGTGAGTCAAGGCTGTGCTGATACCTCATTATCTCCTTATAGTAAGTCTTGATCTCTAGTAGTGTTAGATCTTTTAGGGTTGTTATTCTGCTTCAAAATGTCCTTGGCAGGCCTCGGTCTTTTGCATTTGTGTATGGATTTTAGAATGAGGCTGAAATTTTTGAAAAATAAATGCTAGAAATTTGATTTGGATTGTATTGCATCTACCTGTAATTCTGTAGTTTACCCACAGTTTTATATTTTATATATAGTAGTATAAATTATTTTTACACTATGAGCAAGAATACAATAAATATATTTCTATTCTCCCTTTACTCCTCTCTTAAGTTCACTACCTGACTTTAGTATATAAAAACATTTTCTTAATTTTTACCTTTATGCTCATATTTATTTGGTCTTCTAATTTATCATCTTTAATTTCAATCATTCATCTCCTTGCTGTGAAAGATGATAGAATCAGTATACATGGTCTTTCATTTTTATCAAAACTTTTGTATTGTTTCTGGATTATTAAGACTTATAACATTCTGTTCTTTACCCATAAATAGCGTATTTGTTTTAGTTGTCCCTGCAGTAAAATAAATGACATTGCATTTCATTGGCAGTAGTTTTTCTGGTTGTCTTTTGGTTAGTTGAATTTGTCCTTTAGTACTCTAGTAGTTCTTTCTTTCTTTTTTTTTTTTTTTCGGAAAGAATTATAGGTTATTAATATTTTTTCATTTTATTTTTTTAATTGGAATTACAATCTGGCTGTTTATAACATTCTTGGTTCACACTTTCTTTCCTTGTGTGCTTTGTATTGCAGCTCTGTCTCCTAGAATTTAATTTTGCTCTGGAGAAGTTTGAGGCCAGACTGATTTAGACTTCCCTTGGTCACACTTGTTAGGCAGCTTTTCTCTCTTGTCTACTGAGTTTTGCAGCTTTACTCAGATATTGCAGATGGGGTTGCTGTTGTCTTTAACTTTTATTAAATCAAGGTTTTGCATTTCTGATTTTCTTTATTAGTTTAGGGTAATTCCCAAGTTGAGAAAGCAAAAATACAGCTGTACTCTATCACCTCTAAGCCAAGAAGTATCTATGCTACACTGCTTCCCTGGTTTGTTCTCCTGGGTTATAAATGTGTCTTTATAGATATATATCACATTTCTTCTAGGAGGTTTATAACTTTACACTTGAATCAGCAAAATAGATAGCATCTCATAGGTGGTTAAGTCAGAGAAATGTTCTTTTTCACCATTTACTAAACCCCTATTTAGAAAAAAAGAAATATGACAGTTTCCTTTGGTTAATAATAATTAAAGCAAGAATAGCTTCAACAACAATGCCAGCAGCAGCAGGAGCTAACAGTGTTACGTAGTTACTATGTACATAACAACGTATTCATCATTTTATGTGATTGTCACAGTTAATGTGGATAAAGTGGCTCAGTTGGCAAGTGATGGAGCAGCGATGGGGTCCTGTGCTTTCTGACTTCAGAGTTTTCGCTGCCTTTGTGTAGGGACTGCTCAGGGGCCGTGTGCTTTCATTTTTATGTCAGAATTCAGCGTTGTTTTCTGCAACTGTCTAATTTACATGGAATGATGGTATTTCTGTGAAGGCCTAGCATCATCTCTGTACAGGGTCTAATACCCGCTCTACAATTTCATGGTTGAGACTATCTTTTCTTTATTTATCATCTGCTCCATACCCTCTCTTTGGAGAAGCAGAGAAATAGTGAAATCTGCAAGCGTCTCAACCATCACCTTTGAAATTTGGGAACTCAGAAGTCATTTAAAGAGGTGTGGAATTTAGCACAGCTCTGTGATTATGGGAAGTTATTTAACACATCTGAAAATTAGTTTCTGCATATATGGAATGGAAATCCTGTGGGGGTTTTTTCCCTCCAATCTAGGTCCCTGTCACCTTTAGTCTGCTCTACATACAGCACTGAAAGTGACATTACACAAGCTATCCTTAGCTAGGAAACTGTATTTAACTCAGATGTTTCTTTCAAGTGGTTAAGAAAACAACTTTTTATATTATGATAGACTTGGATTTTATTTCTTTCTCTGGCCTTGTTGCTAAGTCTAATTAGTACATTATTCATAGAATTTTGTGAGGATTACATAAAATAATCCCCATGAAAGGGGATTGCTATTGTTACTACTATTATTATTTCTCCTTGGTTGTACAGCAGGATAATACAGAAATATGAAAAAATACTTAGACAAAGCAATACCAGGCCGTGTGATAATTCTTATGTACAATACACATGTTAAAGAACTAATAACTGTGAAAAATTATGAGAGGTAAAGTAAGATGTTGTTTATAATTTGGTTAAATATCATCATTTTTGAGTATGTGGGATAAATGTATAGTATCTTATAAATGTCTGACATCTGTCTTTTTTTGTTAGTAAAATGTACATATTCAAGCCAGTCTGAATCATTTGGCATTTGTTAAGCAGGCACAGGCCACGTCTTTTAAATAGACCCAGTACGTTATGCTTCTAAAATGTGTAGAAAACCACTCAGAGTTTTTAGAGCAAATTCTTTTGTTTTGAATGAATTTTGTTATGTTAAAGCGAACATCGATCCCTCCATTCCTGACAAATACCTTAGAGCAACTTGGTAGGCAGCAGGTTATTCTTGACCCATTCGAAGCAATGAAGAGGGCAGGGATGAAAATGTGATAGTGAGAGGCAATTTGAGAGATAGGATCATGAAATCTTACAGTTCAGGCTTCCGAGGAAGGAGGAGAGGGAAAGTAACAGGGGTGGGAACAGACTCGGAGTGATGGCATTTATGTTCAGCCTTCCCTCTACTTCTTACATGGCGGACTACTTGAAAATAAACCGTGACACGATTAGGTTATTTTCTTTTATTTCTATATATTATGAAAAAAATAAACAATTTCTCTGTGTTTCTCCAAATTTATTTTATACTTTATAAATAATCTGATACCAAAAAAAACAAGTATTGGAACAAAAGATTAACAGGATGACAAAAAAAGTAAGCCGTTGTTAAAACCTTAGGAAACAAATTCTATTTAATTGAGTTTATTGAGTTTCAATGGTATGTAGGTGGAAAGTTAGAAACCAGTCATTTGAGACTGCCTTAGTGCAGAATGTAGGGGCAGTCTTTCTATAGGAATACTTTTATGCCTCGTCATGACTGAATGCCTTAGCTAGGACTGGACAACAGCACATGGAGCGACTCTTTGAGAGATGTGATAAGATATTACATTTGGTGGGAAATGGAGTTGATCTGAAATGACTTTATGAATAGAGGCAGAAGAGAATGATCTAGGTTTTTTACTTGTTTGCTAACTTGTTTTCTGGCATTTTGTCTAAGAATTTTGTAAAGAACAGCAGGAACATGAATATTTGGACAAAAAACGGAGTTGAGGGAGATGACAGGTAACAGTTAATTAGCTCAGATTTGCTCCACATACTGTGGGTCTCCTTTGCGTTTCCTAGGCTCTTATTTAGTGGAAATATATTCTGTATTTTGTCACAACTCCCAAAATAGATGAAAATTTATCATGCGTTTGTCAGAGACAAATCTTGCACTGAATACTTCAGGGGAACACAGAAAAAATGATGGCACTGCACAAAACAAGGCGATCTTGAAACCCTCTGATTGTCCCTGAGGTTACTCTTCCGTTGCCGAGGGCCTTCCTGCTTCCTTCTTGTTTCATGTGGCATTGACATTCTCCAGTGTGGTCCAGGGCAAGCTGGCTCTGCCCATTCAGGGGAAGATAAAACCAGCAATTAGCAAAATCTAAGCATCGTCTTAGAAAGCAATATAAGACAATGTATACTTTGTTGTGTCGTTGCTCTGGGACCCCTATCTGTGATTCTAAGGCTATTGCCAGGATTTTTTCAAGAGAACTACAACTTCTATGGACAGTAGGGAGTGAGTTCTGCTCGCAATAAAGGATTTTTCCATAGCCTTGGGTCGTTTATAACTTTTGCTTATTTTACTTTGTTTTCTGACTTACCCAAGCTTGAACAGCAGGATAAAATCAATTTTTTCCATATAGGAGCAAACAATGACAATCAGGAACAGAATATAAATCAGATTCTCTTAGAAAGTCTGGGTCAGGGTAATATCGGAATGCCTCAAGTCTTTTTCTTTCTGACTACAAGTTGTGTGTGTCTATAAGGTCTGAAAACCATCACCACATTTCAAATTTATCATAACACAGAGAAAGAAATATCAAACAAAAACACAACGTACCATGTACAAGGTCCACACAAACAGCATTTGAAAAATTAGATGTGTCCAAAATTATATATGTGTTTGTGTGTATATATGTACATATGTATATATATATATATATTACTGATAGTTCCTTTTTTTTTTTTTGATAAACTTGAGAAAGGGTAGCATTGGTTTAGCTAAAGTCAATGAGATGAAAAAATAATGGAATATTTTTACCTCCCTAAAATATTACCTACACCTTTTCAAGAACACATGTGAGGCTCCAGGTGAGTCCATACATGTTGCATTATAGTCACGACGTGATGTACGTGACGTTCCCTAGTATGGAGCAGGTACACACAGCCAGGCAGTTGGGGGCTGCACAGCCTCTGGGTGGCTGGACACATGAGCCACAATGAGCTGCGCTTCCGAGGGAGTTTGCAGACAGTCACATGTTGCTTCTTTCTCTCTCTCTTTCCCATTCTGGTGAATATTTGAAGATGTTTGTCTAGTAACACAGACAGCAACGATAACAACAAAATACTGTGTGTGATCCACACTTCCCAGTGGACACGCATGAGCTTACAAAACGTATGTAGTCCTAGCACATTTCAAAACTCGAGATTCTATCCTACAAACTCCGAAGTGTCAGGATGCCACATCAGGACCTGGAGGGCATGGCCCCTCTGTGTGTACTCATGCATAAATTACACGTTGTGAATGTAAGAGTTGCTATACGCATCTTATTCTGCAAAGTCTTTTTTGTCATCTGGGACAAAATGCTCTAATGAGTGTTCTTACAAAATGTAAGAAGAAACACAAACATTGACACTCATAACGTTAATGACAGCATAACAAAATCATATACAACTATCAGGAGGCACTTAATAGTGAAACACTTTAGCTTTCAACTTTGAGATATGTCAAAGCTGTTTCTACTTGGGATATTTAATTATATTTAAATATAAAACTCCAAAGAGTCCCGCGCTGTTTTATAGGTCATTAACTTTTTTTTTTTTTTACAAATGTTTATGACTGTGAAAAATATTTTCCCATATGAAAAATACCCTATAACTGGGGTAAATGTCTTCGAAGAACTTCTTTCCCCTGGACTTCGACCCAAGTAGATTCAGAAGATAGCTTGGCTTCTCGGCAAGAATTTTCTCAATTCTCGTCCTCGTTTACTTTGGTTTTCTCTGAAAAATAGTCCTTGAATAATGTAACCCTGGGAAAACTCTTAGACTTGGATTACCTCGTGTTTAAACATTTGGTTTCTTTCTTAAATAACTAAGCATATCTATTGATGAATACCTTTGGGCCTTTGGGGATTCAGTGGTCCCTATAGTTAAAAGGATTGCACCTTTATCTATTAAAAGAATGACAAGTGGGTTAGTCTGTACATGTAAATTTATCATGAAAATAATAATTCCTCTTTATATATTGGATAGCTAAAGAATGTTTGCTTCATATATGAATCTGGTTTTTTAATATTTCCTTTTTAAAAAATTATTTTTTTGAGCTATAATTGACATATTATGTAAGTTTAAGGTGTACAGTGTGTTGATTTGATACATTTTTATATTGCAAAATGATTGCCATCATAGCATTAAGTAACACCTCTATTATATAACTAACATTTCTTTTTCGCGATGGGAACAATTAAGAGCCAGACTCTTAGCTACTTTGAAGTTTTAAAGGTATTGTCTAGAATTGTGCATTCGAACTCTAGGACTTATTGATCTACTAGTCCCAAGTTTGTGCCCTTAAACAACAGATCTCCAACTGGACGCCACATAAGACTATTCACACCTGAAGGGATACTGAAACTATTTTTTAATTTACTTTTAGTTTTCTCAGGTTCATTCTTTCTCCATAATGAGACCAAGCCACTTTAGTACTGCGCTCGGCTTGGATGCGTGACTTCTCCCAATGTCATGCCCTTTCCCGATGAGTTCAATTGACTAAAGAAACTGGCTGTTGATGGCATCACCCATTGTGTTGATCTATCACACTTTTGCAAAGATGAATACATGTTTAAAAGTTCCCTCTTAGATCTTGCATGGAAAGATTTCGTCCTAAAAACTAACATGCTTGTGTGATTCTTACACTAAACTGGACAAATGAGAGTTACTTTTCTTTCTTTGCCTTGACCATGAGCAAAGAACGAGATCCAGTGTCACTTCTTCGAGGAAATTGTCCCAATCCTTCCCAGAGTGTATCTGTTTATCTTATAGTATCACAGAATTGTCTGCTTCCTCCAGACCACATAGTTCTCAAATGTATATTCTTTGTATTATTATTTAATTTTTCTGTGATGCACTGTATTGTAAACTATGATGGCTCACACAGAGATTTTTACATACTATCTGCTTTCTGATGACCAAAACAATCTCAGAACACACGTGGCATTTAAAAAAGAAAACATTGCCAAATGAACTAATAAATCAATTTTAGTATTGAGAGCTCCCCTGGACTATTTTTCAAAGACACGATTCTTATTCTTCCCTTTTCTCTATTTTTCTTATTGGCCTTTTATAAAAAGTCATCTCAAAAAAAATTCTCTCTCCTCTAAATTCTTCTTTCTTTCTCTCTCTCTCTCTCTCTCTCTCTCTCTCTCTCTCTCTCTCTCTATCAATCATCATTTATCTATCATTTATCTATTTCCTATCTATCATCTATCCTCTCCTCTCTATGTCACTAATAAAACTATTTTCTAAGTTTTCATAGCTATAGTATTTTAAATTACCCAGTCATTCTAATATTTTCTAGTTATTTGCTATTTTTGAAGAAACGTTGCTGGCAAATTTTTGTTTCATGTGGTTGCCTCTAGCTAAATTATTCTTATGTTCAGCTCAGTGTCTGAAATCAGAATATTATTTATGAAGTTGAATTTTCTTTTAGTTAATGATGAACTCTAAGAAGTTGCATTTAAGTTTTGTTCACTCTTCTATTAATGTTGATATTATAAAACATGTGGGTACCATTGACCAGTAAGAAATTTAATGATAAGACAAGTCATGGGAAGCCCTACTCTAATTATGTGTGTTGACTAGAATTTTTCTGTCTGCTGAACATGTTTGGTCTTTTTTTCCTGTGTATATTTCTTGAGAACAGGTGATAAATTCAGTTGATTTCTATCCATTTTTACAGCACCCACCAACATTCTTAGTGCCTGGTAGTCGCTCATTAAGTGTGTTTGAAATCAGTTATCCAGCCCTCTGCCCACTCACTTTGTGAGGGAAGCATTATTTTTTGCATGGATTACTCCCCACATTGTTTCAGTAAAGTTCCTGATGCAGCCTCCTCCTGTAAACATTTACCGTAACTAGCGTTGGGGACAATGCATGCATACACACCTCAGGGCAGGAGAGTGCCTGGATATGGTCAGAAAGAGGGACAATATTTGTCCTTTCCCCTATTAAGAGACCTCCAATGTTATCGCAATCCCAGCATAAATTTGTCTTTTATATTTAAAAAATTTTTAGAACAAGTACTAATAGTTCTCCTATATGAAAGGACATCAGTCAGGAAATAAGGCTATGAAAAGCTCAAAAGCAGGTTGATGTCATACATTTTGTGTATATATCTTTATTTTATTTAAATTCTTGACCTTTCAATTTTTATGAAAACCACAAGGACAGCGAAGCAGTCAAGAGTTAAATTATATGGAAATTCACTTAAGATGATTTCCTGGTTTTAAGCTCTTGCACCTTTTTCTGGATGGGCCTGAGAAAGAAGGTGTGGGAATTAGCTTCCGGAGGGTGTGGGATTGAGAAGGATCGGCTTAGTAGGCAGCATTCTGAAAGGCAAGCGTCTGTCTGCTGGAGCGTTCGCACGAAGGGATGTGGCTTTTCCTAATCCTTTATCCTGGACGCGCAATAATGCAATATCCACCAGGAAATTAAAGCTTTAAAACGACAGTTATAAATTATATTGATGGGTAGTAAAGAAGATGATGAGAAATTGCATTTCTGAAAATTATTTTGCAGTCTCTTGATCAGGTTCTACAAAAGATGATTTGTGAGTGGTAATTACAGTCGGGTGAATGCACTGGTCCTGTGGTTTGGGGCTGTTAGGGGACATGAGCAAAGCCTTTAGCAAATCAAACTTTGGGAGCAGCTGACACTAAAGAAGACTTCAGGGTTCAACATTTTAAGACTCAGTGAACATTTACATTCTCAGACTACTTCATCAAGACACTCGGGGTGGATGTGTGGTCAAAATCAAGGTTGCATAAAGCTGCCATGTTTGGAGAGATAACAAAATAAATGTATCAGCCATCATAAAAAACCCCAGTACAAATAAAATTTCTGTTGTGAGGGCGTAAGCTCAGGTGGTGTCTGAAAGCCAGCATACGGCTCACTCCTTCCCCAATTTGTCACTACCTGAGCGGAGGTTAATGTTAGGGAGGATGACGTCTTAGTGATTGTCCTTCAAACTGATGATTCATCTGTACAATGAATACTTTCATCAAAATTCATAAACTTGGCAATATCAGAATCATTTTTAATAAGCCAAATAAAATGTGACCTTCCCTAATTATATGGACATCCTGCAAAATTAACTTTATTAAATGCTACTGATTCCTAATTGACTTTTTACAGACAATAACCCATTGGCCCTTCTTAATCCAGCAGCTCGACACTGTTGTTTAATAAAATTATACATGTAGTTGGTAATTTTTAAAATTGTGCTTTGCCTGTCAAAGTCTATTTTGTCTGTTTTTCCTACGACCACTTCCACAAGATATATGAGTCGAATAACCTCTCGATTCAGTCATTATGTTGTCGCTCCACTGCCGAAATAAAGTGTGTAGTGGGTGGAAATCATGGCCTCCCACTGGTCTGTGAGACGCGGCGCAGTGACGGGAGAAGCATTCATTTGGCGCTTTTAGGTACGGAAAAAATCCATGCAGACGGAACAACGAAGTTGATTATTTGTGCTGAGAGTAATTTAACAAAAGTCTTTTCGTCCGTTTTATGTATTTCCGTGAAATTTCAATGTATAAGTATAAGAATTTATGTACACACATGAAAAAAGGCCATCTGTCTTACACATGCGATGGCGTGAGTAAGATTGGTAAGATTTCAGAATTAACTACAAGTGGCCACTTAGTACCTGTTTTATTGTTTCATCATTAGTCCCAGCACCCCAATAAAAATAAGATAAATTTATATGTATAGTTCTGAACGTCGAATTATAAATTGCAGCAAGGTTGTACAATTGGCTGGTTATATATCCCCTGATGTATTTTGGGATTTAGGTTCTTTCTCCAATATATCAAATCGAATAACGGCTTCCTCCTTGGAAGGTTTGTGCCCATTGATGAAGAAACTACTCCTTGTTCATTTGCCGGCATTAGTCCCAGAATCTTGACTTCTACTGCTATCTCCTGTGCCACGCACCCTTTTCTGAGTCTGAGCCCTGCTCTTACCTGCAATGTGCCCTTGGGTTCAGGTAGACCCACTTCCTAACAGCCATCGTATTTTCTCAGTGAATACATTGGGGCAAACATATACCTATTTCCATTGTATTTATTTTATAATAGATAACATTCTTTCATTTAAATTAAGTATCATTGGAGAGCTAGATTGTACTTCTTACCTCTTTTTATTTCTAGAATTTGCCAAGTGGCTTGTGCTCCCTGGAAGTTAATATATGACCCCTTTTCAAAATGCTTGAAAGTGGGTTTGCAATGAATAAAAAAAAGATATTTATGTTTTTGAGGATCTTAATTGAGTGTGTGGCGATGTGGAGGTTTTGGGGTTTTTAAATTCATCCTTTAGATCTAAGTGGCTCTATGAATCCATCATGTGGTATGAACTCTTTTACGAGCTACGTGTTTCTTGGATGCTCTTCTAAGGAGAGGCCGAGCTCTCTTGGCCATCGCAAAGCAGATTCCACAAACCATCATGATTCCTACCTTCTTGGAGGCGTTTAAGAGCACAGGGGACAGTGGCCGCCACTGAGTGTCTCTGTGGCCAAGACGCAGTCATCCTCAGTTAGGCAGCATGGACTTCCTTACCTTCAGCACCCTCTCCTTCCTGCCAAAGTGTTTTCACCTGTCTTAGGAATTAATGGGTTGGGAGGCAAAGGCTTTACGAGATCATCCAGGACTTTTTAAGTTCTATATACTATACATTGTTTATAATGCTTGATTAAAGCATGTCCAATTAAAAATTGTTATGGCATCACACCATATTTCATTTTAATTTTCACACACCTATAAAATCACATGATTTTTCTCTTTTGGCCTGCAAATATGATGGATTACTTTGATTAAGTTTTTAATGATGAACCAGCCTTACATGTCTAGAATAAAACCCACTTGGACCATGATATATAAGCATTTTTTATATCTTGCTGATTTAATTTGTTGTGTTTTATTGAGGCATTTTGGCATCGAGTTCATAAGAGAAATTAGTCTGTATTCTCCTCCTCCTTCTTCCTTATTTTCTTCATTACTATTTTTGTCTGGTTTTGGTATCACAGCAATACTAGCTTTGTAAAAACAATTTGGGAAGCGTTCCTCCTGTTCTGTTTTCTGGAAGAAATTGTATAAACTTGGTTTTTACTTTTTAAAGGCTTGGTAGAATTTCCCAGCAAAATCATCTGGCTGTGGATTGGAGTTCTTTTTTTGTTTTTCAGGAGTTTTAAGTTATAAATTCAAGTCCTTTAGCGGTTGCAGTACTAGTGTCCATGCATCTTTGTTGAGTTTCTGTAGCTCTGTCTTTGAAAAAAATCAGTCTACTTCTTCAAAGTTGTCCAGTTGATGAACATAAATTCGTTTGCAGTATTCTCTTCTATTCCTTTTAATCTGCTGCACACTCTGTTGTGATGTTCTCTATTTAATTCCTGCAGGTAATGATGTGTTATCTTTCATTTTCTCTTTGACTTTACTGATTTTTTTCTTGATAAACAAATTTTCACTTTGTTGATTTTCTCAATTGTTTCCCTATTTTAATTTTAGTTGATTTCTACTCTTTATGAATTCCTATTTTCCTCTTCTATTGCGGGAACTTTGCTATTACTTTAGATTATTGATTTGAGACTTCTCATATTTTATTGTAAATATTTATTTTTATAAATTTCCCTCTCAACAGTAATTTAGATACCTTAAACATTTTTATTTTGAATTTTTTGTTTTAATTTAAAAATTTTTTTTAAATTTTGTATTTTTAAAAAATTTGAGACCTTCTTTGACATGGATTTTATAGAAGTGCATTGTTTAATATTCAAATGATGGCAGAATTTTCTCTTTTCTTTTTGTTATTAATTTTAAATTTGACTTCATTGGTATCAGAGAACAGATTTCGTATAATTTTAATGTTTTACACCCTTGAGGTATTTTATGAATCAAGACAATCTTTCTTGGTGTTTGTTACAATGGGTGTTTGAACAAATGCACATGTGCTGTAATTGGGTGAAGGACTGGATATTGGCACTTATCCTGTTGGGTGATGGTGTTGCTCCGTTACTGCTAGTTTCCAGTTATGGTTGCTTTTCTGGGGCTGTGAGTGCACGGATCCCTTTGTACTGCGATTCTGGAAACGGAACCCCCAATGAGATTTCGAAGCAGTGTTTCCTTTTTTTCTGTTGACTAACGCATTCTTCTAAAATCTTCCTGATGTTTTTCCTTAATTTGCAAATGCTTTGGTTTGGTGGTTTGCTTCATTTTGAAATCTAAAGATTCACATTTGTATATTGCATTATTTCTATCATTAGTCACCGAGAAAGAGTTCACATTAATATTCTATAAAAATTTTAAACTACATCTTTATCAGTTTCCAGGATGTTGTAAAAACTCGTAGAAATATAATTTAATTGGTAAGAAAGTTAAAAAGAATTTTTAAGGAAACAAATATAAATGAGCGAGGATTATAGTATTTATTTTCTGCTTAAAGACTAGTTGCTCTTAATTCATCTTATAATATAGTTAATTGAGAACGAGTATTTATATGTAACGGATGTTATCATTTTCTAAGTCAGACTATTTAATTTTAGAAATAAAAGACCAAATTTCATAAAGTTTTGGTAAGTTCATATTTACTGAATTAAGCTTTCATTCAACCTTATTTATATATATATCGAATTCACATATATAATTTTCTTTTTAATTAATTGCATTGGGGTGACAATGGTTAATAACATTACGTAAGTTTTTTGGGGGGGGACAGTTCCGTAACGCAGCATCTGTATGTTGCATTGTGTGCTCGCCACCCAAAGTCTGGCCTCCTTCCTTCTCCACTATTTTACCCCCTCTTCCCTTATCTGCCCCCTCCCCTGTCCCCTCTGGCCACCACCGTACTGCTGTCTGCGTCTGAGTCTGCTCATTCTGTTCGTTGGTTTTGTTTGTTCATTGGTGTTGCTTTCTGGTTTATATCCCACATGTGAGTGAAGTCATGTGGTTCTCGTCTTTTTCTAGCTGACTTATTTCACTCAGCATGATATGCTCGAGATCCATCTATGTCATTGCAAATGGCAGTATTTCATCATTAGTATTCCACTGTATATCTTAATAGGCAGTAAATTTATTGGGGTTTTCTCTTTTCTGGATATTTGGTTCCCACTGTGCTTCATAGAGAGGATTCTATATAGTAGCTTTACAGGGACTGCTTTTTGTACATTAAAACTCCTCTGGAAAAAATAATTTCTTATCAGCGTTTATGTTGAGTCAGGGTTGACCTGAGCAAAGTCAATTGCAGTCTGAGTCCAACATTAAAGTAGCACAACTGTAATATTCTCTAGGGCAGGGGTCTCCAACCCCGGGGCCGTGGACTGGCGCTGTCCATGGTCTGTCAGGAGCCGGCGGCACAGCGGAGGCGAGTGGCGGGCAAGTGAGCGGAGCTTCACCTGTGTTCACTGCCGCCCCCAGCGCCGGCATCACCAGCTCAGCTCCGCCTCAGATCGTCAGGCTTCGGATGCTCACAGGAGCACCCACCCCCGGTGCCAGAAAGTGTGGGCACCACTGCTCTCTAGGATAAAGGGATAAGCACTTCGAATATTTCAAAATATTTTCTCACAATACTTTTCCCCCTACGAATGCATGTTCTTGACCCTCCATCATGCTGTCTAAAATCTCTTACTGAACCGCCATGCCCTGGAGCTTTCCTGACCCCCAGCGCACCTCTCTGTCCCTCACTCGCACCCCTATCAGAGGGTGCGCTCTACTTTAGTCGTCTAGGCAATCTGGTAATTAATCTAGCCTGTTGTGTGACCCTTCGTATATTTTCATTTCCCTGTTTTTCCCCTTGCTAAGTGAGATATTTACATTTTAACTTGGTGTAAAAATAGAAGAATAACTTTATCTAGAGGTTATTTAGAATAATTTCACACCTGAGAATATTCTGAAGGGTTGTCTATAATATTATAAAGAGTTATGTAATTATATCATGAGATCTTTGTACTTTTCTAAAACTCCTTTTTTCAGCCAACACACATTAATCAAGCTCCTATTAAATTCAAGGTACCATGCTAGGCATTGCAATGAATGAATGAATGAATGAATGAATGAATGTCAAAATATGGTCATAGACCTTTGGGGTCTAGTAAAGTCAACCCTGCATAAATCTGTGGAAGAAGATGTTATATAATGAGTGCTTGTTTGTTTGATTTAAACTACAACTTTGTACAGTTGATTTAAGATAGAACTTTTATTCACAATCATCTACTGAAAAGAAACAACATTAATTAAGTTAAGTAGAATCTGAGATTTTTGGTTATCTTTGAATGCCATTCTTCTGGTATACTTTATAGAAAATGGGATTAGTTAATGTCTGGAAAATGATAAAAGACTAAACAATTGCGATATACAGGAAAAATGTATACTGATATCAGAACAGTTATATATATATATGTGCATAAATGCGTATGCACACACACACACGCACACACACGCGCACGCGCACACACACACGCACACACAAGGCATATGATAAGACATACGACATATATATATGGCAAAAGCAAAATAAAGCTCATCATTTTTTCCCTCCATTGCAGGCTTTTAAAATATTTTTTTTAAGTATTTAAATTACAGTTGACATACAGTATTAGTTTCAGGTATACAGTAAGGTGGTGAGACATTTACCTAACTTATTCACCCTAGTAAGTCTAGTCCCCACCTGACACCATCCTAGTTGTTACGATATTATTGACCATAATTCCTAAGCTGTACCTTACATCCCCGTGACTATTTTTATAACAATTTGTACTTCTTAACCCCTTCCCCTTTTAAACCCAGCCCCTCAACCCCTTTCTTACCTGGAGACTGCCATTTTGTTTTCTGAATCTATAAGTCTATTTCTGTTTTGTTCAAAGTCTTATTTTTTTTTAAATGATATGACATCTCTTTCACATTTCTTGCCTAGATATTTATAAATAGATATAGTAAAAGAGATCTCTCTAATGATTCAAAAGAGGATTTCAAAAGAGGAGGGCTGTAAGCATCTGCTTGGAAATAACGACCATCTTACTACTTACAAAGCCTCCCACTTGAGCTAATCGCTGAGCAGTGTTCTGGAGGAGGGGATGTGTGTCTGTTTCAGGATGAAGGAAGGCGACCCATGCGTGTGCTCTTCCTGTGTGACTACTTAAATCATACTATGAATCACAGAACACGGCACAATAACTCTCTAGGCTTGCAAACTGGGGTGTAACCAGCAGCACACAGAATGTTTCAACAAATTAAAGAAAGTTAATAGGTCAGCATCAACTGTCAAAATAGAGTCGAGTAAGCTACAGCTAAATATATATATCAAGAGGGAATGTGGGTTTGGAGCTGCCCCCCACAGAACAGCACAGAGGCCCTGACCTCCGAAACTGCAAGGTCAGAGGGAGACACACTGTGAACAAAAAGAGATGAGGTCGCGTCACGACGTGCGTGTGTGGAGCTGTCAACCTCCCCCCCGTTCCCGCTTCAGGTGCTTGACAACATGCTGCCAGCAAAGCGCTCTCACCGCCCGCCCCCACCGCAGGCAGCACAGCGCAGGCGTGTTAACCGAGATGCTCATCCTGGTACCCGGGACAGACGATGGGGAAGCCAGAATGGACATCGATGCCTCAGAACCAAAATACGGTCCGGAATAGACAATACAGTCTGCTACAGAAATAGGTTAGCTCACACACACGAAGTCAGCCTTTCTACTGTCTCATCTTAAAATGTAAATCAGAGATGCAGTAAAAATGTATGCTTGATGACATCTTTAATGTAAAATTTAAAATTCAAGTTAAAGAATCTAAATTATTCGTAGACAAAACAAAAGAGTGGGACTCAAGAAGATATTGTACCCCTATATGGAGAACTGGATTGTAACAATGAGAACCAATTAGAAAGGGATAAGGAATTTTTAAAAAGAAAATTATAATTGTTAAAATTAAAAGAGATTTTGGATAAAGAGAATCGAAGTTTTCACAAAATATATAACAGACAATTACAATGTTCAGCATATGTAAGAGAAAAATTAAGAGAGAGAAAACCAATTCTGGGAGGTCCAACATTTGACTAATAGGATTTCAAGAAAGAGAACATAGAGAAAATGAAGAAAAATTATCAAAGAAATGGCAGAAGTGATTCCTCAGAGCTATGAATATTCTGAGAAAGGATAGCGAGTGTTAGACAACATGAAAAAAGGACCCCCTGACACCCAGCATTGTGAACTTTTAAAATAACAAGGGTAAAGAAATTATTATAAATATCCCCACAAAGAAAAATGGAGCCATCTTAACTGGAGATGAAGAGCAGACTGCTCGGTGTTCCCCTTCCCACCGCAGTACAGGATGATTATGTACGGTGAAACAGTTTCATCAACGTGCACTCATGACGTGGTTGTGAAACTTTCCCACCTCATGCAAAACGCGAAGAGCAGAGTGTCCGAAGGCACCTTATCGTTGGAAACGTCCGAGGAGCCACACCGTCGACACCCTAATCAGACTCCTGAAGACATGCGTGGGAGTTGTCCTCCAGTAAGACAGACGCTGGAGCTCGCAGAAGGAGATGGGGATCTACAAACTCCCCCCCCCAACCCCCCACATCACCCCCGTGAGAGCGACGCCTAGCAGCCTAGCACGGCTCAGGTGACAGCTCTGCAGACATAGCCGAGCTGTTTTCTCCTGGAGCAAAGGGAGGCATTGACCAGCAAAAAAGATCTCTGTGCAGGGAGAGGGTCCAGAGACCAGGCAGAGTGCGACGGCAACGGCGGAGAAATCGGGCATGTGAACGACGGAAAGAATGAAAGGGCATTGCGATGAAAGGAACTCATGTCAACGCGCAGATCGAGGAACATTTACGAAAGGTTTTCAAGGAAAGAGATGTCATCCTATGGGACCATTTAATCATTATTCTAAACTGTGAACAATACTTATACATAATGCATTTTCACCAATTAGAATCAAAAGATAGATAAAACAGGAGATAGTGAGGTTTCAGATTGTAATGCAAATGTGACCAAACTCAACATTGTAAAGGTACTGAAGATGAAGTCAAAGGAGAAAGGGGAGGTGACTGCAAGTCAGGGACACTCAGGCATTGCAAGACAGAGGCTTCATTTTTGAGAAAAGAAAGAAATAGAACTATTTTGTACATATGCCATTAAAATGAACAAAGTAACCAACAGGTGTTAGACTGACTATACTGAGAGGCGATAGGTGGGGGTGTGTGATCATCATATACAATGATAAACTGGTGATGTTTAAAGCAGAGAAACAAGGAATAACAGTCACCTAATTATTTGGAAATATGCAGGCAGCCTCCAGAAAACCTAAAACGGGAATGCTTACAAAGTGTCCTGTATTTGAAAGTTGTGTCGGGTAAGCCTGGGGTGGGAGTTTCGTGGGCGTGCAGCTAACAAGTTTGTTTTACTACCAGTCCTTTACAATTTGATTTTTAAACCATATGTTATTTCTAAGATATATTATTTTACAAATTAAGCAAAGATGTTAGTGAAAGTATGATTTTTATTTTGTACATAAGAAAACTGAGTCCCACAATGCTCGTTCGGTTCGCCCGAGACCCGTTCAGCAGTGGAGTGGGGGCGGTGGCACAGGATGTTTTGATCTGGTGCTCCCTGTGTGGTGTGGGGATCTCCACAAAGGCAAACGATCTTTCAGACATCCATGAGGAAGTCCTGGGACAACGTCAGGGAGTGACAAGCAGTGGAAAGCCTTAGCCTATTGTTGGATTTTTTTGTCTGGCGTTAGGCTGGAGAACTCGAGGGGAAAACCAGCCAACATAACTTTCTTAGTATATAGAATGGAGATTGTTCCCATTTAAACTGAAATGTTCTTTGCTTCTCACCGAGAATTGAAATAGTTATTGTTTTCCCTTTCCTGCTAGAATGGAGGAACAATTGACTCTGGACAAGAGTCTACTATTCATTTTAAGTACTCAATAAAAGTCCTGTATAGATACTTGAAGTGCCAGCCACAGGAAAGGAAATTAGAAACCTAGGAAATATTTGAACACAGGTTTGAGGTTATTTGAACTAATAACGACGTTTATTACTAATGAGACTGAAGATATGATTAGACTTCCTTTGTGAGCAAGCACAGCATCTCCTGGCAACCACTGATTTTATTTCAAAAAAGGGTACCTTTGCTTTATCACACATAGTTTATCTGACTGCGGGGTTCAATTGTTGGGATATTGAAGCATTGCGACTTATTGTAATCAAGTCTGCATGCACTTTTTTCTGTAAAATAATTGTAAGCTTCCACCATATTGAAGGAAATGCTTCCTAATAAAGAAAACCCATGTTAAGTATGGGAAAATTTCCCTAGATTCTAAAATAAATTTTTATTGATAATTTAACATGTAGAAATTTTTATGATAATTCAAATCTTGGGGAGGTTATACAATCAGTCACTATTTTTCATTCTAATAGCATAATATTCATAAAGTTAGTATTGGTAGAAGATGCTTCAGTAATTTATATGTATGTTATTTTTCTGAGTATTTTTCTAATAAATACAACTTTAAGAAAAGGAGGAATGACCATAAACCTTGTTCTCCTTTCCTTGGACAACTGGTTAGAGTTTAGCATCATAAATTTCTACATATAATATTGAGGTTGGTCATAAGAGGATGAAGTATAAATAAACTACTTCATAATTTTTTGTTTTAAAGCATAATAAACTCTGCTTTATTAATAAACTAACCAAAAAAAATCAGTGTTCAAATTAAAGAGGGTAAAGATTGAGACATCTGGTTGGTATCTATAGGTGAATTAGATATATTCTTCCTATAATTTTTAATGACAAAGTTACATGATTTTATTAAGGTGGAAAGAGTGTGTAGAAGATTAAAGGGCCCCGTGATCGCTTCCCACCTTAGCGAGAGGCAGTTGCTGTCAGTTTGGTGCACGATTGTCCAGATATGTTTTTCTTCATTACAGTAAAATATGTTATAAACATATTTCTAGTAACGTCTTCTTTTCCAGCTTTAACTCTCTCACATACGAGTATTGTATGCTACGGCACCTTGGCAAGTTTTCTTCCAATACACATTGCCATCGGACAGTGCCCAACTGCTTTCAAAAATGATCAGCGTTTTTCTTAAACTGTTCTCGAGATTGATCTAAAAATATTAGCGTATCGTTTAAAATACAATAGGAACTTTTGAAATGAGGTTCTAGGGAATCATAAGAAACCAGAAAACGATGACTTACTAGGGAAAAGCTAATAAGAGACAGCACAGGTAACAACGAGATGAGGACATTTTGCGGACTGCCAGAGCCCAGCCGCGCTGCCGCTGCGGAGCCCTGGGGACGTTGCCTGATATGTGTAAGACAACAAGAAACCGGCTTCTATCATCAAAACATCAGTCCGTTAACCACCACGTCACCTGCGCGAATGCCACTGTCTATTTAAAGCGTCATCGCCTTCCCATGCTGCCCCCGATTCCAGGAAGCTTGGTGAATACAATAACTACCCAGGAGTCCCTGTGAGATTCCGGGAGTTCTAATAACCACTTTACCCCAATTCTCCTCCCCACAGGTATGACACATGGATTACTTGTATTCATTGAATCAATAAATGTTGTATACTTGGAGGGTGAGACTACTGCCTGCCCAAGGTCCTGTTTCCCAGGGCACGCAGCGTACGGCGACGCGGCCCCTGTTGAAGTAATCTAGTAAAGAAAGGGGAGATAAGCTAGGTCCTGATGCCCAGATGCTAGCGGCCTGGCTACTGCGGCGACCGCGTGATGCCGCCAGAGGAGAGGTCAAGGTCAGATGGACGTGGAGTGCACAGGCGGGAATAGGGACACCGGCGAGGGGAGGGGGTTGCAGAGAACATTGTGGGTCACAATGTTGGTATCTATAGGTGAATTAGATATATTCTTCTAGCAGTGCCACTAGAGATGACTTCACGTAGGCGCAGTTAATCTGAGGGGGTCCCGAGCCCAAACTGCCCACAACTGGTTGCGGAGAAAGAAAAGTCACCTGTGCTTGTTTATCCTTTTGACAAGGAGTGGTTCAATGCCTGCTGCGAGGCAGGCTCTGCTCCAGGCTGATAGAGAACTTTGATGCACACAGGTTCCAGGTCAACGGAACTTCCATGTTGGTGGGGAAAGTCAGAGAGCAATAAATATACAGGTAGATGATGTAGGATGTCCGGAGGTGGAAGATGCTCCAGAAAATAGAAATGATGTAAAGCAGGCTGGGCGGTGATGGAGAATTTATGCTATTATCAGGGAGTCGAGTTCAGCCTTATGGAAATTTATGACTCAAATGAGATCCAAAGATGAGAGGCGAGCCAAGTGAACGGAAGCATTCCATGCAGGGGAGCCTGGCAGTGGGCGGAGCCTCGGGGAGTCGGCTGTTTGAGGGGGGTCCCAGAGGCCAGTGTTGCTGGAGTGGGGAGCAGCAGAGGGCAAGGTCAGAAGTAAGAGCTGCACCCCTGAGTGTGTTTCATGCCATCGTATGACCCTTGCTTTTACTGGGAAGGCATCGCCAAAAGATGGCCGACGTGACCAGAAGCGCGCGTGAGAGGTGAGAGACGCAGGCTGAGTGTGAGGCCTTTGTCCCGAGGCACCGGAGAGATGAGCAGCCGGCACTAGGAACCGCATCGCGTCAGGAATTTCGCACGGTCGTACGAGCACAGCTCCCTCTTCCACGGCAAGCGGGGACCCGGGTGCAGACCACAGAGCTGGGGGGCTCCTGCTCGTCCAGCTGGTGTTTCATCTGACTCCTCCAAGTGGAAGCAGAAAGCAAACACAGCAGCTGAGCGAGAGGATCGGGGGGACGCTGGAGGTCTGGAGAGAGCTCACGGGGTGAAGTGACCCTCTAGGCTGGGAGAGAGGCCGCGGAGCCAGGGTTCGAGCACAGTGGCCTCGCGGCCTGAAGCACCCACTCAGAGTTCATGGCTGCCGGCTACAAAATAAATAGCTCTCCTTTTGCCACATTTTTAATTACAGAGAATGGAAGTGTTACTTCGCAGCAAATGCGTGTCTCCTCAGAAACTCTTCTGCAAGATTATACCAGCAGCGAAACGCCATGCTGGTCGACAGGCGCCAAATCCCCTGGAAGCTATTTACAGGAGCTCCGTGTAGCACTGGTTCCAATTTAATAATATGCCCATAATCAAACTCATAGCTGAAATTTGAAAGCCTTTCCAAAACACTTAGTAAGGTAGAAATGTAAGTGCATCCTAATTATAAACTACGCAGGGAGATGAATGCACCTCATCAAATAATCCCCTTTTACAGTGAGCGCGGACTGGAGCCTTTGTCCCCGACTGTCCTGTTTGTGGCCTCTTTCTTGCCGCTCCGAGGCGTGCATAGCTGGGGACCACGTGTTCACTGAGCAGCCTGCGAGGAGAAGCGTCCGCACCGTGGTGGAGCGGTGGCTGGCGCCAGCCCCGCCGCCCGCGCGCAGCTCCTTCTGCCTTATCCTCCGCTTCTCCAGCCCGCCCCTCCACAGCGTACTTTCTGGCGAAGCCACGCCCCTCCGTGCGCTTTAGGGGCAAGACACGATGTCACACTTCCGCTGTCACACTTAAAACGCAGTGTGATAGCATGGATTTCTGACCTCGCTTCAGCTGTTGTTTTTGGGGGACAAATGATTTGAAAACAGGAAAGGGCCTGAGAATGAGGCAATTGAATCGTTCAGATGAATGGGATCAAGGGTCACCCTGCTCGAGGACAGAAACGGTCTCGTGTTTGCTTCTGGCTGTGCCCTGCCGGCTTCAGTCTTGCCGGCCAAAGGCGCCTGGACCTTACGTCGGGGGAGGGCCATGGGAAGGGTGGGAGGCGCTCGGTGCCCACGCGGCCAGCGGGGCTGTGCCAGCCCTGACCGCAGGGCTTCTACCTGTAAGGACAGCTCTCCAGAGAGCTCGCTGGCCGCAGGACCCAAGGACTCCCCTGGGAAGTCGAAGGCACGTAGATATTTCCCACGGAGCCCTCTGAGAATTGGGTTTTAGGAGCTGATTTCGGAGCTGGGCCGCGAGCACCTTGTGCAGCCGAGCCAAGCACAGCTGGGTCTGACCCACGAGGTGACTCATCATCCTGGGGGACCCAACGCCACGTTCAGGCCCGCAGCCCACGCTTTCTGCGCTGGCCCCCTTTTCATTTGCATGTGGGTGACGAACTTCCTAATACTTAACCCACAGCTGTAAAAATTAGGGCAGGCTTGAAAGCAAGCGTTAGAGCCTTAATCAGTGCCCTGCACGCCTCTTTGTTTCTTCCCGATGTGCGTTTCCTGCCTCTTTCCTCCAGGGGCGGAATGCGTGGTGCAGGGCGCATGGTCACCGCGCGATCACTGAACACTTCCCTTAGGTCCCCCCTTCCCCAGGTGGAGTCGGGGATAGGGGGCACACCTTCCAGGAGGTGTTGACGGTGGCAGCGCCGGCCCGCTGGGCGACTCCCCGCCTCTTCCCAAGGTCAGCACCTTCGCAGAGCCAATGCGACGAGAGGGGGACCAGTGGCAAACAGAACACCGCCCTGGGGACAGGGCCATCCGAAACGCACGTTCGAGCTGTAGGAAATGGTCACTGCTGAAGGGAGAGAACCTTAACTGACAGAGGAAGGAGGGACCAAAGGACCCGCAGAGTGCGGTGACAAGACGCTGAGTGGCTCTTTGTTTCCCCGCCAGCCGCCGCCCCCTGAGTCCGCGCTCCCGCCTCGTCCTGCGATCATGGGCTTGTGCAGGGGAGCTGGGCTAACGCAGGGGACTGCGAAGCGACTGTCCTCCTGACCCGGCTTCAGCCCTCCAGGGAGGGACACCTCTCCGCCACCCCGAGCGAGACGCGGCGGCAGTGCGGACACACCCGATGAGAATGCACGCGGCTTCCGCCAGCGCGTCCGCGTTCTGTGTGAGTGTTGCGTTGCATTTGCATTTGTCGCTGCTGTAACCGTACCGCAGATGTCTCTTGCAAAGCTGTTTTAAGGTGGCACATGGCCTGTCACCATTGTCTAGGGCTTTGATTCTGTAAAATAGGGAACCGAGTGCCTTAGCACAGAGGAAAGGCGACTTAACTGTCGTGGAAAGATGAGAGAACATGGAGAGAAAGACTCTCGGGTCCAGAAGAAAGCCAAAGCATGTCAGGACACACTTTGCATAAAGGTTTTCACGTAGTTCAACCAGAGTTACGGGTGTCAGAGCAGAGTCATCGACAGCCCCGGACGCACATGTGGGACTCGGGGGACAAGCTGTACAACAGAGACGGAGTTCTTGCTGCAGGCTTTCTTCCTTTGATGGACTCATCTTTGAACGGCCCCGGTGGTGAGAGGTCATGAACGTGAGACCTAGCAGAGAACATCCCAGAAACCTTAACCTGTCAGTATGTACAGCGTATTATGTCAGTTAGAAATATCAAATAACTGGTCACTTTATACTGCACGCATTTCATCAGACGGTGAGAGAACATTTCGTAAGGTTAAACGGCAGGCCGGCCCTGGCGGCGGGGCTGGGCAGTGCGGGTTCTCCTGGCTCTTCTCTTCCCGAGGGGCCATCGCGTCAGACTGAGAGCCGCTCGCCGGGCGTGGAGGTCCCCTCCGCCCCCGCCTGCCGCACGCTGACCCCGATCGGAGCTCCCAGGGTCTGCAGAGTCAGTGCTGCTCACATCGCGGCTCCAGGCCGGGGACCCGGGCAGAGCTGTTCACGGTACGTCCCCGTCAGCAGAGCGGTAAAGCAAAGGAACCGCTCCCGAGAGGGAGGCACCCAAGGACGCTGGCTCGTGGAGTGCCGGTTCAGGACGCGCTTTTCAAGCCGCAGGTGAAGACGGTCTGCAAACGCCAGCCCATCTGTCTGCCCGCAGTGCTGACAACGACAGGAAACACATGTTCAGTCCCCTTCCGCCATGACGGCAGACATATGTATCAATACATTACACTCTCAAGGCCCGTTCAGAAGACATCTGCCATCGCAGTTTTATTCCATAACCTTATCGAAAGCACGCAAAACATCCCTTCCTGTTTAGTTGCTTATTTTATTTTGTTTTTGAGGGCGTCTGGATTTAGGTCACATGCATCTCAATTATACAAACACCTTTCTTACTAAAATTCTGAGCATCCATTTTTCCAGCTAAATTACCTTCATTTGGGTGTTGGCTGCACGCGGTCGGTTTGCTGTTGTGAATTTGTGCGCGCGCACGTTACACAGTCCCCGTTACTCACTGCGACCTCATGGTTCTTCTCTCCCCGTTCTCGGATTATTACTTCTACGTCCCTTGAAGGAGTTAATTCACTTTTTTGTTAGACACTGTTTTTCATGCTTACAGCAATTCTACGTCTACTCGTAGCTCTGTTTGTAAAGTTTAATTATTCCTTTAATCCTGCTGCTGCTTTTGTCTCTCTCGCTAATACCCTGAACCGTTTTTAAATGGGTATAAATGTAGTCTGCTTGTTGACATGCTTAAGTGCCTCTTATAAGCTGTTCTTACAAGCCACTGACAGATTGAAGACATTATTGGACTAGAAAAAGTAAATAATAATACTTTTTCCCGAGAAATCCAAATACCTTTTAACATAGCTATAAAACGTTCACACATTTTGTGTGTAGTGAGTGTATGGGAAATGATATCTGTAATTAGGAAGAAAATATTTATGTCATTAGGTAGTAAGACCTTTTTTCCAAATTCATCGAATGGCAGGTTTTTTTTTCCTTCAGTTACTCCAGGGTCTTCTTTTACGCTAGTACTTTCCCACGGTTCTCCCACTGTGACAGTCACAGCGCCCTCTCTATCGCCTGGGCTGGGTTCCGTGGTATGTGGGAGCAGACGCGGAAAGGAGACAGTGCAGCCCGTGAAGCGACTGTCTTCCCCAGGACATGAGCTGCTCCGCTGCTGTGACCGTGGCATCACGGTGGCCTCATCCCCATGGGGTGCAGGCGGAGCTGGTGAGACCAGCAGATGAGGGCAGTTCTGCGCAGGCTTCTCTCTTAGCTAGAGGCGTGATTGGCAAGCCGACCGGACTGTGAATTGCTGAAGTTTGCATCCTTTAGCAGTGGCAATCCTAAGGGAGCCAGGGCAGGAGGAAGCATCTCCCACCTGGATTCATCTACCTGCGACGCGTCGACTGCAGTCCGTATTGGCTCCTGCCGCCCTTCCACGAGGCGTCGCGGGCCAGGCAGCTCCGGGCTGAGGAGGGCTCTGGGCGGTGCAGTCAGCAGGGCGACGCTCCCTCTGCAACCAGGGAAGCCCGAGTGTCGTCGGATTTCAGGGTCTCTGAGTTGTCCCACCTCACAGCTCCGCCATCATTGTCATGTGGCATTCTCCCCTTACGTCTGTCTTCACACGCTGTCTTCTCTGTTGTTTTTAAAGAGATTTCTTTTTTAGGAAGTTTCAGGTTTACAGCAAAACTGAGCAGAAAGTACACAGACTTCCCGCATGCTCCCTGCTCCTCTGAAGGCCACGGCCTGCCCCGCTGGCCAGATGTGTCTTATGCATTTATATTATACATTCACAAGTGATACATAATGCGTATCTGCTAATATACGTCACATACGTGCCAAAACCCATGTGGCCGTCTTCTGAGCAGAACACCGCTCACATGGGGTTGCTCCAGCGTGACTTCATCTGGATCAGGATGGTAGACATATTTCCATCGTCCCAGTCGCGTGGCGGTCAAGCTGAATGTGGCCACGCCGGGCTGGGGAGGCGTGGGGGTCTGTAAGCGCTTAAGGTGCAGGTCGCCCGTTGGCAGCGTCTCGGCATGGGACTGCTGACAGCCCCTGGTTAAGCCGGCAGTTTTTCTGAAGGTAGGATCCGCTAAATGAATTTCTTCATCTGAGGTAAAAACGGAGGCAGAAAACTAAGTTTCCCTCTTCATATTTTTTTTTACCTTTCATATTGTCCCCACATAAAATAATTATAAAAGAATTGAAGTCATTTATTTGTAGAGATATTCATGAATTTCTTAACTGCTCTTGGGACCACAAACACGATGCCCAAGCGAACAGTTCTTTAAAACACTCAGCAACAACTATTATCTCAAGGTTATGCCCTATCCTGTTTTCCCCCGTTATGTCATTTGTAACAACTATGGTCTCTGACATTTAGTTAATTAAATGTGCCCGCAGTATCTGACTTGGTTGTGCAATTCCTCTGAGAATGTAATTTTTGAAGGTGGCAAGAAGAATGGTTAACCTTGATGAGTCAGTTAGCCACGGCAGCGTGCTGCTCAAGAAGGGAAAAAATTAGGATGTGTGCACGATGGGAAAAAAGCCCCCGGCCACGGCGTGGGCGCGGGGTGCTTATGACCTGTGCGGAGCCTCCCAGACCAGGGAGAGAACGAAACGCAACGGTCGCCCAGTCACGAAAGCGACCCCCGCCCGACTCGGGATCCAAAATGCTCGCCTCATTCGCCAAATTCTTATGGAGAATGATAACTGCTTTATTAGGAGGCTCGAATAGCTGGCGTCAAATTTAATTTTGCCTTTACCGTGACTGGGCAGTTTTTCTCACGCTTCGCAGAGCTCAGGTGGTGCCTTGGACTTTCTCGTCCTCCGCGGCGTGCAGGCTCCGGGGGGCACTGCCCTCCCCCCGCCCCGCGCCCGCCAGCATGTTCTGGGTCACATGCCCCCCGCGAGAAACACAGCTGTCACAGCAAATACACAGCACTAGGTACTGCTGTGAGGATCCTGTTTTCAGGAATAGCTTCTCAGAGGGAGGAACCGCAGCGTTTGGGGTGGAGACCAGGGTTCTGGCTTCGCCGAGGCCACCAGGTCAGTCCGGCTGGCCTGCTGACCAGCGGTCTGGGGCTGTCACTTGGCAACGCGCTTCTGTTGGTAGTTAGACTTAGACCTCGGGCAGGGTTCCTGTCTGCGTGCTTTTTGGTGGAGACCGAGGATCGTCACAAAGTTGGATTGACATCAGATGTTCACTGCCGAGGGGGCACCCACGTCCGCAGCGTGGGTGCTGCTTAACACAGAATTCTGCAAGGTGGCCTCAAGTCATGTGCTTCTCGAGCAATACGATACGGAGAGCAAAAAGAAGAAAATAGCAAACGCATCCCTCAAGAGAAAATTCCACGAAGATATCTGATATAAGGAATTCTATTTGAAACCCGTGCCATCTCAAACATCTGGATGGCCATCCTTGGAAATTACAGATTTCAATTTTCATTTTTTTTTTTGTTCCATGAGGACTGAATATAAATGAAGCACTAAAATATTTCTTTAACTCTGTTAGCTATTCAAGGGCAAAACTTGCCCTGAAATTATTTTCTAGCACTCACAGAAATGAGAGCATTGGCTATCAAGTGGGCGTGTAATGCATATCTACTAAATTTTATCACTTTTTCTCCTGAAAGAAACATCGCCTGACAATCATCATTTTGGACAAGAAACTTTGTACCGTGATGAGTTATTAAGAATATGTTTTCGTCTCGCCGTGGTGAGAACTGGGAGTGGGAAGCCGTGTGCCGGCATTTGAGAGGCGCTGCAGGAAGAGATACGGGACCCGAAGGGGCGCCCTCCAGGATGGGGGCGGGGCTCTGCGAGGCGGAGCCCGACCGGTCCCCCGCTCCAGGCAGGGGTGCTGGGGGCTGTGGCAGAGGTGGCACGAAACGAGGGTGCTGAAATGGCTGTGTTGCTTCAAAACTTAATTAGGAGAGATTTTCATTTCCAGCAATAAGGCAGAGCAAGTATTCTGAAGAGGAGACCGGCGACAGTCACACACTTCTGGACGTGACACGACTAGACAAAAGTCGGCTTGAATCGGAGACGGAGGTGAGATCGGGAGCGGTGGAACTGCGCGAAGGGGGGTGCTGGCCGCAGGTGGACCCCCGGAGGCCGACGCGGCCGGGGAGGCCCGGCCCTGCGCCTTGGACGCCGTGGGCCGTGAGGAGGCTGCGGCGGGGAGCCTGACTTCCAGCGGCGGCAGGGGACGCTCCCCCGCCCGGGGAAGGACAAGCCGGCAGCAGGCGCCCCGCCGGCAGAGGCGCCCGCGACGAACCGGCTGCCTGCCGGGTCAGAATGAGCAACAAAGCTGTGTCCTCTGAACACGTGTCCTGTTACTACGGCACCTGCGATTGTTTCTGAAAACCAGACTCTTCATGAAAATGCTGAGAGCCTCTCACCCACTGCTTTAAATGTGGAATCACAGCACATTTCGTGGGAATCCCGCACCCTATCCACGGTCCTGAAATTTCTCAAAGGTTCAGTAGATCATCTGTACATAAAAAGAAATGATGAAGTAAAAAGCATTTTTCCTCACCAATGAAAGTACTTTGTTAGCAAATATATGGGGTGATTATTGTGAAATTACCAGGACAGCTCAAAGATAGGATAGCAGAGTGATCGGCACGGGGAAAGTTTGGGTGAGTTTTCAAAATACACATAATTGAGAATCAACACCGTGCGACCTAGAGCCACAGGAAGTGCCAGAGAGAGGAGCAGGGTGGGAGGACAGGGCCGTGTCCGGGACCCTCGGCTCCGCTCTCCGTGAGATGCGGAAGCCAGCGGAAGCCACCGCAGAGGTGACACGTGGGCGCGTGCTGAGCCCACCGCTGCAGAGACGCGTCCGCGGCTGAGATGGTCGCGGAGCCGCGGGATCCGGAAAGAGCAGCCGCTCCGGAAGCCGCTGCCGGCACCGAGCTGCGCGAGCGCGGGGTCTGCGGGGTGGCAGAGCCCAGGGCTGCCCTGTGCCCCGATGTCTGAAACGGAGCAAAGTCCAGGGTCCCAAAGGAAAAGCGGGGTCCCCGCTCAAGGGACCAGGGCTTAGTGGGCTTTAGATGCGTGGCAAGGAGCGAGGCAGCGTTTGCAAAGTGGTTTGGAGGTCATGCTGGGGGGGTCCTCAGGTCTGAGGGATGCAGGCTGGAGAGGGTGAATTTGTACCCCAGAAGTGGGCTTTGAGGAAGAGGTAAATTCGGGGGGAGGGGGGAGGCGGAGAGAATATTTATGTTAAGGGACAAAAACAGAAAAAATGTTTTGTTAAAAAAATTGAAATTTTAGAGATTTCGAGAGTTGCCAAGGCTGGAAAAACAGAGGAAGGGAGGCCCAAAGCGGCACAGAGAGGAAGGGGTGGGAGGTTCGGGGGTGTCAGTGGAGGGTAACCGTTAAGCACAAGCGTGCGTGCATTTGCGCGTGCGCGCGGATAGTGCCCACGTGAGTGTGTGCGTGCTGTGAGCATGGCTTGAAATCATTGCTTGATCTCAAGTTACATGCCGGACCTTAGCGACGTTAAACTCGGGCTGGTTCTGACTGCGGGAGCATCCCGGCGCGGTCTTGTTACGGTCTGGGGATGATTCTGGGGCGCGCGGGGAGTCCAGGATGATGGTGTCTGGGAAGACAGCCACGTCTCACTGTCTGGGGTTGTGGTGGCCGAGTGGCAGTGGGGGCTGCGTGGCTGCGGGGTGCGGGGTGCGGAGCCGGGTGCACTCCCGCTCGCCCAGCCTCAGCTCCTGTGGCCGGCGCAGGCGCCGCGAGGGCGCACGTCAGCGCGATGCCCGGCGCTGCTCGCTCGGGGCGCGGAAGGAGCTCAGCGCGGACGGGGGCATGGAAGCCAAGTTTCCTTTCTTTGCATTGTATGCAGAAAATTTTCAAAAAGTTTATTCTATTTTGTTGTTATACAGTGAGAATCAGATGCCCGTGGACCGCGAGGTGACCAGTTTTGATAGAGAACAAGAATTCCAGAGGACTTTCTATTTTTCTAGGCTCAGCTGTAGCAGTGAGGAGGACGGGCAGGGTACTGCGGGGACCTGCGTGCCCCGCGAACAGGCGACGACCCGCGGGGGGTGGGTGTGGAGCGTCGCCTCCCGGTTCGGGCTGCCCTGCGCGCCGCGTGGGGGGCAGGGCGCGAGGAGCTGCGTGCCGCCAGGGCGCGCCTGTGTCCCCGGGAGACCGCGACCGCGTCCCCGTCCCCTGGCGGTCCCGCCACAGCCCCTGCGGGTGGTTCGACGGCGTGGAAAAGTCGTCGGAGAAGTGAAGAGAAAGCGAGGGAGGAGACGAATGAAACGCCTTTGTTGAGGAAAGCGTGCTTTGAAAGTAAAAATGCTCGTACAGGAAAGGTATTTGAAATACAAGTGACGAAAACTGCTACAGAGGAAATTGAGGGGAATTACACGCATCATAACTTGTGTGAACAAGCTCTAGTTTTAGGGTTCGTTCCATTTTTAGTTGAAGATGTGTTTTCTCTGCTTTGGTCTGAGAGAGACGGTTCTCACTGAGTTCACGTCAACCAAGGGGGCCGGGGACACGGCGCTTCAGGGTCACCTCCAGCTGGGCCACTGCAGGCCCCTAGCGAGACTCCACGGCACCTTACAATCGGGACCGTCCTCAGCTCTGATGGCTGCAGTGCACGGCCCTGGCCTTATTTTCAAAATCTTCTGACGATGCCGATCTTCCCTGGCTCTCGCCTGGGGCGCTGACGCGGGGCCTGACTCTACCCTCGGGGGTGAGTGGCAGCTGCTCCTGCGACTCCGAGCTGATCCCACCCGAAGGCTCCGTGCCTGGCCTTGGCTGCGCGTCCTCTGCTTCATCCCCGGGGTGCAGGACGTGCTCTTCACACGGGAACATACACGGTCCCCCGGGAGTGGAACGGGATCACCCCTGGGCCGCGGGCCCCACCTCACACTGCACGTGGACTCTGTCCCCTTCGAATGCTTAGTCATTTAGTGGCATTGTGCGGCGTTACTTTTGATGAGTTCGTGAGTGAATATCTCAATGGCAACGCCATAGCAGTGCAGACGCCGTGCAGGAGAGATGGTGTTCCGGGGGCAGGCGAGAAGCCGCGACTTCACACCGCTCCTGCGGGGAATGGCTTTCATGTGTGGCGGCGGCGTGAACCCGTTTGCTTCTGCAGTATCAATCGGGAGAATTGGGGCCCCAAGTGTCCCTTACACTGTTTACTAAAGATAAGCAGCTTATACCAAAACGCTGCCAGATTACTTGGACGAGAACCTGAGGAAAGATGTATACCCGAACAATGCAACGTTTAGTCACGTCATCCGTGGGACTACTTTCCCTAGTGCGCATTTTCCAACAAGCCATCGTAGCCGGGACTTCGCGTCGTGGCGCAGCTGAAGGCGAGGCAGGGCACACGGCTGCAAGAGCGGGGTGGCGGCAGCCCGGCCGTCGGCGCCGAAGCGGGGAGCTGTCGTGTCCTCGGTGGACAGCGAAGCCTGTCGCCTGAGTCTTGGAGCAGACCTGCGGGGCCGTGGTGTGACAGAGGAACAGGGCGGCCTGGGAGGGTGCCGCTGCCTTTACCGCGCCGGCACGGAGAGGAACAGTGCCCCTCCTGTCTCTTGTTCTTGGCCTTTCCAGAAAATCCCCTGCACATCATCTACGGGCAGCTCAGTGTTACGGCAGAGACCGCTCAGCCGCTGCCTCCTTTGGGAGACACAGTGGTTGGTGTCTGGAACCTGAATAGCAACACGAAGAGGGCGTTTCGGTGAAGCATTTACTATTTTGCAGCAAATTTTCTAACAGCAAATATTTTGACTCAGTCAGTCCTTGCAACAGCCCCATGAAGCAGGTGCTGACTATTACTGTCCTTCTGGAGACAGGAGAGGAAGGTCTGCAGGCCCCGGTCTGGGCCAACACTGGGCTCCTGCCCGAGCGGGCAGCCGCCTCTCCCCAGTCTCCCCTCCACTGGAACGGAGACCCGCCCAGGTCACCCAGAGTCATGTATCTGTTTACGGCCCAGCGAGACTTGCAAAGCATTCTTTCTGGGCAAGACCTGTTCCTCTGAATCTCAGCTCAGCCAATTAAGCTCCCACCCCAAATTCTGACACCCACTTGTAATAAAGAGTTGAACATTACTCAACCCCATTTCTGTGTTTATTTGCATATTTATTAGACTTGCGGTCCATAATTTTCCTGCTTATATTCTTTCTTTTGACACTTCTATTTCCTCACGTGATGTTGGCTTATCCCCAAGGATCCTGGAGCCATAAAGAAAAGAATTCTCCTTCTACCTCTCATGTGGACGCCACGCAACCGCGCTTCTCACTTATCGTCCCTTTAGTTGACTTTGTGGATGGAGCCTCGATGGTTTTCCTACATCCTGTGGGTCAAATTATTATTTCGGAAAAGATTTTCCAAGTATCTTTTAGGAAAAGACAGCATTTTATAAGTCCCATATCTATTCAAAAAATCCACTTCCACTTTAATCGCTCCCTATAAAAATGTTAATGACCATCCGTCAGCCAAGCCGCGGGAGAGTTATTGGAACAGGACCGTGAGTCATCTCTGAAGCCCTTCCACTTCCTGAGAGCCTGGGATGGCAACAGATAATAATAATTTAGCGCATCTCCAGGGTTAGCTGGCTCACTGTGAAGCCGTCCCTTTTGGCACGTGACCACGTCTTCAGTCATACTGGGAGAAAACTACACGGCGCTGGCTCGGCGTCACCCCATCTCATCACGCTGTGAGATGGCGGTGGGTGGGTCGCATTCGTAAGGGGGATGAGGGTGAGCGAGCTGTTCTCACTGTGCTGCCGGTCCTACTGAACGAACACCCATCCGAGTTCGAGACGCTGGTTAAATGAAACAGAACCTAATAGGTGCCATGCAACCTGTGTGGAGGGACCTTCATCTGTGCAGCGGAAACGGGGGTTCGTCAGTGGCAGGCTTGCTCTTCAGGTCCGCACGCGAAAAGCATACTTTTTCTAAGTGACGCAAGCTATAGGTTTTCTTCAGGTTAATGAATTTCTGTTCCACATGTTCTGTAATTTGAAGGGATTATGCTTCTCATACAGTTTTGGTTAAGATTCCTGCAATTTTGATGGAAACCTTGTAACATTTATCCCTCTCGAATTCAGATTTGTTTCTGAGACGACGACGTAGGAGCGGGTGGTGAGTTTCGTGTCGTTACAGTGTGGAGAAAGGGAACGGAAGGAAACGCAAGGCAGAGACCACGGCCGCCGCGGGCACCGGCGCCTCTGAGTTTGCGCGGGGCGCTGGCGGGACCCTCAGAGGACGCACCCCGCCACCCTGCTGGACACAGCTCCCTAACTTTCCTCTTGGCCACGAACCCTGGGCCGGGAGCGGGGCAGAGCCGGCTTTTCGGCCCCGCCGCACTTCCGACGCTGCGTGGTGCTGAGCGCATCACTTTGGGCCAGAAGCGAGTTCAGCCTGGACCCCCCGGGCGGACCCGCTCCATTACTTCTGGGCACCACCGGCCTGTGCACTCCGGCTCCCGGGGTCTCCGCCGGCTCCCGGAGCTGCTGTGTCTGCAGAGCGGGGGGTGCGGGTGGCTCTGCGTGCCTGGGGCAGCCCTCGGCCACGGCAGGGGGCCGGGGAGCCCAGGCAGCGCCTTCTGCCCAGGCGCTGCGAGCACCGTGCACACGCAGGGCGGCTCCGCACGGGCTTCGTCTCGGGTCCCCTCCCGCTCTGTCCCGTCCCCACTGCTGCCTTCCGGCCCCTCCGGAATCACTGCCGTGGAGCGGCGCCGCAGGGGGCCCGCACACACCCCGCCAGGGTACAGTGCAGTCCTCTGCAGAAAGCAGACGCGGCTCAGCGCGGCGGCCAGACACACACGTGGGCGCCCCCGCGCGCGGCGCGGCGTGGGAAGCATCTGTCCCAGCCCTCCCGCCCCAGAGCAAGGCCGCTGGGGCGACGCCTGCGGGCCCTGCCTGGGGCGCTGCCTGGCGACAGGCACCGCCTTGGGTTCAGGTCCTGGGCTCTGCGCCTCCAGCTCTGTCTCTGCTCGAAGTTGCTCCGGGGACAGGCAGCTGATCAGGCGCTCACAGCCTCTACTCCGCATCCGCACCTCGGCCTCGGAGCGGAACCTCCTGGGCTGGCGCCCGCATTTCATTACACGCTGGGTGGAGATGTTCCAAGCATTGCTGGACAAATCCAGACAAGAGAGGAGCCTGGAGCCCAGCGAAGTAGAAGAAGTGACTTCCAGTCTCCGTCTGTCACGGTTGAGTGGGCGCTAACTCTCAATGTAGTGTGTGTGTGTGTGTGTGTGTGCACGTGTGCGCACATGTATAGTGCATTTAAATAGGTGCTATGTCTAAAGCTCATATTTATTATATGTAATTACTAAATTCTGATATCACAGGTTATCTCATGACACCAAGATGAAAAATGTATTACACACACACGATAGGTGAGAAAATTGATTTAATCTTGGTGTCAAGAAATAACCTTTGATTGTCAGAATTTAGTAAATCCGTTAGATTGCAGCGCATCGTTTGACCGTCTTTCCTAAGCAAGGGCGCGTGGCACTCGGGGCTGTCGGTGCTGGTTCACGCGGTGGTGATGCGCGGCGGGCCACGCGGCCGCCTCCGGCCACAGGCGGCTTTTGGAGACTTGCTCATCCCCACTTGGCCGTCGCCCCCGCGTATTAACCTCTGGACGGCAGCCTCATTTTAGGAAGACTTGTGATTATAACACCATAATTCTGCAGCGAAGGGGTAATTTCCGTCAGTGCAGTCGACAGACTGACAGCTCGATCCAGGAAGGTCTTCCCTCTGGCGGCGCCCCCTCTGCCCCTGCCTCCAGCACGGCACAAGGGTTCAGCAAGACAACACGCTTTCCTCGTCACACTCACGCCGCGTGTCACATACCACCGCTGATTGATGGCACCGCCCCAACGATGCTCCATCCCTTTTACATTTCTGCCGACTCCCCGAACCCGAGTTGGGGCGAGCCCCGCTGTGGGAAGCGGCCGTTTGTTAGATACGGACGATGCCTGTGGAAAGTCACGCACGCGGTCCACTGACCACACGGTTCGCTCTTGCCGGAAGAGGCGTTCCGATGGCACAGGGCAGAGAGGGTGAGCGAGGACGCGGGGGGGATTCTAACTCTCGCGGGGACGTCGGGCTCTGTGCCTCTCCCAGGCGACCTGGGCGCTGAGACGGGCGGAGGAGCAGCTCCTGGGCGAGGGTCTTAGCGGGCGTCGCGCTTCCCTCGCGGAGCTGGCGGTCCTGAGAACGCTGTGGGGCTGGCCGTGGGCGCTCGGTGTGCAGGAGACTCTCCCCAACATGGTGCAGAGAAACCAGAAGGTTTCGGAAAACAGTGGTTCTTTCGTTCATCATTTGTACACGTTGTATTTATAAATGTGTGTAAAACTGTACTTGTATTTGCTTCCGTACATAAGAGCAAAGATTAAAAACAGATGCAACCAGACAATGGAATCTCACTCAGCACTAAAAAGACATGAGTTGTTAAGCCATGAAAAGGCACAGAGGAAACTTAAATTCATGTGACGGAGAGGAGCCCGTCTGAAAAGGCTACATACTGTGTGATTTCAGCTCTGTGACATCCTGGAAAAGGCACCACTGTGGAGAAGACAGTGACAGGTCACTGTTTGTCAGGAGTGACGGGGCGGGGGTGAGCAGGCCGAGCACGGTGGGTTTTAGGGCAGTGAGGCCACTCTGTGTGACGCTGTGACGGTGGGTACGTGTCATCAGACATTTGTACAAAGCCATGGAAGGTACAAAACCAAGAGCGACCCCGATGTCAGCTGTGGGCCCTGCGTGACGGTGACGTGTCTGTGCAGGCGCACCCGTCGTCAGGAACGTGCCGCCGGGCGCAGGTGTTGGCAGTGGGGGGTGTGCGTGCGGGGGATGGGGGTGGGGGGATCTCTGCACCTCACTCTTAATTTTCCTGTGAACCTACAACTGCTCTGAAAATGAACTCTTAATAATACAAAAAAAGACATAATACTGGAGCATGTAAGTAAACGAACGGGTACCAGGAGGAAAGTAATGTTGATGGCACTAGAGTGGTGGTCCCCGACCCCCAGGCGTGGACCGGTAGTGTCTGTGGCCTGTTAGGAACCGGGCCGCACAGTGGGAGGTGAGCGAGTGAAGCTTCCTCTGCATCTGTGGCCGCCCCCCAGCGCCAGCATCGCCGCCTCGGCTCCGCCTCGGATCCTCAGGCACTAGACGCTCACAGGAGCCCCGGTCCCCGGTGCCACGACGCGTGGGCACCACTGCTCTAGAGTATGTAGTGTTCTCGCCAGGTGTCGACACACTTACGGATGGCATGTGGAGACTCTACGGTCCATCCATTAGCCACTCCCGTGTCGCTCTAAGGTGTCCCTCACGCTTTTCAGCTCAGCGAGCCCGAAACCCACACTCCCGGGTCTAAGGACCAAGCCCAAGCAGCTCAACATTAAAGAAGAAACTCGAGTTCTTGCTTTTAGTTTACTTTACTAATACAGCGGTCCCTGCTTATCCGCGGGGGGTGCGTCCCCAGACCCCCAGGGGATGCCTGAAATAGGGGTGGCATGGGACCCAGTATATGTTAAGTTTGTCCCATACACATGAGCCTACGATGAAGTTTCGTTCATGAGCTAGGACAGTGAGGGCTTAACGACAATGCCCAACGATTAAACAGAACCGTTGCAACGACAGACCGGAACGGAAGTTATGGGACGTGGTGTCTCTGTGTCTCAGTCCCTTGCTGTCCTGAGCTCCCCCTCCTTGTGATGACTGAGAGACGGAGCGCCCACACGGTGGGGGGGAGACGCTCGCTGAGGGGGGTCCACGGCCGGCGCGGGCCGGAGCAGGGCGGCCCGGGTCTCAGCACGCTGCTCAGGCGGCGTGCGAGGGGAAACTTGCGGACTGTTACCTCCGGGATTTCCCCGTGGTGCTTTTTGGGCCGTGGTGGCAGCAGGGGACTGAATCGCACGGCGCAACCTCCGGCGGGGGCCGCCGCGGCCCCCTTACGTCAGGGTCACACCCAGGCCGGCCTCACACGCCCGCCCGCAGTCCCGCGGTGCCCCTCCTCGCCAGGCTTTATGTGTGATTCTGGGCGCAGGTCACGTGCACCCCTGGGTGTGTCTCTTTTAAACATCCGATAAAACACGAGACGCGCCTCTGTGCCGCGTGCTCTGCTGTGCATGCGGCTCAGGGACGCGCTGCACGGACCGCTCCCCGCCACGGCGCACCGAGCCGCCTTCATCTGTGCAAGGCTGCACCTTGCGGAGGCGGGGTTCACACACGCACCTCCCTCCGGGTGGTCTCTAAGTCGTCCGCCCCTCGCGGCACAGCAGCGCACGGCGTTCGTGCCGCTGTGTGTGCTTGTGAGGGCGCTCATCGTGGATAGACGCTGAGATGGGTCAGATGATGGGGCGGTTTGAGTTAAAAACATATATTGTCGAATTTAACTCCCAGATGCCTTTGCTGGCAGTGAATGAGTGCGCCCGTCCCCCACCTCCCAGGCAACGCGAGACTCGGCCGTCCAGAGCTTGCCCCCTCCCCTCCCCTCCCAGAAGGTGGAGCTGGCCCACCTCCCACTTGCGGCTCCGTCCTCCTGCGCGACACTGAGGAAACCAGAAATTAGGAGGGCACTTCAAAGTGTTCCCGGCACCGTGTCTGCCCACTGAGCCTCTGCTCCTGCTCCGTGTCCCCTCTTGTGGCCTTGGAGGTCTGCGGTCCGCGAAGTCTGGCTCTTCTCCTGGCGTCTTCCACCCTGGGGTCCCCTGTGCTCAGGGACATCACTCCAGGAATTCTCTTCTCTCTCTCCGTCATCAGCTGGGTTATTTTCTTCTGCACGCACGTGGTGTAACTGTGACTATTGTAAGGGAAGAATATCATCATATTGCCTTCCAACTTCTACCCCGTTTTTCCATCCCCTCTTACTGCCGAATTTCTTGGAAGGCTTTGTCTGGTCTTCCAGCCTCCCGTTCCTCCCCTCCCAGTCGCTCCTGGACACAGTCCGCTGAAGGTGTGAGGTTTGGAGAGAGTCCAGAGGGGGCCACAATGGCCGGAGAAAGGACCTGGGACTGAACGGGCTCAGAAACAAAGATGGTCATTGTGGTATGGAAACCACAAGTATCCTGCAATAGGGGACAAAAGTAAACATCCATTCAGACGATAGGGCGCCCCGTTACTGAAAAGGACGTGAAATGTGCTGACAGAATCATGTGAAAGGCCATAATGGTGTATGGGATGAGGGAAGCAAGTCACAGAGAACACACGCGCTCACACGCGCGCGCACACACACAGCCCTCTGCCCACTGAGAAAGGAACTGGCATCCAGTGTCGGGTATGGACCACTCGGCCGACTGGCTGTTGGTCCAGTCTGCTCTCCCACATTAGCTATGTTTTTGTTTTCTTGAGGATTAATTTAAAGCAAGTATACGACCATTAGCAAGGTTATTTCCAGTAAGATATGCTGCTGAAAGACAAGCCGGTCTCTTCCAGCTAATCATCAGCCCGGCTCCAGGTGAAACAAAGGAAAAATGCTAGCATTGGAGAGATGCAATTTAAAATGTGCCACGTTACAAAGCGTGACGAATCAGAGTGAACGCTTGCTGTACCGAAATATATTTCATAATTACATGGTTAAACCAAGTATAGAACTGATGATGCGCAGAAATGCTGAGCTGAAAAACATAAAGATACGTTCAAAATATTAACATAAAAGGTGAACTCACTTTACGTAGTCGTGAACCCTTTATCGCTGAATTCCTGTGGATTTTGCTTGCTTTCTTAGGTTCTCCACAAAGTGTTCTTATTATTTTTTTAATGGAAAAATAGGATTTCTTTTCTACCCTTTGTCTTTGGTGCAAGTTCTTCATAGCAACTCAGAAGCCCGCCCGGCTTCCTGGAGAAGCATCCCCGCTGCGCGGGGGGTGGGGTGGGGGGGATGGGGGGGGGCTGGGCAGCGGCGGCTTCCTGTAGGACAAGGGGAGGAGGTGGAGACAATGTCTGGTCTATTTAATAATGAAGCATTGTAAAATGCACAGGACTTGGAAAAAAGGAAATAGTCAGAAAAGTTTCTAATAATCAGCGAAACAAAACTCAGACACAGATATTGTCGACGTTAGCGTACTTCAGTTATTATAATACATTGGTTCCTTCAGTTTTATAAGTGCTTTTTAATTAGTGATTTGTGATGAGCATTTCTGAACTCATGAAATTGGCTTCCACAATTTTTATTGCACAGTGAAGTGTTTGTTCTCTTTTCGGTTTGTGCCATAATTCACTCAACAATTCCCCTCCCGTGGGATTTATGTTATTTAGGCCCTACGCACATTTGTGAGGTGTGCTGTGTGGGTGGGTACATGAATCACTGTAGATTTGTTGGTTCTGCTGCCTCGGCCCGACGTTAGCCCACGAGTGTAGGACGGGACTCCACAGCAGGACGGCAGAAGAGAGAGGATCGATGTCGGTCCTGCAGGTTTCAGAGTTGAATTCCAGGATTCCCAGAGAAAGAAAAGGAGTTGAGTCTCGAAGTTTCAAAATCCCGATTTTAAATTCTCAGTGTCAACGTTTTGTCATAAACAAACAAAAACAATGGGTCAAATGTGTAATAAAATTTGCCACAACATTTTCCACCCAGGGACTGAATGAAGTAATTAGCGGGTTAGAGAAAGGAAGACCTTTTGGGGGAGGAGGGTGAGCACGCTGCCGAGGAGAAGCGAGGTGGGGCGCTACACCCGAAATACGGTGCCCGCGAATCGCCTGTGGCATTTCTGAATTGATTAAGGTTACACCCGCAAGCTGGGGGGGACGGAGGTCAGCATGCATGCTCCAGTCATATAAAAACCGTGCCCTGCCCACCTGAGGTTGTAGCTTGTGAGATCCATTCCCATTTAAAACTCGTCGCACACGTCTGTGATTGTTGCGTTATAATAACTCCTCAGAAGGAAAACTTAGGGGTCAAAGTGCCTGGTGGGACAGATGGGCATTTAAACACGGCCCTGCGTCTCTGTGTGACGGCGCAGTCGAGGTGCTCTGGGAGTGGGACGTATGGGCATTTAAGACCTAGGAATGCCTCAGATGGCCATCGTTTCTGTTATTGTAGATGCTGGCTGTTGCAATGTCTTTTGCATTTAAGTGTTTATAGAGAGAAAAATTAGAAGCAAGACGGCAGAGTGACTCTTCAGGAGACGGACTCCCAAGAACAAGCTGGTGGTGACACTGGGGTGAGGGTGGGCGTGGACAAAGAAGACACCCCTATGGGCTCCAGGAAGCAAGGACGATGTGCAGGGGCGCGGGGTGTGGGAAGTGGCCCTGACGAGTGACCGCTCCCGAAACGGCTGAGCAGCGAAACGCAGTGCCACAGAATCACGTTCACGCTTTTTAGGCTTGTTTTTGTAAACGCGTACAACCCCTCTGCCGGTGCGAATGTCTGTGTGTCTGTGTTCACACGCGCACAGCACGTGCGCTCCGCTCCGCACACCAGGGTCCCGGCCGTAGAGCTTCTTACCGCTCGTGTGTGTTTTTATTGCCTGTGAGAGAGTAGATTTCTCTGGCCGCCTTTTAATCCTATCGCCAAACTAGTGATGGGAAAACAATAGGCATTCATTAAATATTATAAATATATGAAAAATTAATAACTAACACTTAATAATTATTCAACGCATTAAACATATCATTTATTTGTGCTTGTTTCTAGATGCAATTGGGTGGACAAAGCAAACAATGGTTATACTAAGATAAATTACAATTTATTTTCCAAATCAGATGGAACCATGGAGGGGTTTTTGTTTTGGTGTTGTTTGCTTTCTGAAAACCTTTATCAAAAGCCATCACCTATTACAATATATACTACATTTGGATAGTGAAAGGTGGTTGTATTTCGCTTATATTATTAATCTAATTGACATTATATATATTACTGTGTTGTGTTTATTAATGCTATTTTTGTGGTCTAAGTGACCACATATCGCTTGATTGTTTGTATATTGGCAAACTAGATTTTGGAAGAAAAGGGATTTGTCATTTGAGAATGCCGCATATTCCCAAGTATGTGCTCACGCCATAATCAGGCTTGTTTTGTGTGCTCCCATCTTCGAGTTTCTTCTTACACAGGGAAACCGAATGCCGCAGTCAGGTCATCGGGCTGTGACACCGCGCTGCGGGGTGGCGTCATTTAAACCGCGCTGCGGGGCGGCGTCAGGCTCGGCTTCCAGCGACGCCCCAGCGCCCCCGCGCCTCACGCGTGTAAAGAGGGACGCAGGGACCGTGGAAGCAAGCCTACCGGGGGATTTGCTCTCCAGGAAGCAATTCCACATGGCAGCACTTACCCAGCACCGAGAAAAACCTCCGAAATGCGCCGAAGGCATTCTGAAACGGTCCCTCTCTTCACCTGACTCTGCACTTCCAAACGTTCTCTGTGCCTTTAAACATTTCCGTCTTTCTGCCATATGCCGTGTGATGTGTGCTGTAGATTGTGGTTAGAAATATCAGCGGGGTTTCTCCGGCAGATCAGTAACAGGTGGAGCTGTTCTCGTAATCTGGAAATAAATTGGACCAAGCCTATCGGGTCATATTTGTTTTAATCTGAGCCCCGGTGGATGAGATTAAGGAAGCAGATTTGTTTATCGTAAGCGGAGGACGATTGCTCTCGCTGCTCCTTTTAACTGGATTGGTTATTGTGCTCTCATCAGCCAGAAGGGCTCATTAATCCACACATACTCCCCTCCCTACAGCCCTACTTTAAGCCTAGGAAGTCTATGCGGCCCCCCCCACGCCACCCCCCCCCATCGCAAACAACAAGGTCATTAATAAAAACGAGCCCGAGCCTTCGGTCCTGGAGGGGCTGACGTATCAGGTGTCGGGGAGACCACCCGCCTGCTGCTGTCCATCTTCACGGTGAACTCATACACCTCTCGCTGCAGATGTTTTCGAACGCTGTTCAACGGACACATCTGTAACAAACTGTAACATTGAAGCTTTTAATGTTGAAACAAATGTATCTAATTTTTCCCTAAATGCTTTTCTGTGTAGAACTGAAGTGATGATGCTGGGCTGACATATTATGTGGTGAGACCCTGTATACCCAGAATTACCCGTTTCCTGAAGTCACAATTGTGGTTTTTAGGAGTTAAAAATGAAGCATTGCTACAATAACTGCATTTGCACACACCCATATCTAGATGGAGTTTGATCAGGTTAAATGGTCTGGGTAAGGTACACACCACATGGTGCCCCTCGGCTGGGCGCGGCCAGGGGCTGCAGACAGAAGTGTGCACTTGAGGGCGGTCGCCCAGGAAAACCACCTGCAGTGGGGAAGTCACAGACCTGACGGCAGAGCCAAGTGACCGCACTGACTAAATTAGGGGCGCGAGGGCTACTATCCCCTTAGTCCTACGATGTTGACATGAAAGTTTGATCCCCGGCAGGGTTCTGCTGGATTGGAGGATGTAACCCGTTAGCCCATTTGCCAAAAAAACCCTTTCGGCTCGGGTTCCTGGCCAGCCGTCAGGGCACGGCCTTCCCTTCTGGTCCTCGGCATGCTACTCTGCACATGAGGACAGGCCACTAAGCCGGCCCCGAGGTGGGCCCCGATATCTGTGCCGTGGTGGGTGGCCCTTCCGTCACTGAGACCTTTGGCTTGCTCCTGGCCCTAGAACAAGGAGAAGGCAATGGGACGTCACCTCCGTCGTTGGGGACAGCAGGCTGCAACTTCCGAGTGGCCGGCAATGCCTCTCTCTTGCCGCCTCAGCTGACATCCCTTGGTAGGGCTCGGTCATGCGGGAGAGGCCCAGGGGACAGGAACTGGGGATGGCTTCTGGTCACGAGGCAGCCAGGGGCGGAGTCTCTCCATCCAACATCCTCCAAGGAACTGCGCCCTGCAGCGCCCCGACCGCGGTGCGCAGACCAGCCCCAGGCGAGCCTCCGCGTGAGGCCGGGCGCGCAGCCTCACCCCTGCAGCGCGCGGGGCACGGCGCGGAGCATCCAGCCCCGCCACGCGGGGTCCCAGCCCGTGGAGACGTCCCTACAGCAGGGCAGCAGCGTGTCACGGCGGGTGGCCCGGCGGCTGCTTGTATCCACAGACCGTTCTGTCCGCTTTGCTTCGAACGATGCTGCCTTTCCAAGGCAGAAGGTCGAGGAACACGGGGCGGGGCCGCCTCCCCCGCTTCGCAGCAGCGGCGCTCGGGCCTGCGCCTCCGTCTGCTGTCGGTTTTACTTCCCTCACCTTTCTCGTGGCGCAGCGTGTCCTTGGGCTACCCCTGCGGGGACGCGCGAGTTCACACACGCCGGTGCTCAGGACCTACCTGACAGCGCGGTGTGACGTGAGGGGCCTCGGCCGCGGGAGCCGGCTCTCCTCAGGGCACCACGCACGAGGGGGGCAGGGTGCAGCGTCCTTGCGCCCCTGCGACGGGGGTGGCTGTCTGAGATGCTGTACCTCCTGCCGGGGACAGTTACATCCAACGAAGCTTCAGCTGCTGTGGGGACAATGCCCACTCTAGTGCTGCAGATTCGATGCCCGGGATCAGCTGCGTTCTGCAACTCCTCCATTCTACCTGGTGAAGAAACACCTACCTGCCAGCAAGGATCACTGCGCCATCAGCGATCCTTCTAGACGCCATTCGCGGAGCCTAAGAGCATCATGGCGCTGTCAACAAAGAGATCCCACGTGGAGAGGGGGTCCTCAGTGATAGTGTTTCACATGCTGCGGAAGAGGAGGGGTCTCACCGGTGTTCCCCTGTTTTGGGTAATAACAGTACAGTCATAGCAATGCTTCCTTCCAATTAAAAGTCTATAAAATTCCCTTTGCGCAGGTCACCGCCTGTTTTCAATAGAGGCCCAAGGAAACGATGATGGGACTTCACAGGGGGATGTCGGCTTGTGGGCCTATCTTCTATGACCTTTATTATGTTGAGGTACAATTCTACCCATTTGTTCAGAGTGTTTATCATGAAAGGATGTTGAATTTTGTCAGACGCTTTTAATGCATCTATCGAATGAGCATATGGTTTTCATTTTTAATGCTGTTAATGTGATGAATAACATTTATTGATTTGCATATATTGAACCATCCTTGCATTCTAGGGATAAATCCCACTTGATTATGGTACACGATCCCTTTATCGTGTTGTTAGATTTAGTGTGCTGGTATTTTCGTTAGATGTTTTGCATCTATATTGGCCCATGTTTTATTTTCTTATAGTGTCCTTGTCTGACTTTGGTAGGAGGGTAATACAGGCTTTGGAGAATGAGTTTGGGAGTGTTACTTCCCATTTAATTTTTTTGAAGAGTTTGAAAAGTTTGGAAGCTTGGTATTAGTTGTTTAAACGTTTGGTAGAATTCACCAGTGAAACCACCTGGCCCTGGACCTTTTCTTTGTTGGGAGGGTTTTGATTACCGCTTCAGTCTCCTTACTCATTATCAGTCTATTCACATTTTCATTTCTTCACATTTCAGTCTTGGTAGGTTGTACATTTCTAGGAATTTATTTCTATTTCCTAAGTTGTCCAAATTTTGGCATGTAATTATTCATAGTAGTCTCTTATGATCATTTGTATTTTGGTATCTGTTTTATTGTTTTCCTTTCATTTCTGATTTATTCGAGTCTTTAAGTTTTCAGTTAGTCTAGCTAAAAGTTTGTCGGTTTTGTTTATCTTTTCAAAAAACCAACCCTTAGTTTTGTTGGCCTTTTCTATTATCTTACCAGTCTCTATATCATTTATTTCTGTTCTGATCTTTGTTATTTCTCCCTTCTACTAACTTTAGGCTTATATTGTTCTTCTTTCTCTAGCTCCTCGAGGTATAAAGTTAGGTTGTTTATTTGAGATCTTGCTTTTGCACTTATAACTGTACCTTTCCCTCTCTTACTGCCTTTGCCGCCCAAGAAGTTTAGTATGTTGTTTCCATTTTTCTGGTCTCAAGATATTTTTGACTTCCCTTTTTTGATCCATCGATGTTCAGAAGTGTACTGTTTAATTTCCATTAATTGTGAATTTGCCAATTTCTCTCCTGTTGTGGCTTTCTAGTTCCATACCATTTTAGTCAGAAATGATACGTGATAGTGTTTCTATATTCTTGAATTTGTTCATACTTGCAGGTGACCTAACATATGATTTGTGCTAGAGATTGTTCCATGTGTGCTTGAGAGGAATACATATCCCTCTGCATCTGGGTGGAAGGTTCTAATATGTCTTTTATGTCCATTTGGTATATAGCGTTGTTTAAATCCAGAGGATACCCAATTCTCCATCGTTTGTGGAGAATTGGGTATTAAAGTTCCCTACTACTATTGTATTGTTATACTATTGTATTTATTTCTCCATTAAGTTCTGTTTGTATTTGCTTTATACATTTAGGTACTCCAGCGTTGGGTGAATAAATATTTACAGTTGTTATATCTTCGTGATGAACTGGCCTCTTTCTCATTATTATGTAATGACCTTCTTTGTCTCTCATGAATATTTTTAGCTTAAAATCTATTTTCTCTTATATAAGTAAAGCCATCTTGTTCTCTCCTTATTACCGTTTACTTGCAATGTCTTTCTTTATCCCTTTGCTTTCAGCTGATGTGTGTCCTTGCAGCTAAAGTGAGTCTCCTGTTGGCAGCCTATTACTGGCTCTTACTTTAAAAATCCATACAGCTATTCTATGTGTTTTGATTGGAAAATTTGATCTATTTACATTTAAAGTAATTATTGCCATTGCCATTTTGTTAATTGTTTTCCGTTTTGTACTTTCTTTTCCCTTTTTTCTTCTCTTGCTGTTCTTCGTGATTTGATGACTTTTTCATCATTAGATGCTTTGATTTTTTATTATCGTCTTTTGTGTAGCTACTACATGTTTTTCCTTTCCAGTTATCATGAAGCTTACACGAAATATCTTGCAGTTATAACATTATAATTTAACCGGATAACACCTTAACTTCGATAGCGTACAGAAACTCTACAGTTCTACTTCTCCCTTTGAATTTTAGATTATTGATGTTGCAGTTCACACTTTTAAAATATTATATAACTAATAACACATTCCTGTAATTATAATTATTTTTAATGTTTGTTTTTTCAATTTTTAACTAGACTTGAAAGTGATTTAAGCACAACTGTACAGTTTTAGAGAATCTGACTATATAATTACCTGTGAATTCTATTATTGCTATGAATTTCCTCATCAGAGATAGCATATATGGGAGGCTGCAAGTTTTATTTCAGGATGTTTAGGAAAAGATTACGGTGCATGGAATTATAGAATGCTAACTAATTTATAAAGCGGGACAGGAAAAAATGTACGGCTGACAACCTGAGGACAGACGGGGTCTGTGTGGGAAAGGTGCGTTTGGCGGGGGCAGAGGGAGCACGGATGGGTGCACGGGGCTGAAGGCCTAGGCGCGGGGGCTCCCGGGGGCGGGAAGTACATCAGAGCGCCGGGGACGCGACCCCATGCATGGAGACCGAGTCAGCGGGCGCGGGCTGACCACCCTGCGGTCTTCGTTTTTTTTTTTTTTTTAAATTGTTCAGTATTTAGTTTTAAACAGCTCCCCAAGAATTTCTGAACGATGGTTCTGGGGACGATTGAGATGTGAGTCTTTAGGACCATTCATGTTTAGGAAACAGAGAAAATGAACCCAGAACAAACAAATTACATTTACCGATTCTGAAAAATGTCCAAGTATCTGCCCGTATAGCCTTATTTTACCATCAAGAGACACCGAGTTTTAAAGAAGCGAATTCCATTTCTCAAGTTTCAGTTATGGAGGGGAGCTGGAACTCAAATGCCTGTTGTTCTCCTGAAAAATGTGCATCGGAACCTTTGTGCATACGGCGCCCTTAGAAGAACAGGGGCGGGGGCGACGAGATGGGAGTGAGGGGCAGAGTTTGCGGCATAATAAAGCGCCGCATCTGGTACGGAGTCAGGAGAGCTGGGGGCAGCCTCTCTAGAAAGAGAGGTCAAGCGCCGAACCATTCAGAGGCCGAGGAGGAAGAAGCTCGTCCCGCTGCAGCTTCCTGGGAACAGGTCAGCTGCGGCTTCCTTGCATTACTGTTAACAAAAGGAGGGAGTTTTAAAGGGAAAAGAGAAAGACGGGGTCGAAAGGTAAGTGGGGATACGGAATTAGCTTCTTTCTGTAATACGGCGGAGGGGAGTAAGAGGATCGGGGTAAGTTTGTCATCCTGGTACGAAATCCCACAAATCAGTGTCCTCACATCAGCTGCCAGCTAACAGGTGACGACGGTCCAGGGAGGATTCATGAGGATTGCGCCCTTTTCCAAGGAGGTCTGTTCCATGACTACATGTCTGCAGCACATTTATTTATTTATTTATTTATTTATTTATTTATTTATTTATTTATATTTCAGTAGTAAAAATAACACTACTTAATTATTTGTGTGGCGCCTTGGTCAACAAATACCAAATCTGAACCAAAAACATGACTCTATGTTTATAACTAAAAATGGAAGGAAAATCGGTTACATGATTCTCTTCGCTTCTAAGTAGGAAATCATCCAGGGGACAGTGTCTTAATATTTAGGTTTGGAAAAAAGAATGGGAAGAGAGACTGGCAAGTTGTCGCTGGTCAGCGCTTGCTTCCGTCCTGGGTTAGCCACGCTCAGGGGCGGAGCATGTCAAACCCTTTCCGCATCCGGCACCGGAAGCCGGGGAGCAGCCGCTTTGAGGGTGCATTGGGTGGAGAAGGGAGTTACTCCCTGTCCCCAGCCCTACTGCTGGCTAACGACCTCATGGATGTCATGCGAACGCTCCACTCCTCTGTCCCCTTCAGGACAGGGGTCTGCTTCTTCCTGGCACGTTCACTTCCCAGGGTGGCTAGAAGCAAAGTCACCACTGCTGACTCGACTCGAATCCTGGCTAGGGGAACACACCGTCCGTCCTGCCAAAGATTACGAATTGCTGTCGATTGCGTGAACAGAATACATTATATTTTAAAACACACCCATTATCTAAACCTAAGTTATTTTAGGTTGTCATAAGGTTTGAACATAAGAATACTCTGAAGGAAAGTCTGTAATAATAATTAAAAGCTTTGGTAAACATATTGAAAGGTGTCTGGTTTAGGGAATTTAACTTTGGATAGGAACGAGGGCCGTGATTTAAGGACGGGAAGTCATGTGGGTATTGAAAGGTGATCACTCTGAAAGGTAGCACTGGGGGCAACTAACACAACCGGCATCTTAACCCTTTTAGTACACACCTCACACTTTTCTCAATAGCTCTGCAGTCTCTTCTGCAGACAAGGCTGTTATTAGCAGATTATCATGTGGAGGAGGTGTGAAGAAACCCATTTTCACTTTAGTATCAGTTGATTCCGTACTTTTGTCATTTGAATGTCCATAATCAAAATCAAGCAGAAAACTGAGGATCTGAATTTTCTGGGTAATTGCCTCGATTTTCACTTTATTCATGGAGGTATAGACTGGATCCTGTTTGTCCATTACTTCTGCAGGGCAGAGGGAGATGTGGGGGAGAAGTGTGCTGTGTGTGTGGGTGTGTGCATGCACATGCGTGTGTGTGCACACTGTGTGATGAGCCAATGATGAATGAAAGGCTCAAAGGCCACAGATAGTCCAGATGGGATTGCTCAGAACCGGCTTTATATTAATGCTGTTTACAAACACACCGAGTTATAAAGGGAGAATCTTGACTCTAAAAGCATAATAACACAAGGAAAAGGGGACACTTGGTTCATACGCATTGGGTATTTAGGAGCCAGTGTGTGTGACAAGCTGGCCTGTAGTATTCTGACTCCCACTAAAAGGCGTGACCTGTCATGGATTGTGGTGATTCATCAAGAATAGTTTCCAGGTTTGTGTTGGTGGGGGGTGGGGTGGGGTGGAATTTACCACTTGAAAAATGGCTTAGAGCTGGAAGACCACGCGGCTTTGTAGGCGTAGGGACGGCGGTCTTCAGGAACAAACCATACCGGCCCTTGTTCCATTCGGAATGGCCAGTGCGGCACTCACTGTCCTAATGGTCCTGGTGGCCGGCCCAGCGGCACCTGCACGTGGGCACCGCCTTCTGGCCTGCCCATTGCGCCAGAAGATGACTTTCCAGTCCCCAGGGGTTGGGCCTCGGTAAGCACTGGGGACAGCGCTGTGCGTGGGCTGCGGGACGAGTCGCAGGACCCAGACAGCGCCGCGGGACTTGGCGAGGTACGCGGCAGGGGCACGATTTAATTCTGGCCCCGATCTTGTTCCTGCTGAAGAGCGGGGGTTTGCGTGGACGCCCGCAGACCGCACACGCCGTCCCTCTCCGCGGGCCCACCGCTGGCGCGCGGCTTCTGTGGGACCATCGCGCATGCTGCAGGGGACCGGACCCGGGTTCTAGCCCCAAACACCGGTGCGGTCGCCGGGTGACCGCGTGAACGGCCCAGGCAAAGCCGGACGCCCGCGCGCCCAGGCCCCGCTGTCACCGTGGAGAGACACCGGCTCGCCCAGGGGGCAAGGCCTGCGCCGCAGGCAGATGGCGCGACGCCTTCAGCAGCTGCGCCCGCCGCAGGCGCCGCTGCCGCCCGGGGTGCTCCGCAGCTCTTCCCCCCAGGCGTCCTCTGCGTCTGTCCTCACCCTCCCCCGCCACTCTCTGCCGCCTTCCTGTCGGGGCGGGCTCGCCTCCCGCCTGCGCCGTCCACACCCGCCGTCCGCGCACCGAGGCGCGGCTGGTCGTTCAGCCTCTCACTTCACATGCGGCGGGACTACTGCAGTCGCGCAGTGCGCGTTGGCCTTCGAAGGGCATTTCACGGCAAGGAGTGGTTTCTGTAGTAGGTTTTATATGTTACACATTGTATACGTACCGCACATAATATATGGCGTGGACTTGGGTTGTTTACATTATATAATTACATCATATTCACCTTGATGATATAACTATGTATTGTATATAACCTATACTAAATTATTCACATAATTACTTGGCACAATTATACATTTATATATAAGATATAGACGTATTTAAGCTATGCAATTATATTACATGTAATACAATGATAAATTATATAAGTATATCATGTGTTGTATAGATGGGTTATATTTTGTACACATTATATATTTTTCTTGTTTTGTGTCTTTTTACATGAGTATGTATTTAAACTATTTCCTCTACGTTTTAGCGATCCAGAGATCCATAAGATCTCGTCCTGTCTTGTGGCCGGGACCCGGTTTAAACCCACAAAAGCTCCGTGCTGCCCAGGGAGGGTCAGGCCGTGCGCCCCCCAGCCCCGGCCTGTTCCCAGCCCTGACCCCACTCGCCCTCACCGTGGCACCCTGCACCTTTACATGGGTTCAGACCCCGTCCCCACAGTCCACCCGCCGAATGACCGAGGACAGTTTACTTCCTGTCTCCACGCGTCAGTCCTGGTCTCTAAAGTGCGAAAGTAGTGGCAACTGCTTCAGGTGGTTTGTGACGAGCCAAGGTCACACTGTGACCACCCGGATGCACATCGTGCACTGAGCGATCCGCTAGGACGTGACCATTATTTTCAAAGCCCTTGATTTATCTACAAGCCCCCAAGGACTGAAGCAGCACGTTCCAGAGAACAGACTCTCTGTCGGCTTTTGGGGAGCGAGTCTCTCCCTGCTGTTCAGGGCCCGGAGCCCCTGCCTGTGACAGAACCCTTCCAAACCCTCTTTGTGAAGACGTAGCTCGGTCCCTCCTCCACCCGCCATCCCTGACTCTTCTCGCTCTCGCTAATTTGTCTCCTTCTCACTTTGACAGCAGGCAGACTCAATGCCCACAGAACTCAGCACTCAATTACAGGCTGTCTCACACTCACGCTCGTGTCGTGCTTTATGATCATCTCCTTAAATACACTGTTGGCTCCTTGGGGAGATCATGTTGTAAGCTATTAAAACTGTCAGAATGCTGAGCTCAACTTTGAGTTCAGAGGAAGCCTTGGGAGACGCCTTGACAATTCTCCTCTTCATCCAGCATTGACTGAGCACGTGCTAAAGGCGATGGGCTTTCAAAGTACTGACTAAGCAGCCTGGATGCTACATAGGGATGTTTACACACAAATGTCACCAAGGAGAAAGGTTGCTGTGATAAACACCAAGGGTTTATTCTCAAAACGCATAGCAGGAGAAATAAAACTGGGAAACTTCGTGAATCTCAGACATTCTGGGAGGTGTATTTGGATGAAGGGCGAGGGTCAAGCTCCTTCCCAGATGAGGTCTGGCCAGGTTTCGGAAGCCTGAGGCTCTAATGTCCCACTCTTACAAGGTCACCATCTGAGTCGTCTGCTTGCACGCTGTGTGTCCTTTCTTGTCATTGCCGCCTTGAGGAGTCGTGCCTGTCGTAAAATGATGGAAAGGGGTTTTACCGGCTTGGTTTCCTTCCTGTTGGGGGGGGGAGCAGCCCAAGGGCGGGGGCGGGGAGCAGCAGGTGCGACTGGGCCTAGCCCACCCTCCTGCGTGCGGAGGGCGAAGGGTGTTTGAGACATAGTGTGCATGCCCGACGGCACCTTGCGAGACTGGGCACTGCAGGGAGCACTGGCTCGTTTAAAACGTTTTTACTGTGTAGAGCTCAAATAGTGAGGACAGAGGAGACGCGCGAGGATCCCAGTCTCAGACAACGATAATCAGCATGCCAAGTTTTTAGCGAAATTTTATATGTCTGATTTCTTGATGCTCTCCCAATGAGGTGTTTTAGTATGAAATTTATTTTCATCTTTAGTGCCTGATACTTATATCATGGACATACTGGATAGAAGGCACTATAAGTCATGTTAGAAAAAAATAAATCATATGCCGAATTTACTTCTACCAAAATAATCTCTCAAATCACTGACAACAAATGAAATAAAACAAAACAAAACTTTAGTTCACCATTCAAACTATTGTTAAAGCAATATAACTCTCTTTGTATTTTAGAATGCTGTAACTTATTCTTAGTGCTAATTATGAAACATTTCATTATGACAGGTTGAAATGCATTTCATTAAGTTATATGAAAAAAATTTGAGTAGTGAAGGTTTGGTTTTGTTGATCTATAAAATTCAGTATTATATTTGATCATTGAGTTATGATTGAGTTAAGAGAGAACTGAGTTAAAGTATAGTAAACATAATATTTGCTGACTTTATCTGTTTGATTTCAACCAGATTTTCACTATCAGATATAAATATTTATTTAACAGAGAAATATCTGAATCACTAAGATTCTGAAAAAAATTATAAACATTTTACTTTGAGAGTGTAGCTTTTTTCCCGCACATGGTATTTGATTACGTCAAAGTTATCTTTAAATATAACTCTTAAAATTAATGTGTATTTAGTTTTAAGGATTCTAAATCAAAATTGTAGATATTACTTTATAATTTGATTTTAAGGGTGTGAAGATTATTTAGAATGCACTGGATATAGGATTGTTTGTTCGTTTGTTTTTAGCCACAAATATCATCTCCTGTTACTTAGGAGTGTGAGTAATCTTGTTAACTATGACTTAACAGAAACGGTCTGCAGTGATTATTGATGTATTGATAATTATGATAATTAATACCATCAAATACTGTCTTTATTATTGCATCATCTACAATAAGATGTACATAGAATTGCTCACGTGAGAGGCAGCCAGCAGGAAAAGCAACAATTGCAATTTATAGCACTTGCTCTTGTGTTTTGCTAATATTTATAGTGACACAAATGTTAAAAAAAGAACTGCAGACACTTGCTACAAAGAAACAGTAAGGGAGGTACTGCCCGTCAGTAACGACTTCTCTTCACCTCGTCTCGTTCGAATGCTTTTAAAATCTTTATGCCCGTTATTAGTCCCCGAATTATAATCTTAGCTGCTCGGGGACGCAGTGATTGGCGCCGAATAGCGTCGCCTTCGGCACAGCGCTGCCGTCACGCACGCATTTCCATTTCGGCGGTCACCCACCCAAACGCGCACACTGCGGTTCTCAGCACACTAGATCTGACGCTCGCCGCAGAGCCACCTCCGTGCTCCTTCTCACCCCAGCTTGGTGTGGCATCTTCCTTCCGGTCTGCGGTGGGCGTTCTGCTGAGTCGCGTCTCTTTGACCTAAATTCTTTTTCTGAGTTGCTGCTCCCGCGCCGACACTCGGCACATTTGCCCTGTGCGCGGTCTGCAGGGCTGGGACGCTCCTGCCCTGTCCCTGGCCGCGGCGTCCGTTCCCCGCGGGGGGCAGACGTCCGCGGGTTTCCTGCGCGGGCAGCGGCGTGGATTTTTCTCCCGCGTGGGAGCCGCTGATCAGTGTTTCGCTCATCTGCCGTCTCCTGTGTTTTTTGAAAGTTAGCGGTTAACAACAGCTCCGACAGGGGTCCGCTGGTCCTGAAGGACAGGAGCGTTTTGGGTTAACTGATCTAGGTAGATGAGGGGTGGTTTCTGCGCATCCCACCCCGAAGCACTTCATTCCGTAAGAGGGCTGTCTTCGCTGCCCTCACGGTGCAAAGCGGGTCCGAGGAGTCCTGGAAGACGGCTTCATGCGGGTCCGGGCCTGGGACGCAGCGGGTTGCCAGAGAGCCCGCTGCCCCGGCGGGGCTGAGCAGGGTCTTCAGCGCTTTGCCGCCTGCCGTGGGGCGAGTCTAGTGGGAAGAGCGTCCATAAACCGTGGTACCCTGGATTCGTTCACACGTTGCCCCAATGAGAGAGGCTTCTAAACAGCGGTGGCTCATGATAGAAGCTACGACAGGCTGCCTTCGGCTTCACAATTTTCAGAGACACTTGAAGATGACAGACCGTGGAGGGGGAGCCGTCCTCTCTTATTCATCAGCTTTTACTCGCTCAGAAAGCCTGATGCGGGCCTCGGGATGCTGATGAGGGCTGCGAAGTGGTGTGAACAGGCTTGGTACAGGGGCGTCTGCTTTCTAGGCCCTTATGTACAATAAAGAATGTGAAGAAAAATCTCGAACATAGTACAAAGCATTAACTTGTTCTAGATTTATTGAAAATTTGTTGAAATTTTGACTTTGAAGGGTTTCAAATTTTTTTCTCCCCTTTTCAACCTGGGGAGCTGGTGTTGTTGGCAAAATTTGCATATTGCAGAGAAATAAGTAGACAGGATATGTTATCTATTTGGAATCAAACACAAACACATACAGAAGTAAGAAAATGCGTGTGCGGTCTGCGTCTTAACACACGGGTTCAGTTTAATTTTACATCTCAGTTCACGGAAACATCCAAACCAGTAAACATATGGCTAAAATGACGACGCAGCAGTCAGATATGCCCTGCGCCTCCAAACGCCCCCCGCCAGCGACAGCAAGGCAGCCACACGAGACTCATCCAAGCGCACCCCCTCGCCCCAGGTCCGGAGTTCCCTGGAGGAAGGAGTTCCCTGTGCGGTCTGCGTCTTAACATGTGGGTTCAGTTTAATTTTACATCTCAGTTCACGGAAACATCCAAACCGGGGAACATATGGCTAAAATAAAACATTTCACTTTTTCAAGTTTTCGATGGAATTAGAGAGAAAAAAGCTGATTTTAGAAGGCGTCTGCGATGGTGGACACGTTCTTCGTCTGTGCTGCCCGCGTGGAGTCGCCAGCCAGCCGCGAGCGTCTTCTGAGCACTCGACATGCCGCAGCCGAGGACCTAAGTTTTATTTACTTTAAAATCTAATTTATGTTTAATAAATTCACATTTTAACACTCTCATAGGGCTAGTGACTATGATATTGGGCAGTATAGCTCGAAACGGTACCTCTGCCGCGATGTCAATGGTGACGTGGGTATAAGGGTCGATCTCCATCGACGCTCCACGTGCGGCACCCCGGACCCGCGTGCTGCTGCACCTGCTGGTGGAGGGCTGGCCTTCTGAGCACGCACTCTGAGGCCTCCTCGCTTTGCAGACCTGAATCTGTTCTGTCGCTGATACGTAGATCTTCACCTTTAAATGAGGGTGATTTTAGAAACAGAGCTTTGCTCCTGTACTGTTGCGGCGAACTCTTCCCAAGGAGTTTGATCCTACGCAAGATGGCATGATGTTTTAGTTTTCCTGTTCTTAATCAAAATCAGTAAGGGCCGTTATTTGATGGACGACAGGAAACAAGCATCCTGTTTCAGTGTTTGAAGAAACAAACAAAACAATAAAAACAAGAAAATCCAGATGAGCTTTTTGACAGCTCAGTGCCAACGTGAAAGCTCCAATTTCTGCAGAAACGTCCCGTCCCTTCTGAGTGATGAGACGGAAGCTGGAGTTTGCGGTGTCACGACTGCAGGGGAGGCAAAGGCGCTGAGGTGCTCGGTGTCTCTGCGCACAGAAGAGTCGATCAGGCATTTGGGGGACGGCAGGGTAACACAGTCCTCAGTTGAATCATGCCCGTCTTAATGCGATTATTTCCAACACTCTGTCCTTCATTTTATGAGACCGATCTCGATTTCCTCCTCATACGGCAGTTTCTCATCCGTGGTTATTTCGGCAAGAAATTTCTCAAACATAAAAAAATGCTAATAGGACTGAAATATGTTTCAAATAATATCTTCCTTTCCCTGCCTATAAAATAAGCCATACACGATTGCTAATTCAGCATTATACCCACTCTTGCCTCCAGTAGAGGCCCCTGCTCACAAATCAGTTTCCGAGACGCAGGTCTGAGACGTGGATTTGCATGCGGGGCTTTATGGGCAGTGAAGGCTTCTTCGGTGTGCAGGGGCCAGGGCTGGACAGGGGCAGAAGTCGAAGGGACATGCAAGGTCGAGAGGCCCCAGGGAACTCTGGACCTGGGGCGAGGGGGTGCGCTTGGATGAGTCTCGTGTGGCTGCCTTGCTGTCATTGCGGGGTGAGTTTGGAGGCGCGGGGCATATCTGACGGCTGCGTCGTCCTCCCTGTCCCCAGGGCGCGGGCTCGCGTCACCCTGGTCCCCGGGCACGGGCAGGTGGGTGCTGATCTGCGCATGCGCGCGGAGCGGCTCCTGAACATCCGTGTGTCGTGCTAAACTTGCACGTTCATTTCAGGCTGTTTCGGTAGCTACGGACACGCCATCCACTCGATACTCAGCCGTTAAACGATGACGCTGTGAAACCGCGTATTGGAATACTCGGTGAACTCCAAGCATCCCGCGAGGACGGGCTGCGGGTTCTGCTGCGGTCTTTCCTCAGGTGGAGCGAGGGGTCCTGACGAGAGCTCACCCGTGCCGCGATTGCGCTCAGGGCCATCCAGGTGCAGAAAACCGGTGAAAAATAAGTTGGGAAGTGGCCGTGTTTGGATAAAATGACTTTCCCTGGCCGGGAACGTTGTCCCCGCGCCCTCTGGTTTTTCCTCGATGGCAAGTCCCTCGTGCTGTCCCGGGGCACGTGTCCGCCCGCCGACACACGGGTCAGAGCGAAGTCCAAACGCCCGCCAGGACCTGCCAGGACCGTGCGCCCCGCCGATGCGGACCCAGTGCGGTCCCCGCCGTGTGCCGGGTCAGACCGCCTCATCGGCCGCCGGCGCTGGACACCTGAGTGGCCGTTTTCACCCGCCACAGCTTTGTAAAATGCAGAACACCGCAGAAACGTTTTTTTAATTTTATCGCAACTTCTTTCGGGTCATTTTATTATTAATTGAGTCAGATCAGTCCACATTAATAAGTCGTGGGAGACATCTTAGGAAACAAGCTGTGTATATTAACAACTTAATAACCAAACTTGGAAGCAACCAAAGTGTCTCTCTTTTCAATCATGGCTTCGTTTTTCCAGCGGAAGCTTTATTTGCCGGTTTATAATTGCACTGAGTTGGCTTTAATTAATAGAATACATTTTAATGTAATTAATAAGTTGAATTCTTACTGGCACTCTCAGGTGATTGTGCACTTTGATTTGTAAAGATGCAATTTGCATGTTATTAAAATAATCAGAAGGACCTCGCGTCAGACGGAAGGTGGCATTTAATTTTAGCTCACTTAAATCGTTTCCTTACCCGAGGCGGAATGAACGCAGGCAGCCACGTGATGGACGGGGCTGTTACTGCACATGCGCGCCCTGAATTTTCCTCTTGGACTTCATGAGGGGAGTCAGAGACATGCCCTCTGTTACTTTTTGCTCCTGATTTTTAAATCGGACCGCTCCCCTGAACACACAGTGTCGGAGCAGAGGGGACTTGGTGTGATCAGCCTGTCCCCAGATGCTGCCTCCAGTTTGGGGGGCCTGAGGCTCGCAGTTACCAGCTGAAGGGCTTCGATGGGGACTCTCCCCCCAGTGCAGAGGGGGGCTCTGCCCATCACCCAGCGGGAGAGCCGTGCTGGCAGACTGCCCCAGGCACTCAGCAGCCTCAGGGGAGCAGGCCTTGGGGCATCACGGTGCCCCGAGGCGCAGAAGCCCATACGGTATTCAGAGTCCCCGGTGGGGGTGGGGGAAGAGCTGCCTCGCTTGCAGCGAGGCCACCCTGGACGGGCGTCGGCTCCTGAGCCAGCGCGAGGCCGGTCAGGGCCACACCGGAGACCTGCTTGTCACGCAGGGAGCTCTGGGTTGGAGGGCGCAGCAAGGAGCCGGCCTCAGCTCAGGCCTGGGGACAAGCCCGAGGGGAGAGGTCAGCCTGACCCGAGAGGGCCGCTGGGATCGGCTGAAACTGGTGTGCAGATGCGCTCTGGGGCTCAGGGGACAGCCACGTTGGCGTCCAAGGGTGGCGGGGCACAGGGCGGGGCACAGGGCAGGGCGCAGGGCAGGGCTCAGGGCAGGGTGCGGGGCAGCGAGGGGGCCGCGCTCAACCTGCGCCCAGACCGGGGCAGGCAGCCTGCGAGCCCCGGGGAGGGCCGGGGGAGGGCAGGGCGGAGGCAGTCCCGCCGGCCTGGGCAGGGGCTTCTGGCCCGCATCCTGGACACTGCAGCCGACCGCCCTGGGAGGAGCACACGCCTCTGCGCCCCGACGCCCCCGGGCCTGCTGGAGACGGCGTCGCACCCCAAGAACCAGAGCCCTCTCCGCTCGGCCCCTTGCAAATGAGCAGTTTCTCCTTCGGATGCACAAGGCCGTTCCTGTTAGCGCGTTTTCTCGCGGTGTCGCCTGGGAGCCAGGTGCAGCCGGCTTCGCTTCAGCCCTTCGCCTCCGCCCCGCGCTGCTGCTCGGTGACGCCCCCGGGCGGAACGGGCTTGCTCGCCTTTCACGGAGCGGGCGGTCCCCGCTCGCTGCTCTAGCCAGCCTTTCCCCACACCCTTCTCTCCAAATTAGGCATTTATGACCATCTGTACGTGCTGGATTGTGTTTTTAACCACTGTACAGTTAGAAAATCATCTATTCTCTTTAAATCATCAGTCCAGTGCTTTCCAGATGTGTTTCGTAAAATACTGGTACAGCCCAACTAAAGAAAATAGAATTTGGGTTTTTTTTTTTTTAATGCAAATTCCATTTTTGAGTAGTGTTTTGACCAGAGTATCATATTTATTATTCCATAATTTATATGTAGTAAAGTACCATATATGTAATTTTTACAGTGCATGAATAATAACTACTAACAAGTGTTTTTCGAAATAGACTTTTAGCGTTCGCATATTTCATGGATTTAGTGTATAAAATGTAACTTGTTAATTGCGCAGAAACTTGGCCTTCACCATGGCTGCAGCGGCAGCTCGCTCGAGGCCTCCGGAGACGCGACGCGCCCTCGGTTTGTGGTGCGCGGCCGCCAGGTGACCAGGGCCCCTCGCTGCGCGTCTCCCCAAGGCGGTCGGCGACTTCTTTGGGCTGGTTCTGCCATGGAGACCTGCGAACGATGAAGACGATGTTAGCCAGCTTTCCCAGAGAGTGATACCTCTTAGAACCGTAAGATAATTTTCAGAAATCGATGCGCAGCGTGAAGCCGCGGCCTGCGAGCATTGTAACACCGTTTGCTCAACGAACAGAAACTCGCCTGAGGCGACCGCGTGTCTTAATCTGGCATGCTAATTTTGGTTATTTAAAGCTCCATGGAATAACAGACGTCCAGGTCACAGCTCGCGCCACGAGGGGCTCTGCAGAGGCGCCCCGGGCAGGCGCCCTGGGGCGACAGAGGCGCGAAGGGCTCAGCGCGTGTGGCCAGCGGCCACTGCCTCGCATGGAGCTTGGCGGCCACCGGCTCCGCACGACCCGCAGCCTTCTAGGCGGGCGGCGCCTGTCTCGGAACCCCGAGCTGTCTTCTGTGCCCTGTCCCCACGAGTCTGACTAGCTCAGACCCCTCCGTCAGCGGCGTCGGGTGGGTTTGCCCTGCAGGGCCTGGCACATTTCACTTAACGTCCGTCCTCCAGCTCTATCCACGTGGTCGCCCGTGGTGGAATTTCCTTCTCTTTGCAGGCGGAGCAAGAAATCGCATGTATTTACCAGATTTCCTTTATCAACTCATCGCCCGTGTATTTAGTTTGGTTCCATGCCTTGGCTTCGTGACTGATGCTGCAGTGAACTCGGGGTGCAGGTGTCTCTCTCACACCCCGATTGCCTTCAGTTCAGTGTCCAGAAGTGGGATTGCTTGATCACGCCATAGTTTACGGGACGATCCCATAAACTATGGGAGCTTCCGAGCCTTTCCCACAGCAGCTGCGCCATTTCACGTGCTCATGACCGGGGCGCCGGGCGCTGACTGTGCCCGGGCTCCTGGTGTTGCCGGCCTTCCCCGTTAGCCCGGGGAGTGTGTGGGGACGGGGCCCGCGTCGGTCCCCCTCGTCCCTTCCTGTGGCCGGCGGCCCGCGTCCCGCCCAGACGCTGGGGGCCGGGCGTTTGGAGCCCGACCCAGTATTTGCTCTCATCATCGCACCGAGGAATGCGCCCCTCCCACAAATTCTGTCTTCCCGATTCATTGGGTCGTATAAGGATATATTTGCCTGCCAGCCTAAATATTATTATTCTCGAAACAAATGCAAGAAAACCATATGTCTAAATGCTCCGGGAGTGGTTTATTTTTAAGTCGCCCATCTTGACTAGCATATGTGTGCGATCTCTATCAAGCGAGAGCTGGGGAGTGACGCTCTTTATCATGCCTTCACATGCTGGTGTTTCCAACTAGGAGCGATTTATGTCGTCATAATGTAGTCCTCTGGTTTGGGAAACGTCTCTCTTTAGAAAAATACACGATTAGCACTCCGCGTAGTTTAGACTAGATGTTCAATAGATGTGTTCTGAATGAACATGTATGTTGTAGAAAATCAGTGATGATTATTCAAGTGTCTGGTACAAAAATTCACAAACACATGTACATACACAAACAACCTGGCTTACAAAATTCCTACAGATGCACTTCATATTAATATCTCTAATGAAGAATGTGGCTTCATAAAATCAAATACATGGGAATATAGTTTCAAAATTATAAAACAAAATGTCTTTCTTGGTCTGCTTACCCTAAGAAGACTATATATTCATCTTAATTAGCATTTGTTTTCTTAATTTCTTAATTAGTATTTATTTCTTTTTAAATAGTATATTGGATTGTTTAACAATGATTGACTGGCACAGACTTCTACTGCCTGGCTGCCAGAAATCCTTTCAAGTATCAAAAATCTTGTTTTTAAAGGCATAAAATGACACCTCCACTGGTAACAAAAGAAGTCTTCCATAAAAAAGACCGTAAAAGCCATTTATTTATAAAAATGACACAGTCATATATGTTTTTATATGTGTGAATGCCTTGAAAAAGCTAGGCGAGGAAACACATCAGTCCGTTAGCAGGGCTTGCTGCTGGAGAGTGGGGTGTGGGGTGCGGGGTGAAAGGAGATTTTCACATTATCTTCTCTGTGTTTTGGTTCGATTTTCGCCGGTGAGAATATATGAACACATTACTGTTATAATTAAGGAAAACAAGCACATACATTATTTGAAAGCTGGAGCTGATGTAGACACTCACATACCTTTAGGGCTGCTTCCGTAACGGAAAGTGCATGATCGTAACGCATAAGGCTTCGGAAGAAAGGGCGAATTCCAACTCACTGTCCCTGCGTCTGTCTTGGCCACGGCAATCTCATTTACCCAGTGACTGGCAGAATTCGCCCCTGTCCCCCGGGAAGGGAGGGGTGACTTAGTTTGTCAGATGGTTCTAATTTTGCATGTGTTGTGTATTAAGCTATTCCATAGCATCACAAAAGTCAGAGATTAGAAAAAGCCTAATGGTCACAAATGGTGAGAAGAAATTCGAGATGATTTAAAAGAGAGCCATACAGGCTGCTGGGTGGCTTTTCGCAGTGGCTTTGCAGCAATGGCCGGTGGGAAGGGGCGGGGCAGGGGGCTAATGTCCACTTGGGCCCAGCCACAGCGTGTGATGGCACAGGGCCACCGCTCTCGGTCCCCTCCTCCTCATCATGCTTCAAATACGTGATCGAAGAAGGGACATCATACTTGTTTAATCTGTGCATGATATTTAATGTTTCAATTATTATTTTGTGTTAGTTTCAGGTATACCGTACAATGGTTAGACGTCTCTATAATTTATGAAGTGACCCCCGATTCCTAAAGCACCATCAGGCACGACAGTAACATCGGCTGCGCTCCCTGTACCGTGCTCGGCGTCCCCGTGGCCGTTTCAAAGCTACCAATTTGTACTTCATCTCGTCACCTGTCCCCCCCAGCCCCCGACCCCCCTCCCGTGGCGACAGACCCGGAGGCAGAGTGAGTGATCAAAAAGGCCTTCCCAATCAGCCCAGGGAGCCGAACGTGATTCATAGCCAACATTTTATAAAAGACTCATAACAGGAGCTGTTCTAGATATTGAAACGTGAGGGTGCCAAGCAAAGGCTCGGAGATCTCCGAGGCTGGCGGGAGGGCTGGGCCGGCTCACGCACACGCCGCATCCCGTCGAGGCCTGAGAAGGGTCTGGGCACTTGGCCCGGCCGAGAAGGCGTGTGGTTGGAGTTTAGATTCAGGAGGCGAGCACGCAGCAGAGTGGACAGATGTCATATTTACGCTTACACACCTGAAATTTATATAATGCTGTTACCCGACGTTATCCAAATGAATTAACGTAAAGGAGAGAGAAGAGAGGCCGCGACACCTAGGACCTCTGCCTCGTGCACGTTGCACGGACGTTGCGTGGCTCGCTTCGCGGAGGTCGGAGAGCCTGTGGTGGGCACGCAGAAGCTCGTCTGAGGGGCAGCTCTGGAGACACACGTCGCGCGTTCTGCCGGCGGGATCCAGGCCGCGGGCCGCCATGACCGGGCCCCTTCCCGTCAGAGCGGCCCCAGCTTCATGGTCGGGAACAGTGCTGCAAGGACACGGACTGCCATCGTGCGGCTTGCGGTTCCAAGGCAGGCGACCGAACCACGCGCGCTGACGCCGAGGCCGGCCCCGCGCCGGGGACTCTGCGCTAAGCTCGCGGTGGCTCTGTGCACGTACACACGCCCTTTGTCCAGTCGTGGGCGTCCCTTCACACGTCTTCGGAAAAATAGGCACCGTTTCCACCAAGTTTCATCTTTGCGAGCTCACGGCTCCAAACCCCATGTTTCCATATTATTTTCTTCATCCTTAATTTTAAGTTACATCTAAATGGAGGGGAAAAAAACCAGTCTTCAGGGTCACACGTGGAGACTGCACTTACCTCACATGGCAGGGAGGTTGTTGTCAGATCCCAGAGTGTTTCTCTCCATTCCCAAAGCAAGAAAAATCTTAGTTGAGTTCCACTGTGCCTTTGATGCGAAACAGAGAATAAAAGTTCTAAGGCTTTGGGATGAAACTACAAACAGTGTCAAAACACAACAAAACATTGTCAAAGCAAACCTATGTAGACAGCGCTAAGATGCCAAAATTAAGATGATGTCACTGTAAATTACAGTGGCAGTTTTTTGAAATGAAGTATGAAGGCCCCTATTTATGTGAGTGTACACTGCCACTCATTTCAAACTAATTGTTCCTGCCAGGTGTGTGGGAGGTATGATAAACGTTCCTGAGCTTGCAGAACACGCAGCCCCAAAATAGTTAGGGCATTGTTAAAAGTGGGAGACAAAATTTCTGCTAGTTTTGATAGTTACTTTAAATCCACTTTGTTCTTTATTATTATATGTCCCTATTTTCCCTTGGTCTACATACGCATCCCGCATGGACAGGTGACTAACATTATAAATATATTTGCCTTTATAGTCTCGTATCCTTACACACGGCCTGGAACATAGTCGATCAATAATCGATTATTTATTACATGAATAAATAAATACAATTGAATTATTTTATAACTTTAGGACTAATAATGCTACGATAATTAAATTATTATTAAAGGGAAATGTTTACTAATGAGGTTGACAACCTTGTCCAGTTGTCAACCTCAATTCTTTGTCATTACACACATTTTAACTGTCTTCTAGCTCATTTTCGTTAGACATTATCTGCTCAATGCTTACGTGTATCTTCCATAGGAAAATTACCTATGTCATATTTTTTCAGAAGCTGTGAATTTTATAAAGTTTATATTATACCTTATAACAGAATTTGATGAATTGTTTATATGCAGATGCTAATGATCCTGCTAGTTAGATAAATAATTCTGACTTCCATTTATAACATATTTAAAAAAATTATTTTCTGATATTAAAGATTTCTTTTAATGGTCATAGCTCTCAAAACTAAGTTGTAGAACTATCTCATACTCCAACATATCTAATCATTGCCTCAGTTGTTATTTCTATGTGATATATATGATATATATACATTTATAGGTATCAAATGACTACATAAGGATTAATTCAAGACTAAAGCATTTAGTGATGTATATGAAATTTTATTGTAATGCTCAGTATTATCTGATATAATAAATCTCATACAGTGTTAATTTCACAAAACCTGATATCTCACCTCTGTTGGTATATACTCAAAAATAGGTATGAATATAGTCATCTCTCTGATATTGTTACTAGTGATTTATTTTTGGGTGTATCCCCTCAGGCAGGGGAAACAAAAGAAAAAAATTAAACAAATAAGACTACATCGAACTAAAAAGTTTTTGCATGGCAAGGAAACCATCAACAGGACAAAAACACAGCCTACTGAATGGGAGAAGATATTTGCTTGTGATACATCAGATAAGGAGTTCATATCCAAAAATATTTTTAAAACTCATACAACTCAACAACAACAAAAATGAACACTCCAATTAAAAAATGGGCAGAAGATCTGAATAGATATTTCTCCAAAGAGGAAATACAGATGGCCAATAGACATATGAAAAGATGCTCAAGATCACTAATCATCAGAAAAATGCAAATTAAAACCACAATAAGGTACGACCTCATGCCCGTCAGAATGGCTGTTATCAAAACATCAACAAGCAACCAGTGCTGGTGAGGATGTGGAGAAAAGGGAGCCCTTGTACGCTGTTGGTGGGATCGCAAATGGGAACAGCCACAATGGAAAACAGTATGAGGTGCCTCGAAAAATCAAAAATGGATCCACCTTTGACCCAGCAATTCTAGGTATTTATCCAATGGAAAACAAAACAATAATTTGTAAAGATCTATGCACCCCTATGTTCACAGCAGCACTATTTACAATAGCCAAGATCTGGAAGTGACCTAAATGCCCATCAACAGACGACTGGATAAAGAAGTCACGGTCCATATATACAATGGAATATTACTCAGCCATAAAAAAATGAAATCCTATCATGTGCAACAACATGGATGGACCTAGAGGTTATTATGCTGAGCGAAATAAATCAGACAGAAAGATAAATGCCACATGATTTCACTTATATGCAGAATCTAAGGAACAAAAGGAACAAACTAATTAAAAACAGATTCGCAAATATAGAGGACAATCTGGTGACAGCCAGAGGGGAGGAGGTGGGGAGCTGGGAGAAAGGGGCAAAGGGTTAAAGAAGTACCAATTAGTAGCTGCTGGAGGGTCACGGGGATGGGGAGCATGGCTCAGGGCATGCAGTCGGCAGTAAGGTCATGGCTGTGTGTAGAGCCAGAGGGAAGATGGAATGACCCCGGAGATCATTTTAAAAACTGTATAAATGTCTAACCAATGTACTGTAGACTTGAGACTAATAATTAATTAAAAGAACCTTTAAAAAAGAAATAGGTATGAACAAAAAAGGTACAAACATTCTATTTTTACTATTTACTGCCGTGTCTGTGAAACACACTCCGAAGTCAGTATGTGAGCAGCCTGTGTCTCTTACAGGGCTGGTGGCAGAAAACCCATATTAACTTTATACGAAATATCAAGGACAAGTACATGCTAATATGTCCATCTGAAAAAAAACAAAAAAAAAACAAACCAGCTGTGGCACAGGTGTTTAAGCTGGATAAAGCAGATTACAGATGTAGGCGGAGTGAATTTGCACATAGCTAATTTTGCAAGAATCAAACACACCATCAGTCACAAGGGAACTTTGCTGATAAGGCAAAGAGTTGGTTTATTTGTTGAGTGTTTCAAAGGGCCACATGGAGAAATTTCGGCAGTAGTGTCCTGCTTTGTTGAAAGATATGAACATTTAAAATGCACAGGTGTAATTACTCACTGGTAGGCCTGATTGGGGAGATGTTAAAAAATATTAAGGTTCCGGAATGGCAGCCTGATATTAAAAACATGAAACAAAAAGCCGAGCATTTGCAGCAGTAATTCTATTTCAGTCCATTTGCTTAATGCTTTTTCATTGTTATTAGGACAACAGATTGTGGGCAGATTCAGGTCCGGTATCATTACATAACGGAGCGCCGCACGTGTGCGCCGCGGGGGCCGCAGTCTCGGGGCCAGGTCTCGCGAGATGTAGCCAGTGCTAGGGAAAAAGGGAGAAAACCGAAGTCAGACGCCTGGCGAGAAGCCGCTTTGCTTCCGAAAAATGCAGCTGCTATTCAAATGTATCGCTCTGATTTTTCTTCTGTTTATTTTGGATTTAATTTCCTCTTCCTTTTTTATAGTTAAAATAGTACTTTCATTTTTAAAACAAATTTAGATGCATAGTTTCAAAATAGAAAATTAGAAGCGACTCACAATATTATTTAAAACCTCATATTAGTTTTTGAACCTAGAAAACGCTCATAGAATTTCTTACTGATTAAAGCTGTTACTTCACTGTATGTTTTCTGCTGAACCTGTTTTCACTTTCCAGTTTTTTTCATTATATTTTCTTACATACTATGTTATTATTTATATAGGTCATCTCTCCTTTTCTCTTGAATAATCTTGCCGGAGATTTTTAAATTTTATAATTCTTTTCAATGACTCAGTTTAGGCTTTATTGATTTTCTTAGTATTTTTTTCAATTTTTAATTTTTTATTTCTGTTCCCTCTTCCTCCTTGGCAACCATCAGCTTGTTCTCTAGAACTATGAGTGTTTTTTTGGTGTTGTTGTTGTTATTTATTTTATTAATTTTTTTTAAGATTCCACATAGAAGTGAAACCATTCGGTATTTGTCTTTTTCTGCGTGACTCATTTTACTTTCCATAATCCCCTTTAGGTCCTTTTCATTTTCTAGTTGCCTAGAGTAACATTTTAGATTATTGGTTTTGGTTTTTCTCTTTTCTAATATATGCATCAATTTCCCTCTAATCACTGCTTTTGCTGCATCCCACGTATTTTGGTAGGTTATATTTTAATTTTCATTTAGTTCAAAGTATTTTATTTATTCAAATTACTCATGAGATTTCACCTTTGACCTATGTTATTTAGAAGTGCATTGTTTAATATTCAAGTATTTGGGGATTTTCCAGCTACTTTCTGTAGTTGACTTCCTGTTGAATCCACTAGGGTCTGAAAGCATTTGTTGTATGGTTTTAAATTTGTTGAGATTTGTTTTATGGACCAAAATGTGATCTGTCTTAGTAAATGTTAATGTGAGCTTGAGAAAAATGTGTGTTCTGCTCCCTTTGAATGAGATAGTCTACAGAGGTCAGTTAAACCCAGTCTCTCTATCATTCTGTTCGGTTCAGCTGTGCCCTTACTACTTCTGACCTATGAACTGATCTGTCCATCGCTGATAGAGGGGTGTTGAAACCTCCAGCTATGGGAGTGGATGCGTGTAGTTCTCCTTGCTGTTCGGTAAGTTTTTGCCTCCTGTAGTTTGATGCTTTGATGTTAGGCACATATGTCTGAAGGATTCAGTGTCTTCTTTGAACATCGACCTCTTTATTATACTGCAATGCCTGTCTTATCCCTGATGATTTTTCTTGCTTTAACGTCTGCTCTATTCAAAATTAACATAGCGATGCCTGCTTTCCTGAGATTAGTGTTAGCATGGTATGTCTCTCTTCACCCGTCTTCTCTCCACGCATGTGCGTCTTTACATTTAAAGTAGGCTTCTCGTACACAGCATACAGTTGGGTCACATTTTTGTCCACTCTGATGGTCTCCGTATTTTGACTGGTATATTTAGAACATCGATGTTTAAAGTCACCATTTAAATAGTTAGAGAAATATCTACCATGTTCGTCACAGGTTTTCATTTATTGATCTTATTTCTTGTTTCTCTTTTTATCTTACACCCATTTTCTGCCTTCTTGATTTTAATATGAGTATTTTATATGATTCCATTTTCTGTCCATTTATACCAATCAATTATATATTTTTTACTTTATTAATGGTTGCACTAGAGTTCGCATATACATTTCTAACTAATCCAAGTTGACTTTCAAATAACACTCCATTGCTTCACGACTGGCGCAAGCGCTATGTGACAAAGCATCACTAAGGTCTTTCTCCCGCCCCTCCCCCCGCCCTGTCCTTCATCTCCCTTATCCCTAAGCTATCAGCATCCAAGGCATTATTGCGGTTGTTATTTTGAATACAATTTTCTATTATAGACCAAATAAGTATAAGAAGAACAAAACATTTACCTTCAGTTATTCCTTCTCAAATCCTGTTTGTTAGTATAAATCTGATTTTCTGATGAAGGTGATGACTATGGTGAAGGTGATGATGATCATGACAGTGATGGTGATGATGGTGATAATCATAGCAGCATGAGAGGCTATGTGCATTCTTCTCCTGATTTGAAAGTGACCCAAGCATAGAACCGAAGACAATGGTGGTGGCTACGAGGAAGAATAAATGTACACCATACACTACTCAGCGGGATATAAATAAGGATAATTTTGACAATTTTTGTTTCGCTTTATGTTACGGTTGGCTATATAGGAGGCTTGGCCACTGTAGGAGATTCACTGGGAAAATAACTCCGTTTAGGATAGAATTATCTCCTGTAATATACAGTTACCCTGATTATTATCTTTAAGACACTCTCCCATACTGTTATTTTCACAAAATAACTCTGAGCATTATCAAGTATTTTACAAAAGTCAGAAAGATATCACAGATCTTAGTACTTCCTAAGAAAACGCATCCAGCTCTTAAACTGGGGAGATGCGGAGTGGGGAGAAGGAAGTGAGGCCCCCGTCGCGTCGTGGGAGAGCACGCGGCCTCGGGCGCGCCGTGGGAGAGCACGCGGCCTCGGGCGCGCCGTGGGAGAGCACGCGGCCTCGGGCGCGTCGTGGGAGAGCATGCGGCCTCGGGGCGCAGCCGTGGGGAGAGCACGCGGCCTCCGTCGCGCCGTGGGAGAGCACGCGGCCTCCGTCGCGTCGTGGGAGAGCACGCGGCCTCGGGCGCGCCGTGGGAGAGCACGCGGGCCTCGGGCGCGTCGTGGGAGGAGCACGCGGCCTCCGTCGCGTCGTGGGAGAGCAACGCGGCCCTCGGGCGCGCCGTGGGAGAGCACGCGGCCTCCGTCGCGTCGTTGGAGAGCACGCGGCCTCGGGCGCGTCGTGGGAGAGCACGCGGCCTCGGGCGCGCCGTGGGAGAGCACGCGGCCTCGGGCGCGCCGTGGGAGAGCACGCGGCCTCGGGCGCGTCGTGGGAGAGCATGCGGCCTCGGGCGCGCCGCGCTCCCGGGTCGCGGCTGCCTTCTTCAGAGGCCGAGACGCCTTTGTCATTAACATGCTGCATGCGCTTCATGCCTGACTCTTACATTATTGCTCTTGCTATCACCACGCATGCATTATTTATGTGGTTGGCTATCATGGAAAAGAGGCGAGCAATTTACTTGTCAAAACACATTAGAATGCATGGCTTTAAATCGGAGTCGCATAGGTTGATAAAAAGCTATAATAAATGCACTTTGGCTAATATGTTAGTGTCACGCAGTTTGAGAAGGCCACTGTACTGACTCGGAAGCTGGTCGCCATCGCTAGGCCTCTCCAAGTGGAACAGCACTTCAGGTTATTTGCAGTTTGCTTTTAATTGCATAATAGTAAACTCGATTGTTGCAATTTTTTCTTTCCATAGAAGAATTTTAACATTAGAATAGTGAGTTCAAATTAAATTCTTAGTGATAGTAGTTCTGGAATTAATTGCGTTATTTATTTGTGCTCCAAACAGTATTTGAAATCCTTACATAACGGAATTATGTCGCATAACCGTGTGCTTCCCTTGCTTTTTTAGTCAGTTAAGCATTGCTATTGTTACTTGACCTTCTCATTACTACACACAAGTCCCATTCTCTACCGTAGCAGATGTTTAAGCAAATGCCAGCCACCTTGCCAGTCCTGCTAAGTCTCGGGAAGGTCAATCTCAGGCATTTATGACGCCTGTAAGATGACCACGTGTCCAAGACAGCTGAAAGAGGTCCCATCAGAGCAATCATCCAAGAACTTTGTTTTTTTTCTTAAAACTCATTTGGTTGCAAATGAGTCGTAGAAGTGGACGGAGATCTGAAGAGACCAGCGTCGTCGGGAGACGTCATCTTGTGCAGAGAGATCAGGTCTGTGCCCGCCCAGTCTCTCCTGCATGTTCTTCACCCGGCGTCGTCCGACGTCTCTGAACCTAACGAGAGCTCTGGAATGTGACTCGGTGGCTGTGCGCAGTCGAGGAAGACGGAAGTTGAACCCAAATGGATCAACCTGTCATTTCAAATTAGTCTCACAGAAGAGACACACCGAGTCCTCTTCACCTAGACTCACCTCCACGAATATCTTGCCCACATGCCGTAAAGGTACGATTCGTAGATTCACAGAGTAGAGGTGTTACCTCATCACAGTCCCTCATAGTAGAAAAAGTCAGTAACATACAGTCCAGCAACGTCAAACCACCGAGCCCAAGGTCTCAAGGTATCAGGACCCAGGCAAGACATAGGCGCCATCTGTCTACTTCTCCAAGTTCTAAAGAAATCTCGTAACCGTTAAAAGGCAAAGGGTTCGGACAATCCCTTTAAGACGTCAGGAGAAGGGTCTTCCGATATCGCTCTTCCAGTTGCCGTGGTCTCTCAAAATGGACCTGGGGAGCAAAGAGGATGGGGCTAGGGCCGCTCCGGGGCGGACGGAGCAGCAGCAGGTCTGAGGACCCACAGAGCCTGGCCACCGAGCCCCCGAATATCTGTGCGGTTTAACCGAGGACATGAAACATCTGGGCACTGAAAACCAGAGGACGCAGGGGAAAGAAACGGAAGACACAAATAAATGGAGAGAGAGCCTATGTTCAAGGGCCAGGGCGAATGATATTGTTCAAATGTCTGTGCTACCCAAAGCAGCCTGCAGATGCAACGTGATCCTTGTCAACATTCTAATGATTTTTTTTTTACAGAAATAGAAAAAAAAAATCCTAAAATTTATAAGGAAGTACCAAAACCTATAAATAGCCAAAACCACCCTGAGAAAGAACAAAACTAAAGATATCATACTTCCTGATGTCAAACTATATACAAAGCTTTAGTAACCTAAACAATTTAGCTCTGGCAGAAAGGAAGTCCCACAGAGCAATATAACAGACTCGAGCGCCCAGAAATAAGCCTGGGTGTGTGTGGTCAATTAATTTATGGCAAAGTGGCCAAGAGTATACAGTGGAGAAAGGATCACATCTTCAATAAATGGTGTTGGGCAACTGGACAGACACATGCAAAAGGATGAAGCCGAACCACAGTCCTGCACTGTACACAAACACCAACTCGAAACCGATGAATGACTTGAATGTAGGAGCGGAGGCCATCGAACGTCTACCAGAACGCACGAGAGGTAGTACGCCCCTTGACATCAGTGTTTGTGAAAATTTTGAGAATTGGACACCAAATGCGGAGGCAGAGAAAGCGAATCTAAACGAGCGGGACGACAACAAAGGAAAAAGCTCTGCGCAGCACAGGGAGCCAACGGCGTGAAGAGGAAACCTACCACGTCGGAGGAAATACTCACCAAGGGGTCAATGATCCGAAATGTAGAAGGGGCTCACGCGGCTCCACAGCAGCAAACAGTCTAACTGGGCAAAGAAGACGCGCAGGAGGCCGGCCCGCTCGTCCTCCCGGTCGTGCGCAGCGCAGCCTGAGGATCGTGGCCCCCGTGGGAGACAGCCCAGGGCCACAGCGTATGCGCACAGTGGGATGTCACCGAGCCACAGCAGAGGAGGAAATGCTGCCATCGGCCACAACACATGGACCTCGAGGACGTTACGGGAAGTGAAATAAGTCAGACAGAGACGGACAGATGCTTCGTGGTGTCGCTTGTATGCGGAATGTTTAAAACTTTAAACTCATAGGAACAGAGTAGAAAAATGGCTACCGGGGGTGGGGGTGGGGCAGGTAGGTGTAGGCGGAACAGGCGGAGGCCCGTGAAGGCCGCGTGCTTTCGGCGACAGGCGAATGAGGGCTGAGGATCTAGCGCGTAACGCGGGACTGCAGTGGAGAACACTGTGTGTGGTCGGAATCTGCTAAGAGAGTAGAACTTAAATATTCTCACCAAAAATAAAAAGGTGAGTATGTGAGGTGTTGGAGGTGTCCATTAGCTCGGTGGGGAAGCCCTTTCACAATATATACGTACATCACATCCCACGAGGCACACTCTCAATAAGCTTACAATTTTAATTGTCAATTATACCTAAGTAGAGCTGAAACAGAGCACAAAGAACAGTAATAATGCTTCTTATGCCCTGGGATATAAGATATAATAGCAACGACTCACGCAGCTGTCCTCTGGGTTGTACAGAGTGAGATTTCAGCCATCTTTATATTTTTGTATGGAGTGAGATTTCAGCCATCTTCAAAAGTTTTGAAAATTAAGCTCCTTAGTATGTTGTAAGATATTTGGAAAATACCAAAAAAGGGAAAAGAAGAAAAAGATGCCTTTATTAGAATAAGCAGATTTTGTATAAAATACACATTGATACCTCAATTGTGTAACACTGATTTGATACTTGAGGGAAAATACTAGGGTCTGGGATGAGCAAATTCAATCGAGTAGGACACCCTGTACCACCTTCACGTTTAATATTTTGTACTAATCAACAGTGTCCTTTGGGGTGTGCTCTAATTATCAGTGTCCCTGGACAAGGGCGGTCGCACACACACTGATACTAACGCGTAAACAAACCGCGATACCTGTCATCTCACGTAAAAACTCTAGACTGGGCGAATCTTAAGGCATTTATTTTTATTGTACATTTCTGTTACTCCAAACAAAAAAGGTAATACCTATGGTGAGTCTTATAGTTTTGGCTGTCCTACTATGCATCGATATTTGAAAGTCAAAGTAAAAAATCGTAAGCATTTCATCTGTAGATTTCAGGGCCTACTCCTGCAGAAGGAAGGAGTGTTAGAACTGGAAACTAATACGTGACAGGCTTGATTTAGTTCACCTGAATTTGGCTGTAATTTAAATCCATTTCTTCAAAAACATCACAGATAAATGATTCCTGCCAATGTATGTTTAGTATATGCATAATTTGTATATTTCAAAGCTCCGCATTTAAATATTTCATTACTTAGGCAAATGCATAGGTTAAATATTTGCGTGTATTTTAAAGCTGCATGCAAAATTATTACAATTACAATCGCTGAGAGAAAGAGGAGAGATAGGCCGTGTGTGAGCGCGCGCTAAGCTTCTCGGGGTCCCATCCGTGCTGTTTTCTTAGCCGATCTTGCTCGAAGCCCATCTCCATTCTTCCCTGCACCGCCGGCCTCGTGGCGCTTAGGCTCCCAAGGCTGACGGTTTATAGCACGGTAGTTGGAGTGCACCGCTCTGGGGCCGACGTGCAGACGCCCAAGTGCTGACCCAGCCCCGCAAACCCCAGGGAGGCAAGAGTCACCCCAACGGGAAAACATCACCCGATTCACAGTGCGAGTCCTTCCGTCTCGCAATGTAAGAGCTTAAAAATAATGAAGACACATAAAATTCTCTCCAATCGAGAATCGTTAAGATGAAACGGTGGACGGAAGGAGTGAAATCAAACAATTTCCAAGGAGGCTTTGCTGCGAAATGGAACAGGGGCGCCTTCGACCCCAAAGCTGCCCAGGATCGTGGGCCCCAGACGGTCCCCTGGCAGAAGCACGCTCCCTGGGGTGGGGGTGGGGGTGAGGCCTCTGGGTCTGCTAAATGACCACGTGCGCAATGCGCCTCTGCTTAACGATCTGTTAGAAACAAAACAGTCCTGAACGCAGTCTACTTCTCAAAGGCAAGACCAACCCAAGGTACGAGAATAATTCGGACATGAGGTAAGGCGCTCGGATCAGCGATGCACTGCAAAGGCTGAGCTAGCGCCGGGGGCGGGCGTGGTTTTAGGAAACAGAGCAACGTGCAGAGAGGCAGGAGCCACTTGGTCACCTCGCGGGGAGGCGCAGAGATGAAGACTGGCGTGGCTGAGCAAAGGCCAGTGATGGGAATGCAGGCGGGAGGAGATGGACGGGGCGGGCACTGATTTCTGCCCATTAGGCTGCGAAAATCAAGGCGCGGGAGCAGTGGCATGGGGCGAGGGGCAGGCGTGGCGCAGGAGACCGAGGCTGGGGACCCGCACGGTCTGAGCTCACCCGTGAGCTGTGGGTCCCGGGGCAGCCGTGCACCGGGGAGAGGTAGCCTCTGGCGCCCCCCCCTTTCTCTCCCCAGGTGTTCGCTGATGTATCAGGGCAGATCTTAAGTGTTCTCGCCGCGCGCCTGCACACACGCGCACAGGGGTAGCTGTGTGAGGTGGTGCACCGTTACCTTGATCGTGGTTATTAGCTCGCAGCATGCACGTATGTCAAATTATCAAACAGCATCTTAAATATGGACACCTTTTACCTGTCAGTCATACAATTTGAAAATAATCAGGGATAGTTGGGGGTGTGCCCGTTGGTCCTTGCTCCAACAGATAGATACACCAGCTCATAAAGAACAGGTTCTAGGTGTCCTGAGGGTTGGAGTAGGCGTGGGAGGCACACTGTCCAGCCCTCGCTCTTGGTCGTCGCACGGCGAGGTGAGTCTGGCCTCTTCCGCTTCCCTCGACAGTCCCAGGGAGCCGAGGCCGGCCCCGTCCAGCTCCAGGCCTTCCGTTCTGCTGGTTTCTTTTCTTTTGATTTTGAATTTCTGTACATAAGCCCATCATTTTGTGAAATTCAACAAAGGAGATAGTCGTTCTTCACGTTACCACCTCCCCAAAAGGGTATTTAAACATATTTGTTTGGGTATTTGCCTATCATGGGTAGCAATAAGTAAAATAAAACAATCTTTTTCCTAATCTCCCATGGCAGAAAGTAACCTTGGCAACATCAGTGCAAAAGCAGCTGCTTCGTACCTGGCCTCCAATCTTTCGCTTTTGGGTGTAATGAAGGATTCTCTGCAAAGCCTCCATACACACACAAAGGGGCTACTCTGCTCCAAGCTATGCATATTTCAGCTCGTACACATAGCTCAATAGGGTGCAAGAAGACACCTTCTAAATCTTACATAGAGATAAATTGATTTTTGAATCTGTTGTTTCCAGGGTTGAGTGTACCAGAATTTCTTTACCAAAAGTTACTGTAATTTGGAAACGAACTCATGGCATAAATAGGGACAAGGACCTGAATCTTCAAAAGGGAATGGAGAGACGATGCATTCAGAAGAAAAAGGTCCACTGTTATGAAACTTTCTTTTGCATAAACCTGATGGCAGCCACGCCCACACAAAGTCCAGAACTATGACACATAACATAGAAAAGAGGAAACAGTAGTGAAAAAATCATGGACTACCAGCAAACTAAAAGAACAAAAACACAAGGGAAAAGAAACGACGGCGACACCGAGCTACCAGACATAAAAGATAAAACGGCAATGGGAAAACCTCATATACCAATGATCGCCCTAAATGTAAATGGACTGAACTCCCCAATAGAAAGGCACAGCGTAGCGGATTGGATCGAAAAGCAAAGCCCAACCTCACGCTGCCTTCAGGAGACACAGCTCAGCTGCAAGGACAAATACAGACTCAAAGCGAAGGGGTTGAGAACGACGCTCCGAGCGATGGCGTCAGAGAAAAGCAGGTGCAGCTGTGCTTGTATCTGACAAAATAGACCTCAGGATGGAAAGATGAGAGACTAGGATGGACATTTTGTAACGATAAAGGGGATAGTACATCAAGAAGACATAACGCTAGCTAGCTCTCTATCTCTCTCTCTCTCGATCGATCTATCTATCTATCTAGGCATCTAGCCTGGGAGCACAAAAATATATAAAGCACCTCCTAACAGACCTAAAGGGAGAAAATGACAAAAACACACCTATAGTAAAGGACCCAAATACTCCACTGTCAGCTATGGGTAGGTCATCCACACGGAAAATCAATATGGAAAGGCCTTAAATGACACAGTAGACCAAATGGACATAGTCAACTTACAGAGCCTGTCATCCTGAACGCCAGGTACAGTCTTCTCCAGCACAGGTGGGGCTTTCTCAAGGACAGACCCCATGCTGTGATGCGAAACTGGTCTTGATGAACTTAAGAAGGTTGAACTCATGACAAGCATACGCCCTGACCACGATGCTTTGAAATCGGAAATCAACTGCAAAAACAAAGTGGGGAAAATCACGAATATGTGGGGATTAAACAGCATATTATTAAACAACAACTAGATCAAGACGAAATAAAAGGAGAGCGCAATGGATACATAGAGACAAATGAGAACGACGATGCAGCACACCAAATTCGGGGGGATACAGCAAAATGGTAGTAAGAGGAAGTTCATGTCATTATAGGCCTCTCTCTAGAGACAAGAAAAATAACAAATAAATCACCTAACATCTCACCTTAATGAAGCAGAGAAAGAAGAACGAACGAAGCCCAAATTCAGTAGAAGTCAGGGAATAATAAAAATTGGAGCAGAATTCAATGAAATAGAAAACAAAAAGACAATAGAAAAAGTTAATGCAATAAAGTGCTAGTTCTTTGAAATGACTGACACACCTCTGGACAGACTCACTAAAGAAAAAAGGAAAAGGCTCAAATAAAGTTAGAGGTAAAAGAGGAGTTACGATGGACACCGCAGAAGTACAAAGGACCACACGAGAATACTGTGAACGATGAGACGCCACCAGATTCAGTGCCCTGGAAGAAACGGGCACGTTCTTAGACATATATCACCTTCATATAACCTTCCTAGCCCGAACGAATCACAAAGAACTGGAGAATCTAAATAGACCACGAGGGGATTGAAACGATTGTCAAAACCTCCCCCAAAGTAAAAGTCCAGGACCAGGTGGCTTTACCAGCGAATGCTACCAACCATTCAGAGATGATTTAATACCTGTCCTTCTCAAACTCTTCCAAAAATTTGAAGAGGCAATACTTCTTAACTCATTTTCTGAGGCCAGTATTACACTGGTAAAGATACCACAAAATAAAGAAAACTATAGACTAACATCTGTGATGATACAGATGCAAAAATCCCGAACAAAATGCTAGCAAATCAAATACAACAAAATATTAAAAAGATAGTACATCACGATCAAGTGGGGTTCGTTCCAAAGGCACAAGGGTGGTTCCACATATGCGAATCCATCAGTGTGACACACCACATAAACTTAATAAAGGATAAAAATCATACGATCATATCAGCAGATGCAGAAAAGGCATTTGACAAGATACAGCATCTGTTTATTGTTAAAGCACTCAGTAAACTTGGTATAGAAGCCAGGTAAGTCAAGTAAGTACCTTGGCAAAATAAGGGCCATAGATGACACACCCTCAGCTAATATCTTACTCCATGGTGAAAAACTGAAGGCTTTTCCTGTAAGATCAGGAGTCAGACGAGAACACCACTCCCATGGCTATTGCTTGGCACAGCGCCGGAGGTCCTAGCCAGGGCGACCAGGCAAGGGGGGGGAGGGGGAGAGAGAGAGAGAGAGAGAGAGTGAGCAGAGGGGGTCAAATACGTGGTGAGAGGAGATCTGACTTTGAGTGGTGAACACAGTGCAATATACAGATGATGTGTTATGAAATTGTGCATGTGAGATCTATGTAATTTTTATTATCCAATGTCATCCCAATAAATTTAATACCATTGGAAGAGTTGTGTTAAATTTCTCTTAACATCATTGAATTATGCATTTTTAAAACAAATCTTTGCTAAATTGTCACCTGAAAGCGACACTAATAAAGGTTTTATTGTGCATTTCTGTGTTCAATAATTAAGACTTTGGGTAGGGGGCTGCCTTGAATGCCTGGGCCAATCGCTAAGCCCCCCCTGCCAGCAGGCGCCTGCCGACCGACTGCGGGTCCCAGGCTCTGCTTGTGCGGGAAACCAGCGGGCCCTGCTCTAAATCAGGTTTCGCTTCTTTGTGCCCAGCAAGGTCTCCCCACCCAGAAGTCAGATAAATGTTAATCAACGTTTCCTTCTCTTTTTATGCTTTGATTTTCTCTTATCTCTTTAATACATCTAGAATTCAATTATGAATAGTGTGAGTATATATTTTTCTATAAAACTAACATCCTAGCCACATTTACTAAATAATTCAAGCCCTGCACTGTTTGGGGCTGCCACGTTTTACATAAGTTTACATTTCTAAAGTAAGGTTTATATATAAAGTGAGCCACTGAAGAACGAGAAGGAAGAGACTAAATGTATTACGTATTTTTCTATTTAACTTCTTTCTCTGCTATGCTTGCTTTAGCATCATAGTATTTTAGGATTTTGAAAATTTTCATACTTTTTTCTTTCTCTTATTTTAATATTTCTCTGAATAGGTCTTCTTTTTCAAATATATATAATTTGAGAGGAATTATTCTCTTCAAAATAGTTCATCTTTCTGCATTGAAACATTGCATAATACTTAAATTGAGAATCCTTTTATATATTTCTGTTAAGCCAGATTCAGTAATATTTTTACATAGTTCCTTGGCATGGGTTACTGAAGTTATTCCTAGCTAACATATTCTTTTGTAAATGGGTTGTCTTATGTGTTTTACTTTAGTTTATTTCCTGTGTGTGAAAAGCTTTTGAATTTTTTTATAATCGTAAAATCCTAGGTAATGTTTCAAAGCAACACCAAGCGCGGGAATGCATTCATGCAATTATTGCTAATAGTTCAAGTGCATGCTGAGAAGCCGACTGAGGAAGGGAAGGAGGAAGGAAAGCAATCACCTTCATGGCCTTGACAGTTCGTTTAATGAGGCCAGCACATCCCCGACGTTAACCTCTCACGAAGAGCTTGAGGAAGGGAATTAGCCTCAACCATAAATTGAGATGCAGAGAATAAGCAGAATATTAACAAACTTAATAAAACCACATGCAAAGAGAATACTTCCTTATGACAGAGTTGCATCGTTTAATGCGAGCGGCTGATTAATTGAAAATTAATCACACAATCCACCACGTTAACAGAGTCAAGAAGTAAAGCCGTGTGCATTCTTAGTCAGGTTTGTTGCCTATTTGCGGTGACTCTAGTGATGGACAGGAAACGATCTTCGTCCGATAAAGAATACCTCAAGATATTGAACATCGTGCCTGTGGGTGGGATGTTTGGGGCTTTTCCTGTGAGCGCAGGAGCAAAACAATGATATTAATGCTGCAGTGGTGGAAACGAATCAAAGGCAGAAACCAGTGATTGCGAGCTTAGAGCCTCGCACATGTGGGAACAGGGCGGAGGCCCGCGGGAGGAGCCCCGGGCTGCTGCGTGCGGAAGGGCCGTTGACGCTTGGCTTTCATCCTGAGAACTAAAGCACCCTTAACTCCCCAGCCCCGAAATGTGTGTGTGTGTCTAGGGCACGGAGGCGAAAAGATTTCTGTACAAAGATGCAGACGCATAAGTGATAGAGGAGAGAACTAGTAATGAATCCCCAACGAAATTTTGGACATAATTGAAAAAAAAAATTAAGTTGAAGGACATTACATGTGGCCACAATAGTGTAAGTATCGATAACAATTAAATAAGAAAAAAAGAGCATCTAGCTAAGACCTGGTTCTCCTAGCAGATTGCAATGCAATTCTTTATTTTAGTACTTACCAGAATTATAATTATTTACATATATAGTAGTTATTTAAGATATACCCTTCTTCTGCTAGACAACAAGTAATGAATTAGTAATTTTCTGTCATACCGTATGCAAATTTACTCCGCCCTGTTGCAACACTGTTTGAACGTGACATAGTACAAGCTCTGACAAGTAACATGATACACTCGAATGTGCCTCTCACGCCAAGAAGGCAAAGAATGCCGAGATAGTTCAGTGTCATGCGATGCATAATAATAATAGATTAAAACAGAGAAAGCTACGTAGTCAAATCTATAGATTCTGTAAGACATCTGTTATTTTCACATTCAGCTCTATTGCTAAACAAATCTACTGAAGAGTACGACCGTTAGACTTTAGAAAGAATACATGATGCAGTTTGTAATTGTTGCTGTGCTCACCGCATGAGCTCATCAGAATAATCCTGGAGTGATGTTGATGGGGGGGAGAGGGAGGGAGGGAGGGAGGGAGGGAGAAAGGGAGGGAGGGAGAAAGGGAGAGAGAGAGAGAGAGAGAGAGAGAGAGAGAGAGAGAGAGAGAGAAGGAAACAATAGCTATACCAGTGTTTACAGGCAACTGCGCTGATGATGTTGACCAGTTAAATGAAAAGGAAGATGACCTAAATGCTAGCCGAAGGGATGAGGCAGGAGAGCCTGAGGCTGGGGCCCCGGGGGCGGCCCGTGGAAGAAGCTCCTTCCGCAGAGGTCCCGCAGGTTGGGGCAGGGAGGTTCCGCAGTGCCCGTGGCCACTTCCCTCCAACTTCACACTGGAGTTTCAATTAAAGTTTAGCTCAGCTCCAAACTGGCTTCTGTTCTTGGAAGTTGGCAAAATAGTTTTAATTTCATCTCTATTTTTCCATGAGAGTGTTTGTCGTGGCATTATTTAAAGTTGTGAATAATTACAGACAACTCAAATACTCCGAATAGGATTAAATAATTCACTAAATAAATTATGTTTAGTAGAATGTTGAGTAGCTATTAAAATTAGATTTATGACATCTTTACTGGTAATAAAAACTTTTCACACACATAAACACTTATATTCATGCCTAAAAATGCTAACAGATTTTATCTCCAGATGTCCTTAACAGAGGTGACTTTTTTTTCTTTGCTTATCTGGCATGTCTTAATTTTTTACTTTTGCAATGAATGTGCATAACTAGTGTATTGAAATGAGTTGATAACAAATTTAGAAAGATAATTAAATATATTGAAAATGTAATAGGCTTTCTAGAGTTCTTAGTAAAATGGATTAATTTTTTAAAAAATGAAAGAAATTCAATAAACAATGCCATATTTTAAAACAGGAAGCATTGTAGATGTTACAAGTGATAATAAAAATAACAGTTTTATATCAACATATTAAGATTTCAGACAAATATATTAAAATTTTAGATGAAAAGAATATATTTAATTTGTGCGAACTATTATTATAACATAATAAAAGCATAAAATGTTTATATCATCAGAAAGAAAATTTAGTTGGGTCTAAGTAATGGAAATAGACTCTATAGAGAAAAAGCTGAACATCAAAAATACCCCAATAATTCCCAAACCTTATGAAATCTTATGAAAAAGAAGAAAAAAGAATTATCCGAATACATTTTAAATCTATATAGAATAAAGCTACCACGAGTTTTAAAATATTCCTGTCGCACGTACCTGATACAAAGCGGTGAAACAAATTTTAAGCTCAAGCAACGGACCCCGCTCCTAGGACATTTAATCCCACCATGGGACAAAAGGGGGCGCGGGGCGGGGGGCGGCAGCCGCTCCGGCAGCCCCGGCGCTGCGACGCGCGGGAGACAGTCCTGCGCCCTGCAGCGCGGGGGCAGGTGGCCGCTGCGACACGGCGGGACACGGTGGAGGGCGCGGCCTGTCCCGGCGCCGCACGTCGAAGCCCAGCGGCCGGTCCTGCCCGAGGGCGTCCGTCCTGGTGCGACGCGGGACACGGGGACCGCGAGCGCCCAGGCGGGGAAGTGTCAGGGACCCCGCGCCTGCAACCGTGGGGCGCTCCGGGCCTGGTCCGCGCGGTTCAGGGCCCCTTCTTCAGCGCGGCGTCGCCGCGGCCCCGTGGGTCGTCGCGAGTGCCGGCCGCCCCGGGATTCCGCGGGGGCCGCGCGTCCCAGCAGCCGCGTCCTGGGCCGTGGGCGCACGGGGTCCCTCGGGTGGCCTGGCACGCGCTGCCGCGCGCGGCACGGTTGCTGCAGCGTCCTTTGCAGGTTTCTTGGGGACTCCGGCAGGTTCTCTGCTCCCCAAGTAAAACGTGAGCGCAGTGAGAGGTGGCCCCGTGTGCGCCCCAGACAAGGGAGCGCCCCGCATTCGTCTTCCCACGCAGGCGGAGAAGTCCCCTCAGCAGCGCTGTGTCCGGCCTCGTCGCTTCAAGCCGGCGTCTCGCCTCACTCCTGGTCTGGTGCCTTGCGAAACAGTCAGGACCGGCAAAACCAAAAGTGTGTCTCCCGGTTTCCGCTGTCTTCCCCAGAACCGCAGCTGGGCAGAGGAGAGCTCTGCTTCCCCATGCATTTCTGGCCGCGCTTTAAAAAAAAAAAAATTACGGCATAGCCAGGGCCACCAACTGATTAAAGTAAAATCTCTCTCCATTCTATTTCTGCTGTCAAAACCAAGAATATGTAATGTCTTTCAAGTTTTTATAGTGTCCGTGCAGTACTTCCAGATACCAATTTCTGCATTACTTAGGGTACAGGCTGATATATATGTAATATATATATATAATATATATATAATGCTCCCCCAAATTATACACTTACTTTCATTTCTTCTCAGCATGGAGCCAGTTCAGAGCAGGGGCACCTCCAATTCACGATGTAATCCAGACCCTAGCGAGGTGCCTTTTCCTCAGATAAAGTGGGCTTTATCCGCAACATGGGTGGTTCCGTGGGACAGCGGACAGACAGACACGAGGACAAGCAGCTGTCTTATGGAGACATGATCCAGAAATCACACCCCTTGTTGGTCTGAACTGAGGTCCCAGGACGCCCAGACATAGACTCCGGGGAGCCCAGGGAAGACCTCCATGCCCCCGTGCTCCATGAAAGAAAAGAAAACAGGATATCCGGATGCCAAAGGTGAAGCTGGACCTTACGCCATATGTAAAAATCAACTCAGACTGGACTAATGGCCGAAATCTAAGGGAAAACTATAAATCTCCTGGAAGAAAACGGGACAAGCTTCATGACACTGGTCTTGGCAGTGGTTTCTTGGACATGACACCAAGGGCACAGGCAGCAGGAGCAAAAATAGATAAATGGGCTGCGTAGAACTTAAAGCCTCTTCCTCTCGAAAGAAGCAGCGAGCAGAATGCAAAGCCACCTACGGAATGGGAGGATGCGTCCCCAAACAATACCTCCGATGAGGTGATCTCACCACTGCAGCTCAACAACGACAAGATATACTGAACAAGAAGCGAGCAAAGGCTTGCATGGACGGACGTCTCTCCCAAGAATAGGTACAGATGCCCAGCAGGTTCCTGAAAAGATGTTCAACATCACTGGTCGTTAGAGAAATGCAAACCAAAACCGGAATGAGATGCCGCCTCCCGCCCGCTGGGACGGCCACGGCCAGCGGAATGGGGCTTAGCGAGGGTTGGTGACTTCGTGCAGACGTCGGAACCCCTGTTCGCGGTGAGTGAGAATGCAAAACGGTGCGGCCATAGGAATAACAGTATGGAGAGGCATTAAAAATTCAAAAAACTCACCACGCGATTCAGCAGTCTCACCTTTGGATATATGTTCAAAAGAATTCAAAGCAGCGTCTCAGAGAGATGTGCGCGGCCACGTCTGCACGGCATTGCACACGGGGCATTGTGCGGGGCACCTGCGTGTCCACCTGCGCATGCGTGGATGGTGGACCGTGGCCTATACACGTGATGGAAGATAACGGTCAGCCTTAGAAAGGAAGGAAACTCTGACACGGGCTACGACGTGGACAGACCTGGAGGACACATCACGCCGGGTGAAGTAAGCCAGTCACGGAAGGACAAACACTGCGACTCCACTGTTCCGGGGTCTGCAGTTGTCAGATTCATGCAGAAGGGAAGTAGGACGGAGGTCGCCGTGGCCGTGTGTGTGTGTGTGTGTGTGTAACGGTGTTTCAGTTTTGCAAAATCAAAAGGGACCTGTTGCACAACGGTGTGAGGATGTTAACACTAGTGAACTCTCCACGCAGAAGTGGTTGGGATGCTAAATGAGGAAAGTCTCTGGTCCTTCATGAGCTTTTGGTGATGCAGTGACAAGACAAACACATGCCCTTTCTTTATGGAGCCGGAGCTCAGAGGAAGGGGGTCAGGAAATAAACTGACCATTTTAGAGGGATTGGTGAAAGTTCTGCTGGGCAGTGTGAGGATGTGAGCCGTGCTGCGAGGATGAATAACGGGGCCTGACTGCGTCTGCGGTCCTGTGATGCGCACGCCCCCTCTAGGGAACAGGAGCTCAATACTCGACAGCCAGCAGTCAACGCCTCACACCAGAGCCTTCGTAGTTCGTGTCTCGTGGTGTGTCGTGGGGCCTGGGGGGACGGGGAGCACGTGAACCGCCCAGCACAGCGGGGGCTCAGGAAGCCGGGGCTGTGACTACTAGCGCCTCTGAGGGCGGCAGGTTACACTAAATATAACGTTCCTGGTGCTCGGAGCTAGAATAGAAGCTGTAAGTAGTTCCACAGTCAGGAACGACTTTGCAACTCCGTCTCGGGCGCGGCGCGGCGGTGCGGCTGGCGTGTCGCAGTGAGTGCGGCGGTGTCGCCGTCGTCAGCTCGGCCCGCTTTGCGCGGTTACCGTTGCCGTTCGTTCTCTGGCCATTACTATGGCTTGAGACGTTCATTACGCGAAGAAAAGAGTTTCTGAGCATTTCCAAGCAAACGGTAGCCGCGTGCGCCTGTTTCGTGAGCCGTTTATCTCAGGGGAACGCTGCGTGTGCGTCTGCTTCGCGCTGGCATGTCCCCTTCGGCCCCGCGTCTCTCGTATGCACTCACTCCACACGCGGCCGCCTTTTCCACTGTGCCGTGCGCCTCGGTGGCTTGTTTCGTAACAGAACAGTGGCAGCGTCGTGCACCATTTATTTTTATCCTACTAAGTACCTAGTGAATGAACCCCTAGTCACCAATGAGTTAGTTGAAATTCTGGTCCTTGATTTATAGGAAGTCTTTTTGGCGAAGTTGCTTAAAACCCCGGATAGTGTCTTTGCCTCTGTCACCATCACTAGCAGTCGGGTTCTTTGTGCCATTTTTTTTTTTTTCACACACACCAGGAGGTCTGGTGTCCGTGGAGCCGTGGAAGTGCCTGTGGATGGTCAGCGGGAGGGGGCCCCATGGGACTGTGGGCCGGGTGGTCAGAGGGGCTGGCTAGTCACAGAAGGCTGTGTCCACTCAGACCTGCAGTCACTGCTCCTCACACACCCACCGGACGCTGGAGGAGAGTCAGAACTGGCGCTCCAAGCACCCGTTTACTATCTAAAGTGGTATCTATGCTAAATACTCAGCAAAACATGCCTCGTTTCCTTGAACACACATGTAGAGCTTCTGGAGTAGATCTCGGCATGCCTGCCTTGTTGGGTGACTCCACTCTAATGCAGAAAATGCCGCGAAGACAAATAAATCCCCCAGCGAGAAATGGTAGCAACGACGGAACGCAGTTGAGCGGAGCAAGGATGGTGTGGCTTCTCAGACGAGAACAGAACGGAGCATCTGCGAAAGCCCCCCACATTCTCACTTCGCGGCTTCGGGTCCCGTGAACGCGAGCGACAGCCGCAAACGACGAGAGCGGCGAGTCCGGCAGCGCTGCGGGCGGGGCGCCCCCTGCGTGTGACCGTCAGGCCCTTGGAAACGACCTCGTGCTCCGTCCCGTTTTACATCGAGGGGGTGTCGGGCTTTCACTTACGACACCGCAACACGATGACGGGCTCGTCTCCACCTCCCCCAGAGCGCGCTGAACGGAGCCGTCGCGCGTGCGACCTGCAGCGCCGTCTGGGCGGCAGGTGTGGCGTGCGGCGCAGGTGCGCCAGGCCGCAGGTGGAGCGGAGGCGGCTTGGGGACGAGCCCTGGGGCAAGAGGGGCGGGCGCCGGCGAGACACGGGGGGGCCTCAGCCGCCACGACCGCCCGGGCTGCGCAGACCCCACAGCGAGAGGAACCCCCAAATTAAAAGACAGAAAGGCGTTTTTAATGTGCCAGAGAGGATATAAAGTCGTCTGCACATCTCTGAAGAGGAGCTAAAGAACCAAAAATCTAAAGAGTAAATATATGTCATGGTAAAAAAAATATGATTAAAAATTTAAGACCCTGCTGATGGTAATAGTCCAAATTTTTAAAAACGTACTCGACATTTGGCCGCCATGGATTTATTATATAAGAAAATTACTTCAGCCAAACATTTTTTAATAAAAATATGATTTCTGTGATGCTTTAAAACATAATTCTGTCCCATAATGCTCGGTGTTTTGCTCATGTCATGATTTCTTCAAAGCAGAAAAAGGAGCGTGTTACGCTGACAGGCACTATATAGTGCTCTAGGAAAAGCGTTTATACTATTAAACAATATTAGTCGCCAAAGCACGTGCCATCCTGGATGATTTTAGAATAAAAAGACCACGTGGAAACCGTCTTCAGGACGTTACTGAGACTCCTCTAAAAGAGGAAGGGCCCCGGGACCCTGATGCTCTTTACCTAAGTCAGGGACGGCGAGAAGGTGACGAGCTGAGCCGGCTGTTTGTGGTGTCTCTGAGCTCTTCCCGTAAACAACCTCACCTGGCTGTGCAAGGGACAGGTGCATGCCAATCTTCTGTTGATTGGGAAATAAAAGAGCAGCGAGCCCCAACTGCATGAAGAGTAGGCGGCTGAGTCGAACATGGCATCTGCTCTCCGCTAATGTAATTTCTTCAGCCTAATTGCTTTCCGACAGCAAGCCCTGCGTATTTCAGAAGCCTTCTGTCCGATGTTTAGCTACAAAAGATTCTTCCAGACCTCTTTATTGGTGCCAAAACCAGAACATTTAAATTACAGAGCCACATTTGTAACATTTTTATTTAAGCATTTGAGACTACGCAGACGTGGACGTGGACATATGTACGTGTGTGTCCCTCCGTAACGTGTGAGTCATCACAGGCCGACGGTGGAACGCAGACGCACCTTTGACTATGTATCGAGATCAGTACCGAGACTTTTTCTGAAATCTTTTCAATATCCAAACACACACGCACACACGCAAGATTCTGCTATCCCATCTTGATTTCTGGAGTTTGAAGGACTGTTTCCCAATAGAGAAATGAGCAACGTGGGGAAATCGCATTGAAAACTATGGTCATTCAGAGTCGAAACGTGTTCTCATGTAATTAATTTTAATGAAGAAATATATAGGGGCTTTATTTTTAATTCATTTAATAAAGAGAGTAAAAAAAATTAGATTATGGAACAGCATTGCTGTGGACAGGGAAGAATTCAGATGAAAATCACGCCTCACCTTTCACAGTGTCAGGGGCCCTTTCAGAGTTTAAGTCTCTATGGACAATCAAGTCACCATAGAGTTTTCCCTTTTTACACCTTTTCTGTCCTAGATGCTGTTTAAGCGTCCGCTCAGCGGTACACTGGATCCGCTCGTCCATCTCAGACGTCAGAAAACAGGAGGCCCAGGCGTCAGGTTTCCGCGACCCCGGGGACACGCGCGTCCAGCGGTTAGCTGCCAGTCCGTTTGCCCACACTCTGACCTTAGGGGAGACCCTCTCTTTCACCGGCGTAGAGTGGGCGATGTGGCGACTCACCCGTCCCTGTGCGTACGGGCACACCTCACGTCACTGTGCCTCGCTTCGCTGGTTTTTTTCCCCAGATTTTTTTTTTTATTTTGTTTTGTTTTGTTTTACAAATTGAAAATTTGCAGCAACCCTGCATCAAGCAAGTCTGTTTTTGCCATTTTTGCCATTTTCCCCAATGGACTCAGGTGATGGTTATCATTTTTAGCAATGAAGCATTTTTAAATTAAGGTTTGTGCACTTTTTTTTTTGACGTAATGCTACTGCACACTTCATACACTGAAGTAGGGTGTAAATATAACTTTTACGAGCACTGGGAAACCAAACAATTCGCGTGACTTGCTTTATTGCAAATTCACTCCGTCACGCTGCCCAGTTTACTGAGGCGGTCTGGGACCCACAGTGTCTTCAGGACAGACACGGACATCCACGACATCCACTGTGAGGTGGGAAGTGGCTGTCAGAAGGAATGCTCTTGGGAGTGACAGGCGATCACACCTGTACAGTTAGGAAACACGCACGCGCAGTCTGACAATCGTAAAACGGGGAAAAGTTAAAATCGTGGACTCTGCGGCTTTGTATTTGTTAAAACATCTACAGTGATCGATGACTTATATAAGCACTGATTTATTTTGGTGATTTACCTGGCTTTTCTCCCCCACCCCCCACTACCTCTAACGGATAGTCTGGTGGTTGGAGCCTGCGATCTGACATGATCGTGACACCATTCTACTGTTATCGTAATTTTGCAATCGCTTTTGATTTATGGCTCTGTATAGTTTAAACTTGGAAGTGAGAAGTAGGAAGCGCGGCAGCGAACGCGCCCGGGTTCCAGCCCCCGCGCTCATCCACCGGAACTGCGTTCTTAGACTTTCCTCTCTGCTTCGTCTCCAACTCTCACCCTCCGCGTGTGGGCGGGGCGGCGGCGCCCCGGCCCCCTGCCTGGCACCCGTCGCCTGTCAGTTCGTGGCAGGCGGTCCCCGGGGTTGAGGACAGTGCAAGCGGAGTGGAGCGTGTGGCCCGTGTGTTCACCCGCTCACATCTGTCCTTGGCGGCCTTCGCTGTCTCCGTGGAGGGAGCAAACACCCCCCTTGGGAGAGCACGTGAGCCTTTACCCCACGGCGTCCTGGGCCGGAGGTCTCAGACTCACTGACCCACCTGCGCGAACCTGTTTTCTTATCTGGAGAAGCCGTTGCTGGTCTCTCTGTCTTGCTGGGACTGCCAGTCGCCCACAGCTCGCGGGACTATATGGAAAACTACATAAACTGTGAAATTACAAAGATTTTCAGCTATTTACTTTGTCTCCAACGGTTAATGAGATCCAGGCGTTCTCAGCAAACATAATACGTGCTCGCGACCTGGGGACTCGCTGCCGCGTCGCTGTCCCACTGCTGTGAGCTCCGCGTCACAGCACGTGCACTGTGTAAAGCCCCCAAACGACGTGGTGTGGGTGACCAGAGAGCACGTGTAGAGATGGGGAACCCGAAGTTACGGAGGAGAATGAGAGCAGAAAGGGGCCTCGGTGGTGCGGGTGAAGAAAGCTCTAAGGTTGGTGCTAAATCATGAGATTACATTATGATCGAAGATTAAGAACAGTAATTATCTTTCACACAGCTGAATTCAATTTTCTGTATTGAAATAAAATTGATTTATAAATATTGTTTATAAATGTTTAACCTAAAATAAATCAAATGAAAATCTTACTTCCAGGCAAAAAATAAATATTAACAAAAAAGAGGAAACAAAGAGACGTGAGGGTCTGAATTGCAAGTCGAGGGACCGATGTTAGAAGATCTCAGAAAAAATTCTCTCAACATTTAAAAACTCAATGCTGTAAATAAAAAACTAAAATCGAGGTAGTTTAATGACAGATATCTCATCCGCTCATTTTACTTTTTTTCTCCTATGGGATGAGAGCTTAATGGTCCTGATAAACGAAGAATAATTTGGTAAGGACAAGTTGTTGCTGTTTGTGAAAAAATATCAGTTGACTATATTTAATATTTTTTAAATAGTTTATTAAGTGATAGAATTAATATCTCCTACCTATTTGCTCATATTCAATGCCAAGTTCAGTAATGAAACCTTTAGTCACAGAACAATGTAAATTGCTTAATGCCATAGAACTGCATATTTAAAAATGGCTAAAATGATAGTTTTTGTTAATGTGTACTTTGCCACAGTAAAAAAAAAAAAAGAAAAAGGGTGTTGGATATATTTTACTATAAATCTTGGCCTCTTATACAGTGAATAGCAGGCCTTTAACTCCCCCATTAAAAACTTTCTTAAAGGGCAAGAGAATATTATAAGCACTCCCGTGATCATTTATTTATTTATATTACTGAATAATTGGACTCGGAAAGTTACTCATAACACATTATTAAAAGTGATAAAACATACATCATCATATTGGGGTTCCTGTTCCTTCCATCTTGTAGTTCTTCTTTTCCATTGAATTCAGAAAACCTAGAAAAGGATCCCCAGATGCTGAGAAAGGGGCGAATGGAGAGGAGGCTACCAGGGCCCGTTCCCTGGCGTAAACCCAGGGACGTGCCAGGGACCCAGTGGGTCTGAGAAGGCGACACTATCCAGAACGCGGGAGCCACAGGTAGCGGGGGTCGCGTCCATCAGAAGGCAGGTCTGAAAACCAGGTGGAGCCAGCGCCACCAGGAGGGCTGAGTCTGGAGTGAGACGGGCGGGAAGGCGGAGACACAAAGCCCGTGCCCCACCTGGGCCCAACACCTGCCGCGCGCACGCGGTCCGCTGCAGAACCGCTCAGCAGCCGCGAAGCCAACCCGCAAGGCAAGCGGGATCCAGCTGCTGGATGAGCATCCCGCGCAGAACCACGGGGGTGTGGCCGGATGCGAAAAACTGGCTGCATGTTTGCCGGATCCTTCGGGAAGAAAAAATACTTCGCGAAGAGAAGGAAATAGTAAAGCAAGAGTAAACTAGATGGTGCAAAAACGTCCAAACCAGGTCGTCACTGAATATTTACTTGACGGCATCTCTCAGGACTCGAGGTTTAAGGAATATTTTCTGGAAAATGCTCTGCTAGATGCTTCACCATTAAAATCAGGAAAAACAAAACAAAAAAATCCAACAAAACCCAAAACTTAAAAGGCTTTCTATAGGAATAATTTTACTTTTTAAAAAAATACTGGACACTACAGATGGAAGATAAAATTATTTTTATTTACAATTATCATTATAGTAGACAAATTGATTTTCTAATTTGTAAACTGAAGATTTTATAACACTTTCCCTGTGGGAATTTTTTTTTCTATTAATGTATTTTCAAACACACAAAGATAATGACGATAGGAATTAACATCAAAATATATCAGACGGTAATAAAACACAATTTTAACTTCTTAAAATGTGCTATGTACTAGGCTGCTAAGGATATGTAAAATAATTAAAGTAGAAAATAAACTCAATAGTTACTTAATAATAATTAAATTAACTACATATTAAGAACAAAATGTTGCAATAATCCCAAAATGCTTTGAATTTATTTTCATAACATTCACTTTAAAAAAACTTACAGTGGTGATAAACTGCAGAAAATCTAGAAACGAACATCCAGAAATACTCAAAATAATAAGAAAAATATTTGATTTAAGAATTTAAGAAAATAGTAACAGCAATAAAATGAAAGGAATGAATTTAAGATAAAAAGCAGAAATTTTGGAATGAGATTATTAAAAATATTCAGATATTTCTGAACAATTTGTAAAGCAAAGAGACCATCGAGATTGTTTTATGTTTAAATTTTGTTAAATTTCAAGGAAACAACTCTTACGTTATTTAGACATGTGTAGGATATGTAGAGAGGGGAATTCGCTGGTTTATTTTTAGTGGCTTATGTAATTGCCCTGGCATAAATAGTGAACATAGTACATTTGATATATGTCTGTTGAACGTGTATTACTATATACATGTATGCACAGGTGCCACTTTTGCTTTTTAATAAAATGGGGTGCACCCAAAGCAAGATAACAGCCAGATGAATAGCAATACAGACAGAGCATGTGTGCCAGGAGGTGCACGGGGGCGACGTGAGGGGCCCTCACAGTGACATGAACTACGCTCTTCAGCGAGCTAAGGGAAGGAAAAATTACCTTAACGGGATTATACCTGTCTGAAGCCAGAGGAGTATAATTAGTTATAGTTGAGGTAGTCCATCAAAGTGAGAACAAGACAAAGATATCCCCTATTTTTTCTAGATTGTCCCAGGCACAGAAATACATACAATGATAATTATATACATACATATCTTAGGAGAAAGATCATATTTATTTTACTACTTACTATATGATACATTGGTTTTATGCTTATGATCACTAAATTAATTGATAGTGTATCTGATTTAATATTAATATTTAAATGAATATTTTGCAAAGTAAATGTGCAGAAAATAAAAATTTTGTACATTCCACAAATATCCAATTCAAATTTTCCACTATGAAGAAAGCATAATACAAAGAAAGCCATAACTGGGCATATTATATTGTTGAAAAGCAACAGAAATCAGCCAGGGTAGAATTATGTTAACTGAGGAAGTTTACTAATGTTGCAGGTAATTGCGTAACCGGGTGCTGGAGAGTTGAAATGGCCCAACTCTTGAGTTCTCTCCCAGTGATGGCTCCTGAGCTCTTTTTTCTCTCTGTAGCTTGTCATTTCATTTTATCAGGGACTTTTACAGAGTAAAAAAAAAAATTAATTAATTAATTTTGGCCAAGTCCAATTTATTGGCTTTTTTCTTTTATGGATTATGGTTTTGGTGCTATGTTTAAGAACATTGCGTCTGTTTCTAAACCCAGAAGATGGCCTCCTATGTTTTCTTCCCAGAGTTTTATAATTTAAGTTTTCATTTTAAATCAGAGTTAATCTTTTAAAAGGTACAGGTCTAAGGCTGATGTTAATTCTCTGTCTATAGACGTCCAATTGCTCCAGTATCGTTTGGTAAAAAGGTTATTTTATCTCCATTACTTGTGGCATAATTGCAATGCTTTCGTACATCTGCTAAAAATCAGTCGGTTGTAAAAAACAGCCGGTCGGTTGTGACTGCACGTGCGTGCTTCCGGGTTCTCCGTTATGTTCTCAGAGTCTGTGCTGCTGATCCTGCTAATGCCAAAGCGTCTCGAGTACGTAGCTGTGGAGTACGCTTTAAAATACGATGCCGTGAAAACTCCTGCTTTATTCCTCGTTTGCAAAAGTGGATTTTTTTTTTCTATCGTGGTCTCTTTGCCTTTCCATATGAACTTTAGAATAAGTTTACCTGTATCTGCAAACATTTTGCTTGAAATTTCACAGGAACAACTTTAAGATTGTATGTCAATTTGGGGAGAACTGGCATTTTTACTATTTTGAGTCTTCTAACCCATGAATGTAACCCATGAGCCTCTCCAGTTACTGAGATATTCCTTTGTTCCTTTCATTAGCATTTGTAGTTTTCTTCATACTGGTTCTTCACATGTTTCGTTAGATTTCCGCCCAAATATTTTATTCTTTCTTGAGCAATTGCAGTGGTATCGTGTTTTAAAATTTGGTTTCCACTTATTGCCACTACGTAGAAAAGCAATACTCTATCTTCTTGGATTTTATTTTTTAAAAATAATCTCAGATGTTCCTTCAATAAGTGTGTTTGACCCATTTAAATCGATTGCAATATTAGCAACATTTGGTTGTAATTTGTGAACTTATTTCATATTTTCTATTTTAACATTGCTCTCTTCTTTTGTCTAAGAGATTCTCTTTCATTTATATTTTTTTCCGCAGTGAATCTTAACGGTGATGTCTTGGCATTTAAATGCTATAATATGCACTAACATTTATATTACTGTAAGTTTTAATGTAGGAAATAAAACTGTGTCTGTTGAATTCCTGTAGAGTTTGGAGGAACTTTCACACGAATACTTATACCTACTGCCTGTTGACGTATGATGTGATCTTCCCCAATTTTCTTAATTGTGGCGTTGTTCATAGTGGCATTATGGACTTAATTTTTTTCCATTTTTTAAACATTTGTATCCTTAAATAGAGCTGGCTCAAAGAGAAAACGAGTTAACGTTCATCCAGTGCCTTTACCCAGCGCCTGCCCAGAGCAGAAACTCAACAGATGTCGACAGCTGTTATCACCAAACTCACCTGCGGTTTGTCCGAGTGACCGCCGGAATGTGACATCATAATGGCCCCTTGGTCAGCCAGCAGGCCGACAAAAACAATGGCAGGACCCGCAGCAACCAAAACCTCTGATTTATCCCCCAGCCAGGGGAAACATAACCTTAGATAAGTGTCTCAGAATAAGTGTACACATAGTGTACACACTAAGCCTGGTATGCTGGATATAATACAGAGTTCAAACAGTTCTTCATATAGTTTTAAAAGTATAGTTTAAGCTATATTTTATAGTAGAGAGTATCTTACAGATAAAATGTGAGAACAGTTATAGTTTTATATAGTTTTTACTATATTTTATAAAGGACAATTTATATTATTTTAATCGATGTAATGAACTACTGGATCCCGTCTGTAACTCAGGAGTCACGATTATTTTCCTCATAAATTTACAGATCTTATTTCAAGGTGTCCTGTCATCTACTAATGTGGAAAAAAACATCGGAACCAAACTTTTATTTCTTTTTCAATTCTAGGGCATCATCGATAAGTATCCCAAAGTCTTAAAAGGAACAGAGAGAAAACAAAGTTTCTTTCTTGGTTTGGCAGCACAGGCTTTCATTTAGAGAGTACGATTTCATAGCACGGACTGAATATATTTGTCTGTCGATTCATTAGGGAATGAGATTTGTATAATGTGAACTGCTATTAGTCAAAATGCAATTGAAATCAGTAATTAATACGACCATCTGGAACCAGCCCCAATTACCACGAAACAAAAGCCGCGGCTCGCAGGCCGCAGCTGCTGCGTCTGGGTGGGTTTGTGCTTCGTCCTCGCCGAGGGCGCAGGGATGCGGAGGGGAGCGGGGGGGGGGTGGTGGGGGGAGGTGAATGGGGGGGGCGGGGGGTCAGGGTGCTGAGTGCGGGCCGCCGAGCGGGGGCAGCACCCAGGCCGGCGGTGCCCACCAGGCCTGAGCCGCACGCGGCGCTTCGCCGAGATTCCCGCGGTGAATCGCGGTCTGAAATTCCCTAGGACTGACCCCAAATTTACCATTGCAGCGATAGTTTCTATAAAATGGTTATTTATTTATTTTTTTGCCACCTCTTTATAAACATGCAACCTGCACAATTAAAAAACTGCGTGTGTGAAACACCGGCTTCCTGGTTTATCTTGCCTTGGAAAGGGGAAAATTTCCCTCTAAACTGAGCCCCACGGTCGAAGAAGGTCTGTTTTTCAGATCTTTTGCCTGACAGACTCAGGCTGTTTTCCAGTCCAAGGAGGTTTTCTTTATGTACTTCGTTCATTTTTGACACGTTTCCTGTGACTTCCTCGTGTCTCAGAGAATTCCGAATGCCGGTGTTCCTGCCGCGGCGGGCCTCTGCGGGTAGCTTTGTCCCTTTTCGGAGGTGACACTGTTTCGGCCTGCGCTGTGTCTGCCCCCCTGCTTCTCCTGACGCCTCCCAGCCGCGCCTCTGGTCCCTGCAGCCGCGCCTCTGGCACCCGAGCCTGCCCCCTCCCGTTTCGCTGAGCTCAGGGCGCCTCCCTCCGCTTCTGAAGCAGCGCGAGGAGATGCTGCCTAAGTTTTTAAGTGTAAGCTTTTAAACACGAAGCGATGCGTCCCACCCCGCTCTCCGTGGCGGAGCGCCTCTGCATGATCCCCAACCCTGTGGGACTCCCTTTGTCGAATTTCTCTTTGGTCACATTTGAATTGACAAAAGGTCAACAAATATTAACGTTTAATTCAAAACGGCGTTCGTGAACTCTTAGTTTCCACATTCCCCTGATGCTCTTGAAGTTTTCTTCTCTTCCAAGCCTTACCCTGGTGTATACAAGTGTCCTAGTCGGCTCGGTTGTCCAGCGTGCACCACGGACGGGCCGTAAACGACAGTCATCTCTCACTTGTCTCTTTTTTCCTTTTGTCGCCTATGGTTTTGATGTCATCTCCATGACATCATTGCCAAAACATATGTCATGAAGTTTTCCCCCTACGTTTCCTTCTAGGTGCTTTAAAGTTTCAGGTCTTACCTTTGGGGCTGAGTTTTGTGTCTGGCGTCAGGTGCAGGGGCCAGTCTCACACTGCCGCGTGTGGACACCTTCCCCAGCACCCCTGGTTGAAGACACGTCCTTTCCCCACATGTTTCTTGGCTCCCCTGTCAGAGATCTGTTGGCCGTGTAATCTGGGTTTATCTCTGGGCTCCTTCTGTTCTATGATCTACCTTTATCCTAATACCGCACTATTTGGTTTACTGCAGATTTGCAATATGTTTTGAAATCAGGAAGCGTTTGATGCCTCTAACTTTGCTGTTCTCTCTTAAGGTTTATTTGGCTATGCAGGATCTTTTGTGATTCCACAGAAATTTTAAGATTGTTTTTATATTTTTGTAAAAAATGGTATTGGGATTTTGATGGGGGTTACACCGGATCCGTGGATTGCTACAGGTGGCGTGGGCATTTTAACAATATTAATTCTTCTGCTTCATGAGCAACAGATGTCTCTCCATTATGTTTGTGTCTTCTTTAATTTCTTTGATTAATATTTCATACCCTTTATTGCATATCTTCGCTTTAAGTTTATTTGTAACTATTTAAGTGTTTTTAATGCTATTGTAATTGGACTTGTTATCCTAATTTCCTGTTCTGGTATTTCGTTACAGGCATATAGGACTGCAGCTGTTTTATTGTGTCTATCAGCTTTACTGAATTTTCAAATGAGTTCTAATTGTTTTTTGGCGGAGCCTTTGGGATTTTCCATATATATAACATCGTGCTATCAGCAAACAGGGGTGATCGTATTTCTCTCTTTCTGATTCCAATGCCGTGTTTTTCTTCTCGCCTGATCGCTCTTGCTAGAGCTTCCGGTGTTATGCTGGACAGACGTGGTGACAGGGTGCGTCCTCGCCTTCCTCCCGACTGATCCCAAATGAGAAGTTTCCATTCTTTTCACTGTCGAGCCTGATGCTGGCTGTGGGCTGGTCATATCTGGTCTTCACTATGGTGAGATACCTTTCTTCTCTACCCAATTGGTCAAGAGTTTTCATCACGAAGGGATATTGAATTTTGTCAAATGCTCTTTCTGCATCTATGTAGATGGTCATGGGATTTATGCCCTTCATTCAGTTAGCGTGGGGTATCACACTGACTGACATGTCGAGCCGTTCTGTATCCCAGGGTTAAATCCCATCACGGGTGTTGGCCTGCGGGCTTTTCCTCCTGGAGGGTCCTTCTCTGGCTCTGGCAGGAGAGTAATGCTGGCCCCTTAAAGCGAGTCCGTAACTGTTCCCTCATCTTCCAAGTTCATTCTTTAAAACCTCGGTAGAACCCACCAGTAAAGCAATTTGGTCCTGGGCTTTTTTGTTGTTGTTGGGAAATTTTTGATTACTTATAGATTTCTTCAGACTGTCTATTTTTTTAAGATTCAGTCTTGTATGTTTCTAGGAATTTATCCATTTCTTCTTGTCCAATTCGTTGGCATATGATTGTTCATAGTTGTGTCTTATGAACCTTTCTTTTTCTGTGGCATAAGTTGAAATGGCTCCTGTTTCATTTTTTATTTTCTTTATCGGAGACTTTTTTTTTTCTCTTAGTCTAGCTAAATGTTTGACATTTTTGTTTATCTTTTCAAAAAATAACTGCTTTGTTGATTTTTTCTATGTTCTATCTTCTTTATTCATACTCTAATCTGTATTATTTCCTTTCTTCTGCTAACTTTGGACTTACTTGATCTTCTTGTTTCTAGTTCCTTGGAATGCGAAGGTTGGTTTTCTTTATCTGATGTCTTTCCTCTGTTTTTAATGTCGACTTCTCACAAAAACAGCCCTCTTGATATTGCTCGTGCTGCATTGCATCAGTTTTTGTATGTTCTGTTTTCATTTTCAATTTCTTGGATTTAAAAAAAATTTCCTTTTCGACTTCTTCTCTAAACTTATGGCCGTTCAAGGGTTTGTTGGTTAATTTCCACATATTTGTGAATTCTTCAGTTTTCCTTCAGATATCGATTTCTACATTCATTTCATTGTGGTCAAAAATGATACTTGGTATGATTTCAGTCTTCTTAAATTTGTTAAGACTTTTTTTTGACATAACATATGATCTATAATGGAAAAATTTTGTGTGCACTTGAGAAAAATGTGTATTCTGCTGCTGTCGAGCAGAGTGTTCTTCACATATCTGTTGGGTCCATTTGGTCTATAGTATTGTTTGAGTTTTCTGTTTCGTTATTGATTTTCTGTTTTGATGTTCTTTCCATTAAGAGACAAGGAAGGATGTTATATAATGATAAAAGGATCAATATGCCAGAAAGATACAATAATTTTAAATATATATATGCACCCAACATTAGAATGCCTAAACATATCAAGCAAAATTGACAGAACGGAAAAGAGAAATAGAAAGCAATACATAATAGTAGGAGACTTTCATACCCCACTTTCAATAATGAATACATTTTCTAAGCCTTTCATGTCTGAAATTGTGTTTCTTATGAGTGATAATTTGGTTTGATATGGAATTCTATCTTGAAAATTACCCTCCATCTGAAGCTGAGATAATGTTCCTTTGCCTTCAACAATGAATATTGCTATTTTCAGGCTATTTTTTACTCATTTGAAGGTAAATTTTTCTTTATTTCCTTTTGAGAAGATTTCAGGGGCTTCAGTTGGTCATTGGCAGTCTAGGTATAGCTCATTAATTCATTTGCTTGTTGCCGAATGTGCCCTCCAGAATAGTGAAGACTTATATTTCTTTAGCACTTAAAAACGTAATTTTTATTTAGAATAATAGTGCAGCCATTATAAGTTATCCTCCTTCATATTTTCTTTATTCTATTTCTGTAACTCCTGTAAAGTGTAATTTGTCATTCTCAAATTGTTTTGCTTTCTAACTTTTCTCACCTGTTTTATTCATTAAATATGTTCTAGTTTTGTAAGTAGTCTTAAATTTATGATATAGATCTTCTGTTTATCTTTAAATTTTAACTGTATTATGTAACAACCAGCATATATTCTCTCACCTATGTTAAAATCTCAGCGTAGTTTCTTTGTTAGAGCAGCCTACTTTTATTCATTGTATGGTCACCTTTTTCAAGTTTTCTGTGAGATATTAAATCGAAAATTTGGGAGTTCTTTTCAGTTCTCGATGGTGGTTTTTCTGAATTCAGTAGTTTTTTTGTTGAGGTGGCGGTTGTTTGTATTTATAAGCGTGATGTGTACAAACACCTCAGTCAACTGACCACCGAAAACAAAATCTACTTATGTGGCTTTGCATTTATTGTTATTATTAACAATGGTGTTTGCCACGGCAGTGAAATAATTTTTGAACCGCCAGGAGATTATAGAGTTGCAATCTGAGCATATTAGTAGAGGTTAAAGTGTCCTTCAGATCTTCCGGGGGAAAAAGGCGTTTCAGACAAACATGGAGCAGACAGACTTTTAGAGCAGGAGACACTTGTGAAATAAGCATTTGAAATCTGTCAAATTAGAATTGAATCGGGGAAAAAAGAGCCGAAAGCAAGAGCTGACATGACAGAATAGGAGCACGGTGAGCGATGAACGAGCACGTTCTGAGGTTAAATTTAGAAAAACAGTAACAGTCATTCAAGCATAAGGAAATTATTAATAACATGCTATTATATTTTTATAATAAACATGTTAAAATGAGCGACCAGCTGGCACTAACATTCCGAATAAGTTTAATAAAGTAGGGTTATGGGCAGAAGAGAATCATAGCGTAATATCACTCCGCCGAACGTCTCAGGGTGGGACGGGATGCCGGTCTGAGCTATCACGTACCTTCCGAGCTCGATAATCCTATTCATATTCGCTTGTGTTTCACTCATGAATCAAAACAGCCAACAGTGAAGTAAGAATAGTAAAAAGCGCTTATGGAGATATTTAAGAACTCAGCCAAATCAAGGAAGAAAATAATGAAAACACACAATAAATAATAAAAAATGTAGAACATGCATGAATAAGGCCTAGTACAAAAAAAAAGTACAAATGGAAAAATTGTTAAATAAAGGAGTCGTGTGATTTATAACGTAATAGAATATGCCATATAAGGATGTGATAATCTCATAATTTATGCATCAAAGACAAGAGTACACACAAGTATACCTATTATGTTTATGCAAAATGAAGTCTACCATGTGTTTCTTTTAAGCGATTTTACTGAGGTTTGATTGAAGTACACTGCATGTTAAAGTTGTGTAATTTGATCAGTTTTGCATTCACCTGCAAAAGCAGTACCAAAATGAACAGTCTATTTTATTTTAACATGAAAACCATAGAGACCAGGACTTCTCAGGCTGGAGGCTGAGGCCCGGATGCAGCCGCGGCCGCTCCGCTCGGCGTCCTCGCGTGGCCGTCCCTCTGCGTGTGTCGGCGTCCTCGCTTCTTCTCACGGGGTGTGGGGACGGGGCTGCGGGGACGGGGCTGGGGGGACGGGGCTGGGGGGACGGGGCTGGGGGGACGGGGCTGGGGGGACGGGGTGCGGGGACGGGGTGCGGGGACGGGGTGCGGGGACGGCCCCTGAATCCCTTTGTTGAGCTGAAAGCGTCGGTTAGGCAGGGCCCGGGCGGAGTGAGCGAGCTGCGGAGGGAAAGCCCGGGGGACATGCTCCCGGAGGCCCCGGGACGGTGGACCCGTCAGGTGCTGGAGAAACGACTGCGGCGTCATCCGCGGCGACTTGGAGGATGGAAAAACCCCGTGAACTTTCAGGAGCAAAGCGCTGGCCTGCAGGCGCGGGTCGGAAGGTGTGGAATGCGTGAGACCGCGGAGTAAAGACCCGGCCAGTCTGCGGTCAGGACTTAGGGGGGATCTGGGGGGACGTGCGGAGGTCTGGTCCCCGCGATGGGAAAGCAAAGCTGTTTTTCGTCGTTCATCTCTCTCCAGCCAGCAAAGGGCTCTCAGAATAATCTGCAGCTTGGGGCACAGATCCAATCAGCAGCGTGGCAGGAAGAACCTTTGTTAGGTTGTCTGAAAGGCGCTGGCCCTGCCTAAGAGACGCTTTCAGCTCAACAAAGGACCTTGGGGGCCGTCTCCCCAGCCCCGTCCCCCCAGCCCCGCCCCCCCAGCCCCGTCCCCCAGCCCCGTCCCCCCGCCCAGTCCCCAGCCCCGTCCCCCCAGCCCCGTCCCCCCAGCCCGTCCCCGCACCCCGTCCCCCCAGCCCCGTCCCCGCACCCCGTCCCCCCAGCCCCGTCCCCGCAGCCCCGTCCCCCCAGCCCCGTCCCCCCAGCCCGGCATCGCCAGGAGCAGAGGGCACGGCGAGGGGCGAGGGGCGTGCGGAGGAGAAGTGTGTGTTTGTTTCCGGCGGGTTTGAAGCTGAACCAGACACAGGGACGAGGTGCCCGCGGGGCTCTCGTGGTGAGCGGGCTCGAGGGCAGACAGGGCCCGGCTGGCCAGAGATGGGGATCCCCTGCCGGGGCCTCCTTGCGCCGGGGCCATCCAAGACGTCTACTTGGCTGCCAGCCTGGCCCGGTCCCCAGAAGCAGCCAGGACCAGAGGCACATTGTGTCACAGCCAGTACGTAAAGTAGCAAGATGCGCAGAAAACGTCCTAAGGGTACAGGGGGCAGGAGACAGCGTCCTCCGGCCCAGGACAGAGGCCCGGGCCCGCCGGCCCCGCCCACACCGCGCCCTCAGACCGGCGGCCCACGCCGTCCGTCCCGCGGCCCCAGCCGACTGGCACGCTGGCCTCGCTCGCCCCGCGCTCCAGGGCGCCGCCGTGTGCGGCAGCGGCGGGGTCGGGGGGGACACTTCGCCGCCGCGGTCCCTGCCGACAGGCCCAGGGGTGGGGGGAGGTACAACGTGGCCGCGCCAGGGCGCGCGCCCGGCTCGGCGTTCGCCCGGGCACACGCGGCGGGAGCGGCCCGCGCCGGCGTCCCCGCGGGACGGCCCCCAGGACGTGGCCCTGAGGCTCGCCAGGCCTCCAGGTCACTTGATTTTTATCCTAACGTGAAATTCAAGCAGCACTAAATTAGGAGGGCGGATGCCTCGCGGACCCGAGCCCGTTTGCTGGGGACGGACAGGGCGCCCCCCGCTTCCGCCGCGACACCGCCGCCCCTGCTTACACAAACACACACGCGGATGACGACCTGAGAAAAACGAAGCCAGCACTAGGACTGGGAAACTCACGGTTTCCCGAGTATATCGTAGGCCTTGCTTACATCTCTGCAATGAGCTTATTCCCCCAAGCAATGATTATTCTATTAGAAATTAGGCGGCGTTGTTATCATAAAGCTACTCATTCCGGAACAGGTTCCTTTTCCTCTCGCGTGCGGACCGGCGTGTCGCGCGGTCGCCTTCCCCTCCCCCCCTCCTCCCCGGCGGTCTGCGTTTGCACCGGGAGCGTCCGCGTGTGAGAACCGCGGGCAGAGTCGGGAGACGCGGGGAACACTGCTCGTGACACGGAGGTGGCCGCGCGCCGTGACCGCCACGCTCCTCTGCCGAGCGTCTGTAGTTTTCAAGACGAGTTATCGATAATTTCTTAAGTTCTGTTTCTGTGGCGACATTGCCTCCCAGCTTGCCCACTACGCCGTTTGTTATTCTGTTACCTGCATTTCCTCATTACCTGTTGCCTTGTTAACACCAGCTCCCGAGCGTCTGGTTTCGGGGTCTGAGGATTCGGCGCCCGTCTGCACCCGACGACGCCAGAGCCAGCTGGTGAGAGAAGGACGCGAGTCTCCCCCAGCGCCTCCTGCTCCCTTTTCTTCCTCAGCTTCTTCCTAATGAAACATTCATCGTCACCTTTTACTCTGCTCTAATGTGATCTTGTTCCCAGCTCAGTTTATTCTTAGTTGGTTTTGAAAAAGTCGCAGCGTTGACCCATACGCCTGCACAATGTTCTGGTCCCCGTTACCAAGAAACACAACTCTTGATTTCACACAGTTCAGTCTTCCACTCTTAGAGGAATTATTTTCTGCTGAACATTCTTCTCTTTTCCAGGAATAGGGTTAAAAATTTTTTTTTTCCTCTAATGGTTTGAAGGGAAAAAAAACTTTCAATCTCTGACACTTCTCTCGCTTCTCTAATGAAGGCGTGTGAGCCTGTCAGTTATTCCTAATTAACCTCCCACCGTTCGTGTCTGAGTAAATGGTTTAGCGTGTCTCATGGTCTTGAACTTTTACGAGGGTCAGATTGTTTCGACCCATAGCAACATGTGCTAAATATAGTTAAAACATTTAGTGTGTCCATTGCAGATTCAAATGCAGATACATTTCTTATGCTCTTGCTGGCTGGTAAATGTCCCTTTTCGAGGACGCTGGCTGGGTGCTCAGTGGTGCTTGTCAGCTTCGAATCTTGGAGGGCCTTGGCTGCACTGGGATCCCGCAGTGCAGCTGAGGACCCTGGGGGCAATGGGTCTCCACTGCCCGTGGCTAGAGTGACAGCACGGGACAAGCCTGGCCACCATACATCGTCCGAGGGAGAATTACTTAGAACGATGGGTGATGATGACATCGGCCTAACCACAGCGAGTTAGAGTCCGGCGCACAGCCCTGTAGATATGCGCACGTGCTCAGGTTACTTTGGGATCTGCTGAGGGCTAAGCACTTCCACACGGTTCTTTCTTTTTAAGTTCAGATTCTGCAATGGCGGCTCATTAAAGCATTAATTAATTAAAATTACTGCTGCTGGTCAAGCACTATTTTCAGGATGCTCAGACAAGCAGGGAGAATCTGTAGTCATGGGACAGCTGTGGATTTTGTTGCAAACGATTCAAGCTTTTCTATGTGTGCTTCTGCCTTGAGAGGGGTCGGGAGGGGAGGGGCTGGGGGGGTTCTCTGAAGCGACATCGGCGTCCCTTGCGTGGCACCTAGGTCGCCTGTGGACAGCTTGAGGATGACACCGGCTGCCTTTGAAGTTGGATGCAGCCGTGCGGCTCACTTGGGCCAATTACATGTGAGCAGAGGCGACAAGCGTGTTCCGAGCATACGTGCACACTGGTTCGTAAATCCGCTGAAGTTCGAGGATTTTTGTTACTGCATCTGACGGCACTTGTCTTGACCGACGTATCATGCTAGTTCCTTGAAGAACAGATACTGCCCCCCGTTCATGATCGTGTTCCAAACTTAGCATTTTTCTGATTGTTTTGCACTGAATGGATGCTCCAAACTAAGTATGGTAAAGGAGACTAGAAATTCAACTCACCGAGTGTGCCCTGCCTGCTTCGTGAATGCTCACCTTGCACAGGACGCACCGCCATCTTGACAGACTCGATATTTGAATATTAACTGGGCCTGAAAAACATGTTTTCTCGTTATGAAAATGGCGAAACGCACAGTGTAATCAGAGGGGGGAACGTGGACACCCTACAAAGTGCCCGTGTCCCGCAGTCGTCGCGGTGGCACTTCTCAAAGCGTGCCCGCGCGCGGCTGAGGCCACGCGACTTGGTGGCGCCCTCATCCCCAGGACAGACCCGGGGCGGGGCGGGCGAGCCGACCTCCTTCTGAGACCGAACGTGCTGCAGCGTGCCCCCCCCCCCCCCGTTGTCGCACGCTCCGCACGAGGGGCGCGGTGCTCCCATGGTGCCCTCACGCACGCGGCAACGTTAAAATATTGTTAGTAGCAGTTTGAGAGACTTGGCAGAAAGAAGTGACACGAGATATATCTGGAATAATTTGAGTGAAATTATTCCATTATTAAAGATTCAGTTAGTATTCTTACGCCGCATTGATCAAATCTAGTCTTTCTCTACACATCGGGGCAAACTACGAAGTGAACAGTTTGCCCGTTCCCCGGGTCCACTGTCTGTCGCATTTCGCTGAATCTTGAGATGTGCACGCGGCCCGCGGTTCGATGTCGGGGGGGCGTCCTTTATGAAATACGTGATTCTCTGCCATGCGGGAACACTTTATCGGGGGTTACTGACGCGACTCGCTGTGCGACGGCGCCTGCGGGTCTGGTGCGGCGCGGAAGGCCCGTGCGTGCGGACGGCGGCGAGGCCCAGCATCCCGGGGCGAATCGCCTCGCCGGGCGCTAACAAGGGCCCGGGGCAGGCGCGACATCTCCTTAGCTACAGACGCATGAACGGCAGTGCTGCGGTTATGTTAGGAGCGGGAGGAGCCTTATTAAAATCCTGGAAAACAGACTTTGTTTTGAAAATTTCTCCCGTGAGTGACTATGGGAAGCAGAATACATCTGACAGTGGGCAGCCCGCCTGCGTATCCACCACGGGGTCGCTCGAAGGCTTCCGATGAAAATTAGTGGTCTTGCAAGTCAGAATTTTGGGATGAGCAGGGAGGAGTTGTTTCATTTCTTCATTTTTCCCGGGGGTCAGGTCCATTCCGAATAAGGCTCCTGTCACATTCGTCTCTCGCTTGGTCCTTTCAGGCAGGAACAGCCGTGTGCGCGGTCGTGCGGTTCTAGGACAGCCTGGTGTGGTGACGCGGCGCCGCGGGTCAGCACGGCCGCGTGCGAGCTGGCGTCACACGCGGCATCACATGTGATGTCACGCGGTGTCACACGGTGTGTGGTGTCACGCGGCGTCGCATGTGTTGTCACGCGGTGTCTCACGCGGCGTCGCACGCGGACAGGCCAGGCTTCGGTCCGCTTAGCATGAGGGCGAAAGAGCGAACATCGGGACAGACATGTGACATCCATGCCACATATATTTATTTATTTCATTTCAGTTTCCCCAAGAAGTTCATATTCTGGGTTTACACGTTAGTGACTTTGACCTTTCCTTAAAGTAAATGAGGATTTCCCATGTTCGTTACAAACCTGAATAACAAAGAGCGTAAAACATCCCAGAAAATCAATATTTGAAGGTTGCCCTCAGCTCTTTGTGGGCATCACTAACTTCGCTGGCTCTCGAATGACCATCAGTGATAAATAGGCCCGTTACGCTGCCGTAGCGTGCTGCCATAGCGTGCGTGGAGAGCGTTCTGTTTCCGCGCCAATGCGTTCCGCGCGGCGCGTGGCGGCTTCGGGGGCAGCGGCGTCCGCACCGACTTCCCTTCATTTACGCTGGTAACCGACGGCGATCGCGGCATGTTAAAGTGTGAGGTTTCGCGATGGCGCCGTTCGGAACGCCATGTGCGTTCTCTCTCCCTCGCGAGGACCGGCTCTCACGCGGTAAGATGCGGGACTGAGCAAGGCGACCGCTTCCACGAGTCTCAGCCCCTTCGCTGCCTCAGGGCTGAGCCTTAATCACGCGCGGTGTTTTCTGTCTGACACCTGCCCGGAGCTGCGAGGCGCCCTCGCCTCCCGCGGGAGCGGCACAGCTCAGCTCACGCAGGCGCCTGCCGAGGGCCCAGGCGAGAGGGCCGCTCACTGGGCGTGGCGGGTGCCAACGGCATGTGTGCCCCACCGTTGCTCCTGAGGGGTGGGATGTATCTCCAGGGCGGGCCTGGGGCGGGGCTCCTTCTGCAGGACGGGCGGGGAGAGGCCGCGGCAGAGCGAGCCCCACACAAGCCCGGGGTTCGGCCCGCCATGTCCCCCTTCGGCTCCCCTTCCAGTGCTCGTCAGCTCCATGGGTCACAGCCGGGCGCCCCGATGGCCTCCCACGCGGTAGTCCAGGCGGGTTCATCACTTCGCCCTGCTGCTGGGGGTCCATCGACATCGGCTTCCGTATCCAGAGCACCCGAGCGCGCCATCTCCGCCTTCCGTCGGTCCGCAGACACGCACGCTTGTACGGGCGGCAGCTCTCACGTTTAACCGGCCCCGCGGCGCTTGGGCCGTCGGTCACTAACTGTTCTGCTTTCCTCACCATTTCTTCGCGCGTCTCGTGCTGCCCGCCTCGACCGTTCCAAGTGACGCGTGCACGCTCAGGCTCGCCACACGCCCGGCTCTGCCCAGCGTCCTGGCGTCTCTTCTGCTTTGGAATTCGCTCTGCTTTTTTTTTTTTTTAATTTAAACAATGTGCTCTTTTAAACTCTATTAAAACAAGGTGAGCTAGGTATAGTAGTCCCAGCCCCTGCTGTGCAGAGAGGTCTTACTCTTAATTCTTCATTAAATCTGACAACCGTCGGGGCGGAGCCTTCTGCCCGCCCCACGTGCTGCAGTAACTCCTTGCGGTGTGGCCACTCCTGCTGACCGTGTGTGCCTGGTCACTTGGCGGAAGCCTGTGAGATACACCCGGTGGGGCACAGGAAGCCAGCGAACTGTGGGTTAACTGCTTTCGACACAGGCGAGCAAGGAGCAGCTCTGCTCGTCTCGCCATGAAGTGTATATAAATAATCCAACTTCCCCGACATGGTGTTGTAACAGCATTGTCACTTAGTATATGGTGCAAATCAAAAACAATTTATTTAATAAGCTCTTCAGGCGGTAATGAGCTAAAAATGAAAGCATGTGTTTAGTGAAAAATTAAGCACCGGATATCGTGTAAGTGTGCGCCCTGTGACATGCATCTGCTGGTGCACAGGACCGCGCGGGGGCCACAGGGCATAATCAGAAGCCGTCGTCTTCGGTGATGGCGATTAAATGCAAACAGCCTTGTTACTTACGTCAGCTGACGTCTCTCTGCAGAGCTTGCCTGTCCTGTAGCCAGCTAAGGACCTTGCGCTGTGGCCCCGTGGGATGCGAGCATCTCCTGCAGACATTTCCCAGGCCCCTCGCTGGGCATCCCGCGGCGTGCGCTCCGACTCCAAGCTGTGAGTCCCCCTTCTGCTGCGTCGAGGCCCAGCTTGATGCCGACCTCCTGCCGGGCGCAAGGTTATTCCTACCTGGTTGTTTGTGGTTATAGTCTGGACGTCTGTTTTCTATCCTTTTATTTCCATGAAGGTTGTGAGAATAATTTTTGAGTTCAGTCAATTCTCATGAGTTGAAACCTACCTAACTACGTGTCATCCATCCATCTATCTATCTATCTATCTATCTATCTATCTTTCATTTATCTATCTGTCATCTATCTATCATATATCATCTAAATCTATCTATCATCCACTATCTACCTTTTTTAACGTAATCTCTCAGGTGCAACATACATGCAGCCAAGTGCGAGCATCTTAGTTGTACAGCGGGATGGGTTGGTCCTGCGTGTAAATCCAGTGACCAGTGCCCAGGCAGCGGCCCACTTTCAGAACCCGGGAGCCCCTTTGTGCCCCTTCGCATGGCTTACCTACGAGCACCCCTCTGACCCCAGGGGGCAGGGGGGCAGGAAGTACTAGCTCCCATCTGTCATCGAGCTACGTCTTGGGGCCATGACTCTCCAGAAGCTCGGCTGGCCAAAGATTTTCTGCAGCCAGAGAAGTCCCTCAGGCTGGGCCGCAGGAGCGCGGGGGACGGCTGACCGACAGCTGGCAGGGCGTCGGGGACACGGGGCTGCCCCACACGGCCAGCCCCACGTGGCCCCGCCGTAGTCACTGTCTCGCGACTGACTCTTTAGGAGGCAGAAGTCAGTTATTAAAACAAACAAACGCTGGAGGTCTAGTGCAACAAACGCCAACGGTCGCTCCGCCTGGCGCCGCCCGCCCTTCCGCGCCCCCTCGGCCGGGGCGGCCGTGGCACTGGCCCGGGTCAGCGGGGTCCCCGTTGCAGAGGGACTTCCTCCACAGCCCGGCCGGGCATTCGGCAGCGCGGTCCCGCAGAAACGTGCCTCGGCGCGCCCCTCGGCCCGGGCGGGGCGGCGGCTCGGCGGCTCTGCCCCGCGAGGTCTTCCTCACGCATTCTCACCGGCTCTTCTGAGGCCACTTTCTTCCTGCAAGAAGTGACTTGCTTTTCCTTTCATATAATGAAAGTCCTCACTTCTCGAGAAGCACATTGTCAGAACTTGTCAGTAGTAACACCGTATGAATTTTGTTGCCGTCGGCAGGTCGTGTGAGATGTCAACTCGAGTGACTTGGGAAGTCACGCTCCTCGGAACCGAAAGGGAGTGAGTGCCCGCAGGTGCACGCGGAAAGACACCACGGCCGGGAAGGAGCCCCTGGAAGGGAAATCAATTCCAGGCTCTTTGTCTACAAACAGCTCCGGGCTCGCACTGTGCAGTGTGACGCTCCGGGCGCTGTCGGTCGTGGGCCAGGGCTGGAAGGGCACGGGTTGCTCTAAATCGTAAATGCGGCAGAGGAGACAGACCTGCCATCGAACGGAGGGGACAATGACAGCATCGGTCAGCATTCGGCGTCCTGGGAGGTTAGACGTGTCCCTGTGAGCAAACGTCCACGTTGTGCCTGAGACAGTTTTCTGCTCTGCGGGGGGGGGGTGGGGGGGGGTGGGGGGGGGTGGGGGGGGGGGGTCGCAGCACGTGGGGCCCGGGAGAAGCCGCTGTCTGGGACCAGCAGGCCGTGCGGCCTCCGGGGCCTGCGAGGAGCGCGCGCCCGCGGCAACGTCGCCCGCTCTGTGATCCGTGTGCCCGCGGCCGGGGGCGCCGAGGCTGGAGGAACTGCCGCCGAGCGGGTGCGCGGCGCGCTGCGGAACTAGCATAACCGGCAGCTGTTTCGCGAGCGCTTGCTGTTCTCGTCCCTCCCCTTTCCTGCTAGTGCGTTTTCCTTCTGGGGGACGAACGTGTGTGCGCGGCCGTCGCCCCGCACCACGTGTGGCGTGGTCTCTCATGCAGAGAGGGGCAGGGCCGGCGTCCGCCCCCCTCACTGCAGGGTGCACTCAGAGGCCCCAGCTGGCGACAGGGCGTCTGAAGGTCACGGGGGCGGCGTGAAGGCCACCGCTGCCTCGGGCCCGCGCGGCGCGCCCCTCACCCTGAGCGGTGCAGCCCCGCCCGCGCGTCTGCCCTCCACGCCCACTGCCCAGCCCCCAAACCTGGGCGCCCCTCTCCCCACACGGCCCCCCTCAGCCAGCTACGGGGGCTCGAGGCATCGTGTGGCCCTGGGTGACCCCTCTGCCACTTTGGATTCTTGTGTGTCAGATTGGGATGAGAATATCAGAGATCTGCAAGGTGTCTGGTATTAAATCAGTTTATGTAAAGGATTCAGCAGAGTGAAGGATATAACAATCTGTCAGCACTCTCGTTAAACTGACTAAAAACGTGGTAAACTGTAATTTTAATAAACGCTTTTCAGCACCAGTGTGAGGATACAAAACTTTAATTTAGAAAAACAAAATTTTAGGACAAATGTTTCCGTAACGCTTTCGGCCACTGCTCCGTGGTCTCCTGCGGGTCAGTTGATGGTTTTCCGTGGTCACTAAGCACCCAGAACGTCTCAGAGCTGTGCAGACTCGCTCCCGGTCCTCAGCGGGCCTCGCGATTCCATCTCCGAATGTTTATCTCGGCTTCTCCACAGCATCGGTCTGGCCCCTGCCATGCGGTGCAACCCAGAGCCCTCTCATTTTCATCAGCAGTAAAATAGTTATAGTTCAGCAATTCTGAAATAACTAGCTTGCTGCTCTGGTCAAAAATCAATCTAGTTCTGTCCCACCCAATAATGGCAGTGATGGATTTCAGAGAATCAAGAAAATAGAGCTCTCCTTTATCATAAACAGCCGTGGGGGAGGCTGGCAGGAAGCTAATTTTTCATAACTATGATATGCTCACCAAGGCTCAAAGAATTTTCAGACTTTACCCCATTTATTTATGAATAAACAACTTGCACGTGTACTAATTCATAACACATTTATGTTATTTGTAAATAAACAACTTACAACACATTACAAGACAACATGCATACATACTACAAATGTGAAATCAAAAACGTTGCAAGCTGTCAGAAAAGCGACGTCTCAGGAAAGATAACTTTCAAAAACTTTATAATACCTTTTTACACCAAAACTAGAACATGTTATATTGATTAAATGCTTATCACTAAATAGAAACCATGATTCAAATATTTTGGTAAATTACATGTAAGAATATTTGTCTTTTTGACTCGTTTCCTACCTCTGTGCAGTGAAACAAACGAGAATGTTATTAGCACTTAAACTCTCCATGGAGAGAGGTGCTCCTGGGCCAGGCGGCCGCCGGGCGGCGCTCTGTCCGTCTCTGGCGACCTGACATAACGTGCGGACCCAGAGACAGTCGCAAAGGGCGCTGAGTGGCAAAGCGGCCGCGCCTCACGGGGCCCACATGGGGTCCCGGAACGACCGCGGGGGCTCAGGCGCGGCTCAGAAGGGGGTGACCTCGGGTGGCCTTGCTCAGGAAATGGGGTCAGCCCCTGCCGCCCTTTCAGCCGGGGGAGCCACCGGCAGCCTGGCCCCGTCGGCAGGGCGCGGAGGTGCCTGGGGGACAGAAAGCCGGTGTGAGTGGCCATGCCTTCCAGGACGGCCCGGCGCCTCATCCAGCCGGCGAAGTGGGGGACCCGCCAGGTGCAATGACGCCTCTCAGCAACTTACCTGTCACTCTGGGCGCGGTATGATGATGGATTGCTGGCAGAGAGGGGGACTTGATGTTGAGGAGAAAACTTTCGTGGGCCAGGGTGAGATGACCCAGCTTCAGGAGGATGGTGGCACTGGAAATGAAGAGCCAGAACAAGGCGAAAGAAAGTTTAGGGGCAAAAATGACAGATTTACCACTGGTGTCGGATGATTTACGGTCAGTGCTCCCTGGATGCACGGGTAAGAGGGGTGGCCGTGTGGACGTGGGCTCCATTCACTGAGAGCCTGGAAGACAATGGGTGTGGGGGGAAGGCGGGCGGGGGTATTAAAGTTCCGGGGGATCTCCGACCGTGACAGCCACCCGGTCCCAACAGTTTTCTAATGGTATAATCCTTTTCTCCCCCTGAAATTCAGACACAAAAGGCAGTTCTTAATCATGCAGTTTTTTCAGATATTTGACTACATCGTCTGTCTTTTAATTCTTCTTTATTCAGGAAATAATCCTTGGAAAGTGGCCCAGTTGTGGGAAGCATCTTAAATCACCTTGACTTTGGTTGAAACGTCAGTTCTTGCACGACCCTCTTGGTGACCTTGGGCAGACAGGCCAGCCTCTCATGCTTCAGATCTGTCATCTGTTAGGCGGGGGCATCTGTCTCAGAGTCCTTGACAGGAGTGACTGAGGTCATAAATGTAGCAGGCTTGGCACAGCACCTGACCCGGAGTAAGCAGGAATAAGCGTGCGTTGTTATTGTCTTCAGAGACGCTTATTTGAAACGCAATAAAATTCAAAAAACAATAAAAGATACGGGATTCAGTTGCCAAGGCAATGATATGAACAGCATTCTCAACCATTTCTTTTTCTAGAAAATAAAATCGTTCATGCAGAAGAACTGGAATGTTAAGAAGTTTCAGCATTAGAGGTAAATTAAGGACAAATACATTGATATTAAAATCTCAAGAAAAAACCTGAGAAAACAAATTGCTAGACATTTTCCCATTACACTCACTGAGTGAACTGCTTCATATTTAAAAATAAACGCATTTCTTTACAGAATACTTTTTATTTATTTTTTTAACACCAAGACTTGAGGAAGAAGAATGATTCAGGTTCCAATTAATCTCATAAGCAAATTTTATAAAGCAGCTTCTAAATGAAAGCAAATGTTTTGAGAAAAGATGGCTCTGGAAGAAGAAACGGGCAGCCTGTCCGGGGCTGTGCCTGAGGGCGTGTCTGTGTCCGGACGCGTGAAGACGCTTTGCTGGGCTCGCGTTAACGTCGCATGCAGCGGCGATGCTCCGGTCCCCATGCGGCCGCCTGCAGGTCGGGGCTGCCGCCCCCCCGCCCCGACGCCGCAGAGGTGGGGCGCAGAGTCAGCCCCGTCGGTCCTGGTCGCCAGCGTCAGGCGGCGGCCGCGCGGGAAGTGCAGGTTTCAACCCCGAGCGTCGCGAGCAAGGGAGGAGCGGCGCCCCTTCCAGCTGCGATGCCGTTTGCGCCCTCGGCGCCTGTCGCCGTCGCGTGGCTGTCGTGTGAGCTGTGCCCCCGCGGAGCTCCGGTCTGCGATCGCGGACCCGCCGTGACCCTCGGTCAGACGTCGCTGATGTGGTCGCTGCTCCTGAATCCCGGCCTCGGACCCCCGCGCGAGCGGCCGCGCCCTGCGCCCTGCTCTCCCCCGTCGCCTGGCCAGTCGCCGAGCAGCCGGCCGCACCGGTCACCCGCACGGGGACCGCAGGGAGGCGCCGGGCGGCGTTCGGAGCCCTCCGGCCCCGTGGTCGCCACACCGCGCTCGTAGTCGTGGAAAGGGACGTGGGTCGCGCGCGGCTTCTTCTCCGTGGGGGGTCTGGGTGGTCGCCGCCGTCTGCGCCTCTCCAGACGCACCTGTGCGTTTTAGGCCCAAATATGTTAAGTGCGAAGCCGCGAAGGGTCCGACGTTCACTCCGCTCGCGCCGCCCGTGTTCTCCGGTCAGGGAAAGGCGCCGGCTGCCCCTCGCGGCACCGGGCAGTGGCCGGGGAAATGACCTGCCCCGGCTCCGCGTGTCCCCGGTCCCACGGGACGGGGCGGTAAAGGTCAGCCGTTTACTTACGAGGGGAGGGGACTTCGCGGAGGGAGGGAGGCCAGCCCCGCCCGCCGCTCCTTCTGCCGTTCAGACCCGGGGCCTGAGAACCGGCCCCGCTCCGCCCGCAGACTGTGCAACGCCGCCTCTGTGCCGACGCGGCGCGGACGGAGCCGGGCGTGACGGTGGGGACGCCCATGGCGTGCCGTGGGGGTCGCGCTCACGGCCGCGCCCGCGCCGCCCACGCCCGCCCGGGCCCCGCGCTGCGGGTCTCGCCCCCTGCGCGGCCTGGGCGGCGGCACGCCGTGGCTCCCCCACCAAGCCTGGCCTCCGTGCTGCTGTCCCTTCGTTCGGGGGCGGTGGCTGTGCAGGCGGGGCCCACGGACGGTGGCACGCTCCCCGGCGGCAGCACCGCGGTCCCCAGGGCGTTAGGCAGCGCCCAGCGGCATGCGTGACAGAGCCGTGTCACTGCCACGTGCTAGAAAGGCGGGCAGAGGAAGGGCCCTCGCGTCCTCCGCGAGGCGGCCCCTGGGCCAGACGGGTCGAGGGAGTCTGAGGACTGTTCGCCAGCCGCTGCCGCGCCTCAGAGCTCCCGGCCCGCGTCCAGGTGCCCGCGGGCCCAGTGCGCTCCGCAGCCTCGGGCCCCATTTCCCTACAGTATTATTGTAAATTAGATATTCTATGCTGAAGAGCAATTTTGCAGTAGTTACCAGATAAATTCTTTGGTGACACGTAACAAGAAAACATTTTTTGGGGGGGCGGAAATATTAATGGTCCACTTCCTTTGGACTAACGCATTTTAGAAAGCAAATAGAGAACCCGGACACGTCCTGCCACATCGAGAAGATTCAGCACCTGCTCTACGGTTTAGAAATAAAACTGAAACTGTTGACAAAAGTGTACGGAAGGCCTTTTCCTGAACGTAGGAAAAGGGAGTGCCATTGCTACGGCAGTTGCTAATTTCCTTTTCAGGTCCAGCCGGTGACACTTTGTAATGGCCCTGCAGGCTGCTATTTCTTGCCTGGGAAATCCTGATTCTCACTTAATTTTTCTGAAGGGCAGACACATTATTCCTGACCATCCAGCGCTGCAGAGCGTGTTTGACACAGAGCCACCTGATGGGATCTGAGGCCCCAAGCATGTTTCCAAGTTAAATTTTAAATACTTCCCTCAGCTGGAACTTTCTCTCCTGCTCAGAGCAGTCGGGCCCTCTCCACTGAAGTGATTGGAGCCTTTTAATTACCGAGGCGGTCCAGCCTCCTCTAATGACCAAGACAAAGCAATTGTTCCAGAAGCCTCCATGGTGGGTGGTCGGCCCGAGCAGTGACCGCCTCTGTCACCAGACGCACTGTGCCTCGCAGATGGATGAATGAGATGAAAAGTTTGGAAAAAAAAAAAATACTCTGTCATGTTAAAATAACATCACCCAGAGCACAAAATGGAATTCCTCTTTCTGTTCGAATCTGTTAAACTTACTACTGAAAATGTGCTTAAATTATTTTTCAATTCCTTCTCAAAATAGAGACGTGAAATGACAACACAAGATCATCCTCACTGAGAAAGAGTGACAATTATAAAATGGCTGGCCCATCACTGTTAACTCTAAATCATTTTTCTTTTCTTTAATAGAAAAGTAAAGAAATATTTCTACTAATGGAAATTCAGTTTCTTTCAGTGAAAATCAGTAGATTATGGGATTTCATTTTTCTGAGTTCCAGGTAAGAATGTCAAAAGAAATAAATATAATTCCAAGTGTAAGTGACGGATCACTAAACACCTTCTGGAGAGGTATGGTATCTTAAACCAACACAAGTTTTCAAGGAATACACACTCTGGTTTAAAAAAAAAAAAAAAAAAAAAGCTGAACTTGACAAGGATTCTGAGAAGTCGATTTGTGGTTTTGGGCCCCCACTGGGACTGTGAGTGTGGGTCTTTAAGGCCACATTGTTGAGGCCTTATTGCAACGTTGTTGCGACATGGCTGTTCAGGGCTGGGGACTGTGAGTGTGGGTCTTTAAGGCCACATTGTTGTGGCCTTATTGCAACGTTGTTGCAACATGGCTGTTCAGGGCTGGGGACTGTGAGTGTGGGTCTTTAAGGCCACATTGTTGTGGGCTTACTGCAACATTGTTGCAACATAGCTGTTCCAGGCCGGCACCTCCACAAGGTACATTGTTGGCACAGCAAGTGCACAGCGGGCTGAAGTTCTGAGTCCGTAGAGGTTGTAAGTATAGGACCACAACTTATGGAAGACGCTGAAATCTGAGCACCAAACAACCCTTCATCACGTTAAGCCTGAGAACGAGGTGTTTCGCTGCCATTTTGTTTTGTCTTATACACTAATATCATTTCTAGCATGAGGTAGACACTCAATTGAAGTTCGTTGACTGTATATATAAACAAATGAATATGAGAGAATCTGTGAACCACTACTTTAAGAAACCTGGAACTGCATATTTGGTATTCCTTAGAAAACCATCTGCAAGATTTATGTATGCCCTCTGCTCACTTGTGTTCATCATCACATATTCTAAAAATTGTAATTCTTTCCTACATGTATAAATGAGCATTTCCAAATGAAACGAAGTGCGGCCAACCCAGCAGCATGCTTCCGGACCATGCTTGCCAAGCCCTCAGCTTGGAGACGGCACACGCTCACGCAGGCGTTCATTATCTCGCTGAGAATACTCTCATCGCAGAGAACCCTGCACTTCCCAGTTTCTGAATCAAAGAACCGGGAGGCTGGTTTCAATGTGATAAGGAAAACCCACGTTCTTGGACATTTATCTTTGTATATAATTACCTGCAAAGCAATAACATGATCACTTTATCATCTTTCTTTTCGAGCTTCTGCTAAATCTGTGTGTGTGTGTGTGTGTGTGTGTGTGTGTGTGTGTGTGATCTAGAATATAAGGTCATATAAGAGCATCATTATTTGAGGACTCTGTGGTGAAAATATGTCTGCAATACCAGTGCATCCTAAGCCTTTGCTCATGCTTTTTTCCCCCAAGAATTTCAGCTGATTTCTCACTGTTGCAGGAGAAGTTCATAAATTTGTCAGGGTGGAGTTTTATTCTCAACATTAGCAGATTTATGCTGGAATGTACTTGAAGCTGCCACCGAGCTCTGCAACCATTTCCAACAGCAGTACTAAAGCTACGTGTTTGTTTAAAGATTTAAGCAATTTTATGTCTGGTTGAAGTGTTTAAAGTAGTTATTATTAGAAAACTATATTATTCATTAGGTGGACAAGCCTTTTTTTTTCAGGTGATGAAGTTTTAAGGTACATTAAAATGTAAGTCAATAGACTGATACATATGGTAAAAAAATAAAATAAAATAAAAATAAAATAAAACTGAAAAAGTGGCCCACTATAAAACCTATAAACATACCATCATCATTAAAAATAGGGTACACATACATTTAAACTATTAGCAAGTGCTTCTAACAATAAGGGATTTTTTTTTCCCCTTGAGTTAATGAAGTCTGCGATCTCTTGTGACTTAAAACACACATTTCCAAAATATGCTGTAGAGGTGTTTTGAATGCTGGCGCGCTGGAGCATCCTTCACGATGGCTAATTCCAGGCGCTGACGCAGATGCAGGCCGGATGTTGGTCTTACGTGCCGACGGCAAGCTGTACGTGTGACCGGAGCCGCTCTGTGCGGCAGCGTGTGGGTGCGTGCGGGGCCGCCAGCTTCTCCTCCCGTGGGGGTCCCCTTCTCCCGTTTCTTGGCGTTTCCCAGGTCAGGCTGCCTCTTCTCACCTCTGACCTTCCATAACCTCCCAAAGGAAGGTGTCCTTCTAATTAAATATTTCTAAGGACTTCAACATTGAAAGGCCGAACGATAAAATGAACGCATTGCTTTGTGACATAAAAGTAGATCTGGATAGTGTCACACACACAAAAAAGGACTTTCTTTTGGTTTTAGAATTAATGTTAGAAACCATTACGTGATGGGTCAAAACCCTATAACCTGCCACGGCTCTGAAGTGCGCTGGAAGCCCAGGTCGGAAGCTCTGGAAACGCTGCCCGGCCTCTGGCGTCTCCCGAGTCTCTGTTCTTTGCCAAATGGGCTAAAACTGTTACCGAGGGAATTAAAACTGTATCGGTGTGGCGGGGACGGGAAGGGACTGTCAGACAGCCAGTAATGCCCGGCCGACTTCCACCTTAGGTGACGCTCACCCGCAGCTGCCCCCAGACGCCGCCGCACCGAGTGCGCAGGACGCGTCCCCCACCGCCCTCCGTGCCGCCTCTGTGCCAAGCCGGCTGAGCATGTCCCGTGGGCGAGCCCGACCCCCGGCGACGCCTCTGTGGATGACCCGCCGCCGTCCGTCCACCCGGAGACCGTCAGGGCTGTCCCCCGACCCGCGGCCTGGGGGAGAGGCCACGACTCTTCGAGCTCCTCGGTCCAGCCCCCCGCACCCCGCCCCTCCATGCTCTCCCTCCACGTGCCCCAGGGGCCGCGACTGCGGCCGCGCCTCAGCTTCCCTGCCCGCCGCTCCCCGCACGGGAGGCAGAGACGTCTGTCCGTGTCTGTCCTCGGAGAAGCTCCGGCTTCCCGTGCGTGTCCGGCACTCGGTGGGCATCTGCGCGGCGTCCCGTGGAAGCGTGTGTCCCGAGGTCCGCCCGGTCCGCACAGGCCGGCCCAGGGCCGCTGCCGCGGACTGCAGCCCGCGGCGTGCCGGGCGGCGGGCAGGACAGCCCAGCGGGACCGGAGCGCGGAGCTCGGGGGGAGCCCACGTCGCAGCTGTTTGGGGGGCGGGGCCCCTGCCGCAGGGCTCGGGCTGCCGCGCGTCCCGCAGAGAAGGTTCTCCTCTCGCAGGGAACGGCCGAAACCCTTTAAGACACCACGGAACAGCGCGGCCCAGGAAGGTGGCGCGCGCCCTACGGCCGCAAATGCGAAAATCCACACGGAAGAGCAAACCTTGAAAACAAAGCCAGCAGAGAACGCGTCCGCCCTCGAAGGACAGTGCGCCGTTCAGGCACAGCGGCTGTCCCCACTTCATGGCACTAAGAGTCGTCACAGCGACCGGACGGGCCGCGCTCATGGGGTTCCGCTAAGTGTCTGGTCTGTGTCGTCGTCTGCCCGGTCGGCGACGGCACAAGGGGCCCTGACGGCACATCGAGCCCGCGGCCCTGGCAGGCGACAGCACGGGCGTTTAAACCCGAGGGCAGCGAGCTCAGCAGACAGAGACCCCTCCTCGGAGCACCCCTCACCTGGCCGAGGGCAGCGGCTTTGGGGGGACAGCCCTGTGCCCAGAGGGAGACGGGTACGCGGGGACGTGCTGGAGAGCTGTCTCCTCTGCTCCCCGTCAGACCCGTCGTCCTTCCTGGAGAACACGACTTGTCCCGCAGAAGCCTTGCGCGATTCCGCCACCGTTAGGGTTATGAACCCTGCGCTTCAACCGTTTCAGGAGCCGGCCACTTCCTCTGTGGGCTCCCGTGTGGACACGAGACCAATGGGTTTCTCCTGCGAATCTGTGTTCTGTCAGTTTAATTCTCAGGGCCCTCTGCTAGCCCAAAGGGGTAGAGGAAGGGGGTTTCCTGCCCTCTGACCTCGTCACAGGTGGGGGTGTGCTGAGTGAGACCCGGGTTAGCTCCAATGCGTGGCAAGATGGTCGGATTTTTCAATAAAGGTAGCTGCAAGAACGAACTGCCTAGTAGTTGGGAAATAAACAGTGGCCTCCTGACACTTCTTATACTTGAAATGTTGCAGATGGAATAAAGATCTGCATTTTGAAGAGTACTCTTTGGAATAACTAAAATTTGATATAGATGGAGATTTCCATAATTTTCAAAACAAGACAGCCTTTCTAAAAATTTTATACAATCAAATGCAGAAGGGAAGTAGATTTGACTATAAAAAGAAAAATCTCTATAGAGGAACAAACATTTAACAAACAACAAACCTAGCAATAATGATCAAAAAAAGTGTTTAAAATAGAAAAATAATATATACACATATCAAATCATTATGCGGTATACCTGAAACTAATATAGTGTTGTATGTTATTTATACCTCAATTTAAAAAAGTTTCGATTTGGAGGAATGTACATGACATATCACTGAGCAAATAGAAAAGGCCGTAGACGACATGTTGAGCCCTCTCCGTCTTCTGCAAAACTGCCGAGATTCTGCATGTCTGTGAGTATTCGCGGGCCGGCGTTAGGCGGCGCCGTTTGTTATCATGGTATTGGTCTGTTATCGCCAGGTTTTGGAGCTGGAATATAATTCTTCCTCTCTTTCTTATACTTTACTCTTTTATTCTTTACATGTCCCCCATCACGTATATATGAAAACACAATGATTTTATGAAAGATTTTCAAAAGAAAGGAACAAACATGATTTCATTACAACCACCTTTAATTAGAGCAGACATTGGGTCGTTCATAATATTTAATATGTTTAGGGACTCTAGATTGTTATACTAATCTCACCTAACTTTGAGTTTATCCTCATAAACACCATCTTGAAATTACGTTCCACTGGAATAATCAATATCGAGCCAAGTAAGAGTTTCTCCGGTTGGTTTTGATACTGTCTCAGACTAAAGGAAAGGGAAACATTGATTTTACAGCATTTGCCATGGAAGATGTCATAATTTTTAAATTAATTTAATCTCAGCGATAGCCTGCTCCTCATTGAAACAATGAAGAACAGGCATTAAAATGATCTATCAAATTGAACGAGGAAATTACATCTCGAGCTGGGCTGGCAAAGCGCCGAGATAACAATACGAACTATCAAATTACTTTCTTCAGTTTGTAATTGTGGAGACTCCCTCACATTATTTGATAACTTCTGAAATAAGAGAATAGCGTCATCATTGAGAAATTGTGTAACTGCGTCCACATTTTATTAAAACCAACTCCGGAACAGAGGTTTTGAACTTTTCAAAAACTATTAATATTACCATTTGTCATCTGCATCAGAATTAGCAAAATAATGCTTTTGTAATCTTGGGCATTTGTTTGACAATTCTTTCCTTCTGAAATAAGAAGTTCAAGGTCTGCCGCCGGAGTTGGAGGGAGTCGTGAGTGTATCACGCGTGGCGAATGCGGGTGCATTGGAGCGCAGACCCACACAGGTGCTGCCCTGCGGCCTGTGGCTATTTGTCCTGGCGGTGGATGGATTTGTGGTGTTCGTGACGGAAGCGGTAGCTCTGCCACAAGTACGGCATCCAGCATTTGGCTCTTAAAAAGCAGAGACAACGTTCGCTGCCTCCTGTCCTATTCTGTACTGTCGTTCTCTCTAGATCGTATCTCTCTATAGTGACGCGCACTGTTTCTACCTGTTCTGTCACCGAACGGTCCCACCCATCAAAGACAGACCATGCCACTTGTCCAAAGCACTTGTCACCCCATTCAAGAGCAAGCCGGCTCCTACAGTGGCCTGGAAGTAAGGAGACCACATGCTTCGTGGTCCAGACGGGTTCATTAATGAGATCAAAACGGGGAGTTACCAATCATGACATTCGCATGACAGGCATGGCCTGGGAGGGTCCAGGTGTACAATCGCCTCTCCTCTGAGCTCCGTTCACTCTCCCTTCTTGCGTCGGGCAGTCGGGCTGAGACACTGAGGCAGGACAGCGCGGACGGGGCCCACGCAGCAGACGCTTCTCGCCGTTCTGGAGGCGGGGAGGCTGAGGTCGGGGGCGGCGTGGGGGTCTCTGGTAACTCTGCTCTTCTGTGTCGTCTTCCTGCTGAGTGGTCATCCGGTGGGGAGATGGCACAGGCGTGTCTCCTCGCAAGGGCGCTGACCCATCCCGGGGCCGATGCTGTGCGCTCACCTGCCATGACAGCCTCCCATGGGCCCATCTCGTGGATTTGGGGACACGGTCAGTTGGTGGCACATCTCACCTCCTGCTACTGCCAGGCGCCCATTCTCCAGTTAACCCTGGATGCCCCCAGCTCAGACCTGCCCCGCCCCGAGCCTGGGCTGCTCTCTCCCCTCGTGGGGCCCTCCCGTTCCCGCTGACCTCTGGAGCCTCGCCCTCCTTTACGGATCTGTCCTCTCCCCTCGGCGGCGCAGCTCAGCTGCTCACCCCACTCCGTCTTTCCCTTTTTCTGTAGCTGCTATCACGACTGTCACACAAGTTCCAGACGTGACAGCACACACTTTACCTGTCCTCTGTGCTGCCGTGTGCCCGGCGCCGGGAAGCGTGTCCAGGGCTATGCAGCTGCTCAAAATACATCACCAACTAGGAAGTTAACAAATGAACACACAGACCTTGCTCGGGTCATTTCCGCGGGGGGAAAGCGGCAGGTCGGCAGCCGTCCCTGAGACAGCGTTCTCAGGAAGAGCGCCGGGAGCGTCACCTTTGTTTGTTTGTTCGTTCAGCATTTCCGCACGAGGGTGGGCGTCGGTGAGAACAGGGCAAGGCTCGGGTGGGAGAGAGAAAGGAAACCGTTTTCTCTGTAATTTCAATGAACCTTAAGGACTGTCGCCAGGAGAGCTTTCAATAGAATCATACCATTCTTGACATGACGCTCTGTGATCATCCTTTTTCTTCTTCAAATCACGTATCAAAACATTTCCGTGTCAGGGCACGAATCCTAACGCGGCAGTTTCAAAGGAGGTGGCTGCCCGGACTCGTTTACCCTCCGCCCCTTCTCAGACCCGCATCTGCTGCTGCACGCAGCGCCGAACGCGGACGCGCGACACCCAGACGCGGACGCGCGGAACAGAAACGCGGACGCGCGGAACAGAAACGCGGACGCGCAGAAGGAGAAGTGAGAGGCCTGGGACGGCGGCAGACGCTCTGGGCGCTACTCGCCCCGTCCGCTCTGATTCGGGACCTTCGTTTGCCGCCTCGGCATTCGCAGCGGCATTTTGCGCTTTTGGACAGAATGATCAACATATGTCACATGGGAGTATAGCTGAGAAATAAGGGATGGCCGCGGAGGCCTTATTCCAGGAATTTGAGCACGTTTTAACGTACGAAAAATCATAGTTATTATGTTAAGAGACTAATGGGGAAAAAAGAGCCCAATTCTTCATTTATTTTTCCACAAATATATATGGCATTTACTTTTTTTTAAAATCCACCAACTGAAAATGGATAGCATCCCATTAGCAAAGCAACGCGGTGTTCCGGACCGGTGGCTGCAGTGGGCGGCAGAGCTGCCCGCACGGCTGGGTGGCCAGACGGGCCCCGGGTCCAGGCCCGGACCTGCAGCCGCAGACCGGGTCCAGGTTGGGCCGGCTGTCAGGGCGCGTTCTCCAACGGAGCAAGCGCCGGCTCGTCTGGGAAGCGGCAGTTCTGTAACAGGACGCATGTCCGCGGGCCCGGCCCGGATCTGGTCTGACTGCTGGGGTGTGGGTCGTACTGCTCAGCGGGCCTTCGCTGTCGCAGCCTTGCAGCGGGGTCGCGCCTGGGCGCAGCGACCCGCCAGCAGGCGCGCGCCCACGGGGACGGGCACAGGCCAGCGCCGGGCGTCCGGAGGCGCACGCCGGGGCGTGGCCTCCAGTGGCCACGGTCTCAGGGGCCCTGCCCGGCGGGCTATCCAGCAGGTAGGAGACCCCCCGTCTCTCGGGGCGCAGCGGGCTCTCCGGGGACAGCGGGCTCTCTGGGGACAGGCTTCCCGCCAGGTTCACTTCAGCCCAGGACTGTGTAAGACCCGCTGCTCAGAACCACAGGCGCGCAGCTCGGGAGTCGCTTTGCCCTCTCTCGAGAATGACCGGGTGTGTGCCAGGCTTCTAGATGCATCGGTGACACCACGAGAAACACGAATGACAGTAAGGGCCGTCAGATAAGCTGCGGCGCCAACGTCGTCTGCATGTAAATATTTATTATTAAACATCCACGCATCGTCTCAAGTCCCCGAGGCAGCTCGCCAGCGGTGCCCGTGTGCCGAGTCCGGACGTTCAGCAGGACCTACGCCTTGGGCGCACACCCTGCGGTGGCTCCTGCGGGAGACCCAGCAGGCCACCACGCGAGCCCACGGCCAGCTCTTCTGCACGTGCAAACACATGACAGCGCTGACACCGTGCTAAACCGGGCGACGGGCTGTCACTCTGCATCAGGAACTCCTTGCACTTCGTTTGAGGACATCCTTAAACGTTCACCAGTGTAAGCACTCACTGCCGGCTACACCCAGTAACCTCTGAATGTTTCGACGTTAAGGTGTGATTCGCGTGCGGTCAAATTTGTCCTTCGTTCCGCAGGGTTCCGAGTTTGGGTGACCGCATTATCCGGGAACAGAGAGAGCCACCCCCGGACGGCAGATGCGACAGTGTCCAGACTCCAAGACAATATCTTAAAACTATATTGAATTAAGCAAGATTTTCAGAAAACAGCTGTTCTTTATAAGAAGCCCTAGTAACATTATTATTGCCTGCGCCCCTGAGCATTCTCCCTCTGCCATCCAAAACTGGTGTCAGCATTCTGACCGTCCTAAAATATCAGGCCAGCAAACTGTGTCCGGGAGCCATGGACTCTGCTGGCGTCATGTGCGCTTGGCAGGCTGACGCTGAGAATGGCACCTAGATAATCAGGTCTGCACATAGAATCTGCGACTGCGTTTTCCTTCTGCAAGGCAGTCACAAGAGCGCTGTAACCGAAGTCGATGGGACTCAGATCGGCCGGTGATTTCTACATTTCAGAGCATCTGAAGGTCCGGAAACACCGCGGTGGGTCAGGGGGGCGCGATGCCCCCGCCCCACGTCAGGGGAAGGCCGCCTCCAAGCGCCTTGCTTCTCGGCGCGTGTGTGGACCTCCGCGTACAGTGAACGCTGGTGGAGGGAATGGTGGCGGCTGTCCACTCCTGCCCACGGACAGGCGTGCAGACTGGGAGCTCGCCCGGCTCGGGGTCACAGGGTGCAGGCGGGGAGCAGGCTCTGCGGAGACGCCCGGCCCAGAGCGGTGTGTGCCCTGCCCGCTCGGCCGTGCCCCGCGGGAGGTTAATTACGCCACGGTCTCCTGCTCTTGGGGACTGTCGGGCCCCTCTCTTTATTTTCCTCTATTAAAACCTGCAGAAAATAGAAGGCGTTTCATCATTTGTCCAAACCGTGTGATAAATGTTCTGTGTCACAACGGCACTATTCAAATTCCACAATTAATCAAATATTTAAGACAAACCTTCAAACCTGATTTGAGAGGCGAGCACATGACCGTGGAATCTTCAGTTTCAACACCTGGAGCGCATACGGCCTGGCGGTTACCAGTGATTAACAGCCATATGCTGTCTGGGGCCGGAAACGCCAAACCAAAAATTACAGTGACTTTATCACCACGCCACGTTTTTCTGCTGCGATAAGCTTTTTTCTCGCGTGGAAAGCTGCTCACCCTCCCTGAGACGAACCCGTTTGCATACGTAGCTCTGCGCTGAGCATCAGGGGTCTTCGTTAAGTGTACGCATGTTTGCAATTACGATGTATTTCGTTAAGATGAGCTTTTATGAAAGAAGTAAGTCTAGAGTAAAAATACAAAGAATAATATAATTTATATGTTTGCACTGTATTACAAACATAGGCATTAACGTATGTCTCATAAAGGATACTTAACTCAGTGTGTTATATGGGTAATAATAATAGAATAATAATGGCGTTATTGTATAGTCATCATTTTCGTGAGTGATTTTGTGCTCCATGTGAACTCTTTTAAGTCATTTTTCACAGCAAAGCTCTAAAACCTCAAAATCATTTCTCAACATCCTCTCACTAAGTAATAATAAGTGAAGTTAATTCTCGATATCTTTACTTGTAAAAAGTGGCTGTTATTTAAGCTAGAAAGGAGAAGAAACAGTGCTCGGCCCTTCGCCAAGATTCTGCCACAGAGGTGGTGGCCAGTGAGCATGCGCCACGCAGCCGGAGGGGTGGGGAGGTGGGGGTGTGGGAGGGGGTTGGGGGTGTGTGTGGGGGTGGGGGTGTGCGTGGGGGTGGGGAGGTGGGGCTGTGTGAGTGTTTGGGGGGTGTGGAGGGGTGTTGGGGGTGCAGGCTCCGGGGCGGACTTCGCAAGGACTGTTCTGCTTGGCTTTCTTTTTTTTTGGTCAAGCGGCTTTGTTCCCTGACAATAAATGCTGTCGGAACAATGTCATTTTCTCCCTCTAAGCGTGTCCACTTTGTGACGTGGCAACCGAGTGGAAATAATGAAATGTTTGTCTAGCTCAGTGGTCCTCAGACCGCGGCCTGCATGGGAACCCCGGGGCCTGTCACAGGCAGGGACCCGGTCAGGTGTCTGCACCGCTGACGAGCGCCAAGGCTACGTGCAGCGCCCGCTCCAGCCACCGCCGGCGCCAGCGGGGTCTCCGCGCGGAGCTCGGCTCGCGAGCGCTGGGCACGCCGTGTGCCAGGCCCGGCCGGGCCGGGGCGGGCGGCTCTCGTCTCAACTCCCGCACGAAGCGGGCGCCCGGCTTGCGGTGTAAACAGCATTTGCCCGACGATTTTGAAAGGCACCAAAAGGGTTTCGGGAGAGGAATGAGTGTGGGGACAGCGACTTAGGAATATCGCGTCGGCAGATTCAGAGAAGGTATCAGAAACGAAAGCGGAAACCCGTGTGTTTGGGACATTAAAATAGGTTCCAATGACAAACAGTTGCTTGGAAAATTTTTTAAAAATAAGAGGACAATAGGGGTTGTTAGGCCCAACGGCCACGTGCCAGCGGCGCGCGCGGTTCCTCAACGCGGACGCCGACGCCGCGGCCGAAGGAGGGTCCAAATGCCATTTTCTTTTTCTTTGGATCAAAATGATCTGTTTCTTGTGATTTGTGGCTCGACAAAATGATACACGACTATCCGGGCTCCGGGTTACAGTCACACGCCGCGGGAAGCGAGCTCGTGCGCAGACTCCCTAAGTGACCCCAAAGCAGGGCGCGCACGCGAGCGTTTGTCTTAATGGAACCCAGTGGTCGAGAGAGGAGCTGGAGCAGGAGGTGGTGGCGCTCCGGCGGGGCGGGTGGCTGCGGCGACAGCAGCGGGGTTCGGAGGCTGGGGAAACCCACCCCGGGCTCCCGCCCGGATGTGGCTCCGCGCGGCTCGCGTGAGGCTCGGAGGAGCCACGGGGGCGGAGCTCGGCGCCCGGCGGGCCCTCTGGCCTTCCCGCCGCACGGTCTCGGCTCCCTCGCAGCTTTTGGGGAGACTGGGGAGTCTCCAGAGGAGACGCTCGGCAGCCGATGCTCTATGCTTGTGAGGACGGACGCCGCGCCCGCAGCCCGGGGCTGTGCTGTCCCTTGCCCGCGCACCCCCAGCCACCCCGATTCGCTGTCACCTCGTCAGAGCTCCTCTTACCTGTGCCCAGGGGCAGTCACATTTCTCCCCACCGTCTCTTGTTTGACTTCGGGCAAGCTGGCGGCTTTCCAGCTTCAGTACACAGTGCGTTCGAGAGCGGCCCAGCTTCCGGTTTGACACTCTTTCTCTGTAAGTTCTGCAGCGGCGTTCTTCCTAGCCCTGCACATTCGCGCGAACAACTGGAGGTCACTTGGCATCTTTTTCTCTCTCAGAATTTTAATTTCTTCATGGTGAAAGGGTATTGAAAGGATTTGTCATGAATAAAAAAATGTAGTATTAATATCAATATTAACAATAACAATTTAGGTGACCAAACATGTATTTGGCACTTTCTCTGGCTGGACACTGTGCAAGGCGCTTTACATAGCGCCTCAGTTTTAAAATATACACTATGAAAGCGATGACATTATTATTTTCTATTTTTCTAATTTAGAAAATTAAAGCCCAGACTCTTAGTTTCACCAAGTCACAAAACCAAAATAAAACATATGCGACTATGAATTTGCTGAGTATCACTTTTGTTCACTTAGGGTGCATTCAGTTTGTTTATGGAGCATAAGTGATAGAATGTATATCTGCATACAAAAGAATTGTGTTCAATACACACTATAGTTTTTACATATGTAGAATATAGTTCAGAATAAGTTCATACCATCGTGGGTGAGTCAAGGGCGCCTCTGTTATTTGAGAACCAAATTCCTGCTTATCATAGCTTTCTGGATAAGGTTTCCAAGGAATGATAATCAAGAATACCATTATTTTAGGATACTGATATAATTAATTAACCTGCAAATAATGAATATGCAGTTTTCCCAAGATAACAAGCATAAGAATGAGACACTAATTAAAATATTATGATAACATCCTGAACATAAGGTTTAGAAGTTGCATTATTAAGTAACTAGTGGGATCTAAGTTCTCTTTAGGTGAAACATGCTAAATAAATGTTACAACTTACTTCCTGGAACTGTAACAATTTAACAGAAAGAAAAAAGAGTCTGTATTTCAGTATTTTTAGTATTGAGAAGTTGTAATGTTTGAGTGTTGCAGTGACAGTTATATTTTCCATAACTCAAATGTACAATTAATTTATGGGAAAAGCCTAGAGACCAAACTCGTATTTTCAAAACAAACAGCTTGATTATAGGCTAGTAATATTTTACTGTAATTGGCATATAAATACCCCCCTGACAAATGTTGACTTTTATAGGTTAGATCACAAGATAAAATTAACTTGTGATTAATTAGGTTAGTTACTTTTTAGCATAATTGAAAGAAAGGGACCCGATTTGCTTACTTTTAAGAAAAATTTGAGTTTCTTTAATAACTGAAGATAGGCATTTAAGTGAACCGAGAAACTGTTCCCTATTCATTTTTTAGCAGGAAATATTGGGAAAAGAAAAATCCAATCCAGGAAAAGAAAATTTGCAGGAGGTGGAAGATGAGAAGTCACAGAATGCAGTTTGGAAATCTCGTTGCTGTGTGACTTAGAATGGCCGACATATTAGGACAAAATCCTAGAGCTCCAAAGTTGGAGGATTTCAAACTATTTGATTTCAAGAATTCATATGAAGCCGCCATAATCAGACCAGGATGGTGGTGTTGAAAGGACACACATGGATCCGGGGTACAGGGTAGGGAGCCCGGAAGGGGACCCACGGGACACAGTCAGCTGACCTCCGGCCTTTGTGAAAGGAGCCAAGGCAATTCAGTGAAGAAAAGATAGTTATATTTTTTAATGAATGGTGCCGGAATAACTGTACATCTATCTGCAAATGATGAACCTAGCCTTAGACCTTATGCCCTTTATAGAAAAATAAGTCATGGTAGACCAAAAACAGAAATACAAAATGCAAAATTATAAAAGTTCTAGAAGGAAATGCAGAAGAAAAATCCAGGTGAGCTAGGATTTGGTGGTGAGTTTTTAGAGATGTCACCAAAAGTTTATTCTGTGAGAAGAAAAATTGATTATTTGTGCTGCAATAAAATTTCTGCTTTGCGGAAGTTACTGTTGAGAGAATGAAGAGACAGCGACAAACTTGGAGAAAATATTGGCAAAAGAAAAATCCAATAAGGGACATACATCCAAGTTACACAAAACTCTTATATTCCAACTATAACAAATAATTCACTTAAACATAGGCAAAAGAGCCAAACAGACAGCGTAGTGAAGGAGATGCGCAGACGGAAAAAAGCTGAGCAAAGATGCCAGCGTTAGGTCACGGGGGAGGCCACGCCCACGCGGCCCTGGAGTAGCTGTTGCCTTCGCTGTAGGGGCTTCTGTCCACGTGTTTATTAGAAAGGCTGCAGTCCCGTGACTGGCGGTCGGAACCGCTGGCCGGGATTCGGAGCAGCAGAAAGTCTGATTCTCCGCCGGTGGCAATGCAGAATGCTGCAGCGACTTCAGGAGAGCGTTTGGCGTTTCTTACAAAACTAAACACGGTCTTACGTGACCCATCACCCGCCCACCCGATCTGCAATGTGTCTGCACAGAAACCTGCCCATTAACGTTTATCGAGGCTTTATTCCTAATAGCCCCAAACAGGAAGCCAAAAAGGTAAATAGGTGAGCTGATTTCAAGCTGTTATATCTATATAGTGAGTTATTATTTAATAACAATAATAAAAATGAGCTAGGGAGACGCAGAAAGAAAATAGTGGATCTTAAATGCGCAGTTCCAGGTGAAAGACGCCGGTCTTTAACGAGGCACATACTGATGTTTCTAACTGTATGACATCCCAAAAGGTGACTCCACAGTTAGGTACAAACCCCAGTATTTGCCAGAGTTTCCAGAATAGTGGGTGGCGGAGGGGTGTTTGCACAGGCAAAGCACAGGGAAACCTGGGTGCAGAAGCTATTTTCCTGATGCTGTAGTGACGAACTCAGGACACTGAGCACTCACCAGAATTCACTGAGCTTCACGGAGTAGAAAGAAGAACTTACCATGTGCACACGAGAGAGAATCGCTTAGGAGGTCGTGGATACCAGTACGGAATGGGACAAAGAAGTTTAATTGTATTGCAAATGTAGGAAAGACAGAAAATGTAAGAGGGGTCACAGATGTCCTCCTAATAAACCAACCCTGGATATCGCAGTGGGCTGGCAGGGCGGAAGCAGTGGTCCCCGTCACTGCTGGTTCAGGACACAGTGTGCCTCCTAGTCAAGGAGCGCCATCGTCACCCGCCCCTGTCCACACCTGGGGGCACACCCTGCGTGGCAGCACCACCGGCGGCCGCTCGCCTGAGCCCCGAACGAGCTGGTCAGCGAAGCGATCTTCGTGGTCGACATCAGTTCTTAAAAATAAATAAATAAAATAAAAATTGAAAAACTCCCCAGAGCGTCCATTGCCTTTCTTCATCCAAGATGAAATTGTATATGATTTCCCTGCCCCGCCCCCCAAGTGAATCATTTCTTCTCGAATAGCTGCAGCCGCGGAGGCTGACCGGATGCCGACGGTTCTACGTGTATGTTCAGAGCCTCCCGAGGTGCGCCCGGCCCCGGTGCGGGCAGGCGGCCTGGGCCGGCTCTGTGCTCGCCTCGTCCGCATGCGCACAGCTGTCCTTGTCCTGCGTCTCTCACTCACCTGTGGCGCGTGCGGAGCGGGGAGCTCCGGTTTCAGCCGCCCCGCCCCCGTCTTGATGGACAGCGCGGCCAGCCCGTGGTCGCCGACACTGTTCACCTGGACGCCGCCGGCTAGGGAGACGGGAGCTTGGGCGAGGAGAGGGCGTGTCTCTGTCGGTACTGTCCCTCGTTTCGGATCCCCCATGGTGTTTTCACCCGCCGGATGTCAGTCACAGCCTAGGACTCCCTCAGTACCCGCCCTTCTGGTCGGCGTCCCCCCACTCCTCAGCGTGGGCGGGCGGCCCCGCTTTATCCCTGTTAGCACCCGGCGATCGGCGTTATCCGGGTATGTACGACACGTTTAATCCTGCACTGAGCTCTGTCCAGTGTATCTCACTGTTAATTGCAACAACCCACTTATTCCTCTTGGTCCCCCCTAGATTGTCATTGCCTCGGTTCAGAGCTGACGTTATACTTAATTTCTGCAGCCGAACTTGAAAGGCTAATGCCACACATGGCGGGTTGTAGGCACTCGGCAAATACCAAGTAGATGCCTGAGAATCCGCCCCTTGAACTTACACCCTTATCTGTCCCAAGCATCCCGCAGATGCAGCGGGTGAAACAGCATCAAGATATTGTTCAAATAGATGCATCCTATTTCCTGCCTTTCCTGCAGCCATCGTTATTGGAAAGGGCTGTACGAAAGAATATCGGTTGGGGAAAAAGGTAAGAGATAAGGGCAAGAAGAAAAAAACACTTTCAACTCAGTAACAGAAACAGAGTAGGTTAAGTAGCATTTCTACCTCCTCCTTCCCTACCTTCCACAGTCACCTCCAATCCACTCACATGCTACTCATGACATAACATTTATTCTAGGAAACAATCAAACATTGTTTCACTGAGGATTGCGACTAGCGGTCTGTACACATACTTAGGGATGCAGCTAGTAAACACGCTACTGTGTTTTTATGAATTCCACACACAGCAGCTTGGCTTCCCTTAGAGCACAGACACAGCCTCATTCACAGCCGCACCTGCAGGGCAGGTGGTTTACCTAATCCGGGTGCCCAGAGGGCACCGCCGTCAACTCTCATCTCCAACCCGCTGCAATGACAGGAACCATCACGCAAACGCCATCTCCATTTGCTGGCTGCAGGACAGCACGGCCCAGATTGTCACTGAGCACAGGCCTGGGTCAGCACTCGCCACATGAGCCGGCGCTGCTCTCTGGGGGACCCCTGCACTGCAGCCCCCCTGGCTGGGGAGCATCTGGCGCTGACTGGGCCGTAGGAGGCCGGTGTCTGGCTGGGGTTTAGGTCGTGTACTTGGTCAGTCACCCCGGCAGAGTCTCCAAGCCCAGCTCCGTCCTCTAGTCGGCCAAGCCCATAAATCCATAAGCTCAGTGTTTGCAGTGGGAAATTTAGATGAAGTCACGCGCATCTTACTAAAAATGTCCTTTGATGAGAAATGCCTGCATCGTCTGCGGGCTGGGAGACCATGGTAGCGAGGCGTGGCCCCCTTCCTCACAGCGGCCCGCCGGGAGGGCGGGTGCGCGTTACTGACGGTGTGAGATACGGTTCCCTCCCCAGGGCCCTCCGCCAGCCTGCGGTTTCGGGGCCCTCCGAGAAGCGGGGCCCACGGGTGTCCCGGTCCATGTCTGTACGTCCGCGGCTGTACCTGTGTCTGCCGTGTGTGCATCGGCATGTGTGTGTGTGTGCGTGTGCACACCCGCACCCCACGTCCGCCCATGTCCACACCGACGGCCCTTAGAGGCTACCGGCTCGCTCAGTCGTGGGGCTGAGCGGTCCCGGGAGAGCCCCGCGGAGCTCACCCTGTGCCCGGATCCCTGGGGGTGGGGCGAGTCCCAGCCCGAGGGCGTGACATGGACGCCGCAGCCCCCGGCAGGCGGAAGGAAGGGCCCCCGCCTGGGCTTTCGCCGTGTCCAGGCCGCGGGTCGCAGGCCGCCAGCCCACCTCGGGGCTCCGATTTCTAGTTTGCGGGTTCTCAGTAATACAAAACAGTGGTGGGAAAATCTCTCTCTCTCTCTCTCTCTCTCTCTCACACACACACACACACACACACAGTCTCAGCGAGGTCGCACCACTGTCACACACTGTCAGGGCCGGCCCAGTGGTCAGTGACGACGCCTGTGGCGTGGTCTGGTTGAGCTGACAGCCACGTAGCTCTCGGGCTGACACGTTGGTCTGCACCCCTGCGGTCACCTCGTATAGCTCAGGGTGGAGGTCGGGCTTTCGAGACGTCCACGTGTGACGTAATTGCATGAAGTTAAGTCACGCAGCTCCGCCCCCTCCCCTCAGCCCGTGGGTCACCTGCCTGTGGCCCGCCTCCCTGTCGCCTACCTGCCTGTCGCCTTCCTGCTGCCGTGGCATCCGGGGCTGGAGAGCCCCGGCTGGGTTCTGTTTCCATGAGAGCCTCGAGCGTGCACGAGAATCTTCTGGAAACCTCGTGAACACGCAGTTGACGATCCCTCCCGACTTTCCCATCTTGCAGCCTGGCGTGGGGTTGAGGACTCGCATTTCTCGCATGTTCTCGCGCCGCTGGCCCGGGCACCTCGGGGAACCAACGCGCCACGCCGGACCGCGGGGTGCAGGTGCTGGCGGGTGCTGGCCAATGAGCGCCCGGGACGGCTCCGTGGCAGCTGTGGCGTTAACATGTCCTCCCTGTGTCCCCCACAGATCACCCCTGATCCCCGCGGGCCGCAGACGCGTGCGCTGGGGACGCAGCGGGCTCGGGGAGCCAGGGGCTCGGGCATGGGGGGCTCTTCGGGGGGACGCTGTTCGAAGTGCGAGAGGGGTGCGGAGCTGTACCTCGGACTCGCACGGGACGAGTCCCTTCTAAAGGAAAACCAGAGACAGAACCAGATCATCGGCCTCCACAGAATGGACACGGTGCTTACGGAGTGAGGACGGCCCGGCCGTCGCCCAGCGCGGGGACCCGCACGTAAACCACCCTTCGCTTAGGACCAACCTGAGCAAGGTACGCCGAAGTTTTTGAATTTAAATGCAATTACAGAAAAACCCTTCCATCTGACGTCTGTGAAGGAAACATGGATTTTAAAAGGACACCCGCTTTCAACAGCATACATCGCAAATTTAAGAATCTGAGCCTCCTTACAGCGGAGGAGCAGATGGCCGCCAGAGGAGAGGGGCGGGGGCCAGGTGAGCCAGAGGGGAGGGGCGGGGGCCGGTGAGACAGGGGGCGGGGTGAAGACGTGCAAACTGGGGCTCGGGGCTGGGGCTCGGGGCGGGCGGGGCAGGCGAAGCGCTGCGCTGGGATGAGTCAGCAAGATTGTAACATCCGCGCGCGGTGGGGGGGGGGGCTGGCCTCGTAAGTTACATAGTTACATCACTGAGTGATCACCATGCTGCACGCCTGAAGCTAACACAAAATAATGCTGAACACCGACTGTAATTGAAAGTAAAATAAAAATAAAATAATAGATAAGTAAAATAAAAATACGAGTCTCTTGGATGTTCGTGTCCAGTTCTTCCCCTTCCTCGCCCACCGTCTTTGAGGAGCGGACCCTCCCGGGGGCACAGAGAGGCCAGGCCAGCAAGGCCAGGAAGGAGGTGTGTGTTTTCCTGGGTCCCCTCATGCCGGCCCGGTGTCGAAGGCTTTCCCTGGGCCTCCGATCCCTCTTATCATGGCGATGGTTAAGATGAAGTAGGTCCATGAAGGCACTGATCACAGGAACTAGACCCGTTGCTTGGCTCAAAGCATTTAAGAAATATATATGATAAATCAGGTGTTTTTTTTCCCCTCTGTGAGTATTAAATACAGATGTGCTGTGTGCCTATGAAATTTTATTAAAATGTCTCTGCACCAGCCTGTCTCTTTAATTAAATAAAGCCCGTTTGGTATTAATCAAGGCACAAAGAATTTATACCCAAATCCAGATTAATTAAAGGCCCAGAGCTTGGAGAACAGACTGTGTATAAAGACAAAAATAAATCAATCCAAACATGATATTTATGAATATGGACTGTTTGTGAGCAAAATATAAATAATTTAGACGGAGTAATATATATCCGATAGGTGATGGGATTATTTTTTATTATAGAATGTATTTACATGCAAATCTGCACCCACGTTTTGAATTAAGGTTTCTATTTTTAACGTTTATTGTTCATTACAGAGTGATGATCGCTCTTCCTGGCTAATCCCCTCGCAAATCTTGGGGCTTTTAACTACCTGCTCAGATGCATGGGAGAAGCGAGTCTCAGGTGGAATAGTCTCTTCTTCTACCGAGGTGGCTTCCTTTAACCCACACAACCCTCGTCTCCCTGATCGGCACCCCCAGACTCCACCCAGGGGCGCCTGGGCCCAGCTCACTCCGGGGTTAAAGCTTGATGTGTTTTCAGCATCTTTGCTGAATTAAAAACATAGTAGCTCTTACCCACACTTTAAATGGGAAGACAATCAAACATTTGATCATCTTTAAAGCTAAAAACTGTCTGACTGCTAATTCACACATGGAAATGTCCTGTTTCTGTGCACGTGCCTGCACACGCACACACACACGCACGCGCACACACACATCTGGTTCTCACTGAAGCTCCACAAATTTGGACTCAGGTATTGTGACTATAAACCTAGGATTTATTCCGTTGCAGCCAAAGGTCATATATCCAATCTTCTGTGGGAGAAGAAAATGATTTTAATTCGATTGCTGCTCACAATTAGAATGGGGGAAGGCCCTCACTGAGCGGGGTCCTGTCTCAGCCATGATTCTGGCTTGGGAAAAATTCCCGAGAAATGCGAGACCCGTCCTTCCCTTCTGCCTATTTCTTCTCGCGCTCCTCCATTTTTTTCTTATGTTTATGTTTCTGCCATTTGTCAGGAGGTGAATAAGGATGCAATGAAAACAAACTGTGTATTTTGTCATTATACAAAATAATCATAAAATGGAATTGAGTACTTGGTAAAGTGGTGTTTGTAGTCAGCTGAGAAAAGGTGGCTGGGGAGAGATGGCGAGGGCCCCCTGGGACAGCATGGGGGGCAGTCAGGGTGGGAGGCCAGCCAGATACAACTCACCCCCAAAACCAGGTTCCAGGAACTTCAGCAAGCAACATGGGCGCCGTGGAGGGAAATGTAAAAGGTCATCCATGATGCTGAGTCTTGGAATTCCCTAAGAAGCTAGGTGCCAGACAAGCGCCACAGAGGCTGAATCCCAGCAAGTGACCTCTTGCGTGCGCACGCACACACACACGCGCATACACACACACACACGCACACACACACACGTACACACACACACACACACAGCAAACCTAAAAACGTAGTGTTCGGACGAGATCCCTGCCCATGTTAAGTGTTTGCTTATAGTGTTATCATCATTACCATCTTTATTATTATTTAAATAGGTGAAAAGATTCTTTAAGGCAGGGGTCCCGAACCCTGGGGCTGTGGACCGGAACCAGTCCGTGTCCTGTTAGGAACCAGGCCGCACAGCAGGAGGGTGAGCGAGTGAAGCTTCCTCTGTGTCTGCAGCCGCCCCTAGGGCCAGCATCACCACCTCAGCTCCGCCTCAGATCCTCAGGTATTAGATGCTCACAGGAGCGCCGGTCCCTGTGGCCACAAAGGTCGGGGACCGCTGCTTTAAGGCCTTTAATTATAACGTTCAAGTCAGCCTCTCACCATTAGATACCGATGTCTTAATGGTCTCAATTTTCGAAACTTTAGATTGTTATTTAACTCAAATGTTATCAGTCAAATGCAGAGATGGACCCCATTCTTTCTAGCAATAGTAAAATTTAGCAAAAATGTGTTTTGTAAAATTACATATAAATAATTTTTGTTATGGCCACCCAATTGCCAATTACTCATACTATGAAAAAATAATGGATTTGACAGAGCGCATAATTCTCCGTATTTGAAACGGTGTCAGGGATAGCAATTGCATGCCTATTTAAGGAAAGTAAAAAGCCAGGGCTGAAAATGCTGCGGGGCGTCAGAAGTTTAGAAATAACAGAAGTAAATCCAGTGATCCGCCAAAGTAGTAATGAGTAAAGTTCGTCGTGTGCACACAAAAAAGGCAGGTTAGAAACCAAAACACGAAAAAGCAGCTCATACAGTGAGGAGACAGGCTGCGTTTCCTTAAATTAAGGAATTGGTCAGTGGTCACCTTGCACCAACTTTGGGAAATGTTTAAGTTTTGCCTGTAATTTTCAGAAGCATAAATGAGGAATAACACAGGTCAAGTTCATCTTGCAAAATAAGCTAAATGACACTTTGCGACAAAACTGGTTTCGTCTGCGCAGAATTTTCAAGGCTGGGTTCCGTTTGTTTTAGATTTGCACAAGGGCATGCAAATTCACGTTGCAAAGCCATCCCCAAAATGATGAAATTGCTTTTCTCCTAAAAGTAATGGGAAACCCTGGAGAATCCACACTTTCAATTTAATCCTTGATCAATGACAAGTGCTAAGAATAATTGGCATGAGGTTTGCGGCGTTTGTAAATGAAAGATGCATTTTTAGCAGAAGAGGGACGTTTCTGTGCTTTGTTAACATATGGAAAACGAGGTCCGTTCATTGTAAAGATGAATCTGTCGAAGCATTTGGGGGCTCGCGTCAGTCGTTTATTTCCAATTTTGCCGAAATGCTGCCTTTTAGGCTCGCCCTCCTGCAGACTCGGGAGCGATGGTGACGAAATGGTCCTGTTCCTATCTACGTCCTGTGGTTTACCTTCTCTCGGGAAAGACTCACTGTCTACCAACTGAACATAAAGCAAAAGAAAAACAACTGTCTAGTGTCAGATAGTGATGGGGGGGGGGAGGAAATTAAGCAGAACAAAGGAAACGGGGGCGGTGACCCCTAAGAAGTTTGCATTTTTAAATAAGGCAACCCTGGAAGGCTTCTCAGAAGAGGCGGTCTTTCGAAATCAGGCCGTGGAGTAAATAAGCCAATATTCTTACTTCTCTTAGTCCTGCCACCTCTAATTTTCCTGATTTTTCTTGTGAACGTTTTCTTGACTTTTTTTTTAACTTCCTAAGTACTGTGCTGTTCCCTCTTCATTTCCTGTAAAATACGAATTTCAGAAAGTTAATTTTAGTAGGTTGTCTAGGTAGATACTGTAATGTACTCAAGACGTGTTCTGGTTTTTAAAAGACTTTGGGCAGGGGATGGAAATAAAAAAAAATTGTTTTAAAGTGAGAACAAAATAAACTCCTTCTAGTTACCAAGAGAAAAAGCAACCTTAAAGCCTCACATTTCCCCAGGACCTCGACGAAAAGAGAGACCGTTGCGATAAGGTCCGATCTGTCTGGAAACGAATTTAATAAAGCGCATCGACCACCTTGAGCAGGCGAAGGCGGCGGCGCGGCAGCCCCGGGGTCCGCGGGATAAGCGGGTCGCCGTGTCCCGTGCCGCCCACCGTCCTTCGTCTCGGGAAAAGAATACATGCGAACGGGAGCCCTCCCTCCATCAGCAGGAACGGCAGAAGCCGGAAAAATTACTTTGGAACGGCTTCCGTTTTTTGACTTGAATCCGTGAGGAACCTCGAGTTTCGCGCCGCGTGGGGGTCCCACCGCGCCCCGCTTCTCGCCGCTCCTCGCGCCCCGTTTCTTTCACTGCGGAACCGGCGGCGTCGGCAGCACGCGTGTGGCGCGCGCACCTGCTCCCGGCGCGTGTCGCTCGGCTTGGCCCCGGGCCACCCGCGGCGAGCCGCAGGACGCCGAGGGGCCCGCGGCCCCCGCCCCGGGGCCCTCCCGCCCGAGTGCGGACCGGAGCGGGGAAGCGCGGCGACACCCCCCGCGGCGGGGCTGGACCAAGGGCGCGCCGGCCACGCGCGCGCTCCCGGGCCGGGCCGGGCGGGTCGGCACCGGAACCCCGACCGGAGAGGGCGGAGGGGGCCGGAGCCTGTTAACTCCGCAGCCGGCTCAGGGGCACGATGCTCGGCGGCTCTACACACGTCGCTCCCCGCGCGTCGGGAGCCGCGCCCGGCACGCGGGGCCCTGGAAAGTTCCGGGCTCCGCGCGCACACCTGCGGGCCGTGCGCGCGTCCGACGTCTGCGGGCCCCGCTGCCGAGGGCTCGTGGGGTGGCCTGTGGCTGCGGCGCCGTCGCCGAGGACGCGGGGGAGCGGCGCGGGCGCTTCCGGGCGGCACCGGGCGCGGTGGCTTCGGGCTGTCGTGCGCAGCGGGTCGCGCTCGCCCGTCCCCGGGGCGGCTGTCGGCGGCTCCGCTCGCCCGTCCGCAAACGGAATGCGTCCGGGGAGCCCCCCGCCCCGCCCCGGGGTCCGGCGGTTCCGGCACAGACGCGAACAGCGGTCGCAGCTCGGCACCGCCGGACCTGGGCAGGAGGAGAAGCCCCGGCCGTCCGGGAACTTCGAGGACGCGGCTTCACGCCCGGGGCCGCCTGCGCACCGGGCGGCTCGCCGAGCCTCATCCTACGACCCGCGCGGCGCGGGCCGAGCGCCCGCCGGGAACGCGCCGCCTCACCGCGGTCGGGTCCACGCGTGTGTGCGCGCGCGTGTGCACGCGGGCGCCACCGAGTTCCCGCGGGGGCTCAGCCGGGTCCCTCGCGCTGGCCCAGAGCGCCGTCGGCGCGTCCCTCGGCGCGTCCCCTCGCGCCAGTGGCTCTGAGACTCCTCGCTGGTCACCGTGACCCGCAGTGGTCTGGTCGCACGTCGCTAGTTTTACACGTGACAAATCAGCGAGAGCACGTCGCTCTCACCTTTGAGGTTTTCGGTGTGAGAATTAAACATCCTCTTTCGCGTGCCCCCCTTCGTGGATGCCTGGCCGTTCGCCTCTCCTTTCGGTCCTTGGCGTGCTGATCTGTACGCCCTTTATTTTGCTTAGTTAGTATGATTTATTTTAAAATGTGAAAATATATTTTCCAGATATTAGATCCTTATTTCACTCTCTTGGGTGTGTCCCAAGTTGTCTGAAATATTAAAATACATTAAAATAAATGTTTTATATTACGTATGTACTTTTGGGGCTCCATTATAGAAAGTTTCTATTCTCAAGGATAATGATGAAACTATTCTACTTTATAAAATATTTTTATACAATATTTAAAACTCCCTTTCATGTGCGCCTTTAATCTACCTGGCAGTGAATTTAGAAATGGCTTGATACTCAGTTTAATGTCAGTGGAACACTACCTGTCCTAATAGGGATCATAATACAGTCCGGCCTCTGGCACTGAGCTCCCGCGCGCGCGCACACACTCCGGCCCCCTGTCCAGAGGCTCTGAGCCCGCCCACCGCGTTTCTGTCTTTATATCTCCACGTGCTGTCCTTACGGCTACAAAGCGAATCTGCACCTGCAGGAGAAGCTGCTGCGGCCAGTGTCCGCGGTCTTCGGAAGCGTGTGTGCGGTCCGCGAAGCCGCCTTCCGCTGGGGTCCAGTGTCGGTGTGAGCAAGGCCAGGTCCTCAAAAGCGTCTTCTCATATTTTCAGAAACATATATCGAATCTCTAAATTAGAAAAAATGATAGCCTGTATTCCTGGTAAAGTACTATAGTCTTCCTTTTTTATAGTATACTTCCATATAATTCCATAATATTCTGGTATAGTTTACATGAGTTCTCTACTTTCATTGGAAATATTTTAGAATTACATTGTTATTTTGTAAATGATAGTTTTAAAATTAAAAACCTTACAACTGACATATAAGCAAGTTCTTGTCTTATATTCATTGATATTCTGTCCATCAATTTTACCAAGCCTGATTTAAATTAAAAAAAAAATAATTTTAGGTGATTTTGTGTCATTTTTTTTAGAAATAATCTCTTCTAACTTTTATGTTAATTCTAGTCAAATTGTTTTGTTAGAAAATTTTCCTCACTCAATGACAAACGACTTTAAATGTGATAAATCCGTGCATTAGAAGCGTATTTTACTTAACTCATTATTTCATTAAATCGAGGTCAGAGTGTTTTTAGTTTCTTTGTTGAGGTGTAATTGACACACATTATATTAAGTTTCAGGTGCACAACATTCCACGATCCGCATATATTGTGAAGTGATCACCGCAATGTCTAGTTGCTGGCTGTCACGGCACAGGTGGAATTCTGCGTGTGTGTGATGAGGGCGCTTGACGTCTGTTCTTTCGACAGCACCGTGGTGCGTATCCGAAAGCCGCCAGCCGTGGTCGCCGTGTGCCCAGCACGGCGCACACTCCATCACCGCAAGCCGGTACCTCTGACCCCGTCGTCCAGGCCGCCAGCCCCGCCTCTGACAACCGCCAGTTCGCTCCCTGGATCCTCAGCCTGGGTTTCGCTTTAGGCCACACAAAAGTGAGATCGCACAGCGTCAGTCTGGATTGCTGCCCTTAGCCCAGCGCCATCGAGTTCCACCCATGTTGCCGAAACGGCGAGATTTCATTCGTTAGAGCCGAACAGCATCCCATCGTGTGCGTGCGCGCGTGTGTGTGAACGTGTGTGTGCGCGCGCGTGTGTGTGTGCGTGTGCGCGTGTGTGTGTGCATACACCACAATTTTTTTACTCGTCCATTAATGGACACATTGTCTTCATGCCTCAACCGGCACATGTATTTATTCAACTTGGCGTTTTCGTTTTCTTCGGACACGCAGAAGTGGGGGCACTGGCTCGTAAGGCAGTTCTATTGGTAGCTTTCCCGGGCACCCCCACAGCACTCCGCATCTCACCCCCGGAGCACGAGGCTCCCTTCCCTCCGTTCTTCACCAGCGCTGCTTAGTGCTTTCCTTATTCAAACGCAGTGGATTGTTTTCTGCTACCGAGGTGGATGAGTTCTTTATATATTTTGGATATCAGCCTTTTACGAGATACATGATGTGCAAATATTTGCCCTCATTTGGTAGGTTACGTTTTTATTGTGTTGATGATTTTCTCTGCTGAGCAAACATTTTTATTCTGATGGATTCCCATCGGTTTTTGTTTTCTGTTGCTTTTACTTTTGGCACCTAATTCCCCAAATCATCACCATAACCAGTGTCAAGGACCTAACCGTGTATGTTGTTCTCTAGGAGGTTTTATGATTTTAGGTCTTACATTTGACTCTGCGATACGTTTCGAGTTAATTTTCATTCTTTTGCACGTGGCTGTCCAGTTTTCCCAATGCCACTTACTGAAGAGACCGCCTTTTCCTCACTGTATATTCTTGGCTTCGCAGTTGTGAATTAACCTACCGTACATGCGTGGATTTATTTCTGGGCTCCCTGCTCTGTTGCCTTGACCCACAAATCTGTTCTTATGCCAGTGCCATGGTGTTTTGACTACTACAGCTTTGTATTATAGTCTGAAATCAGGGGCTTTTGTGGTTCCATACAAATTTTAATATAGTTTGTTCATTCCTGGGAACGATGCCATTGGAATTTTGATAGGAATTGCATTTAATGAGTAGATCGATTTGAGTAGTATGGCCACTTTCACAATGTTAATTCTTCTAATGAGCACGGACTATATTTTCATTTATTCATGTCACCTTCAGTTTCTTTCGGAATAGAGGTCTTTCACGCCCTTGGTTATGTTTATTATTTAATACCGTTTTTTGATGCTACTGTAAATGAGATAGTTCCCTTATTTTTCAAATTCGTTAGAAATGTGTTTTTAATGTAAAAATTACATTAAGATGCCTACTATTTCTTTTCCTTAATTACCCTTGCTCAGAGTTCAGTGCTGTGTTCACTAGAGGCGGCAACGTGAGCATCTTAGAGGAGTCGCTTTCTGCCTTTTGCCATAGCGTCTAGTGTTAGCTGCGGGCTTGTCACAGGCGCTTTTTATTCTGTTGAGGTCGTCGCATCTAAACGTAACTTGTTTTTATCATGAATGAATGCTGGATTTTGCCAAATGCTTGTTCTGCATCTAAGATGACCATGTGACTTTTTTTTCCTATTAACATAATGTATCGCACTTATATGTCTATTAAATCATCCTTGCTCCAAGGGAAAAATCCCACTTGATATGATGGATGATCCTTTTAATTGTGCCGCTGAATTGGTTTGCTTATTGAGAATTTTTGCCTCTATATTCATCAGGAATATTTGCCTGTAATTTTCTTTTCCAGTAATTTTCTGGTTTTCTTGTCAGGGTAATGACGGGCATATAAAATGAGTTTGGGAGTGTTCCCAACTCCGTGATTTTTTGGAAGATTTTGAGAACTACTGGCATTCTTTTTTAAATGTTTGGTAGAATTTACCAGTAAAGATATCTGTCCCTAGTCTTTCCTTTTTGCTAAATTTTTTATTACTGATTCAATCTCCTTACTAGTAATTGTTCAGACTTTCTATTTCTTCCTTAGTCTTGGTAGTTTGTACGTTTATGAAAATTTTTTCAGTTCTTCTAGGTTGTTTGGTGTGCTAGCATATAGTTCAACAAATGATCTTTCATATTTCTGTGGTAACAGTTGTAGAGTCTTCTTTTTCATTTGTAATTTTGTCAATTTGGGTCTTCTTTTTTCCTCGATGAGTCTAGCTAAAGGTTTGACAATCTAGTCTATCTTTTCAAAGAATCAGTTCTTTGTTTAATCTTTTCTAATGTATTCCTGTTCTCTATTTCATTTCTGCTCTAATCTTTTATTTCCTTCCCTCTGCTAACTTTGGCTCAATTTTCATCTTTTTACTAGTTCTGTGTAGAATTAGGTTGGTTATTTGAGATTTTTGTCAATGTGGACATTTATTGCTGTGAACTTTCCCTTAGATTTTGTTGCATTCCATAAAGTCTGGCATATTTCCACTTTGTCTCAAGATACTCTATTTCCCCTTTAATTTCTTCTTTGATCTATTAGTTATTCGGGAGAGTATTGCTTGATTTTCACGCATTCATCAGTTTTCTAGTTCTCGTTGTTGATTTCTAGTTCCACGCCACTACGGTCAGACTAGACGCTTGCTGTTATTTCGTTCTTCTTGAATTTGCTAGCGCTTGCTTGGTAGCTTCACATGTGGTCCATCCTAAAGACGTTCTGTGTCAGTGCTTGAGAAAAGCCTTTATTCCACCGTGTGAAACAGAACGCTCACACACGTCTGCTGTCCCGTGCAGGGCGCGCTCGCATCCGGTGTCCCTCACCGACTCCGTCTGCAGGGTCCGGCCACCGCCAAGAGCGTGGCGTTCAGGCGTCCGGTTTTATCCTGCGGCTGTTGATTCTGCCTCCAGCGCTGTTAGTTTACGATTTATTTGTTTAGGGCTGTGAGGTTGAGGACAAAAGTACTTACAGCGGTTATATCTTCCTGGAGAATCGCCCTATTTATTATGCAATGACCATATTTTTCTTTTTATTATTTTTATCTTAAAATCTACTTTGTCAGATATGTGTAGCTAACTCCACTTTCATTTTTTAATGATATTCACATGAAACTTACATTCCCATTCCTCACTCAGCCTGTGTGTGTCTTTGAGACTGAAGTGAGTCTCTTGTAGGCAGCATAGTTTTGGATTTTTAAAATCTATTTGTTATTTTGATTGGAGAATTTAATCCTTCTACATTTCCAGTAATTATCGATCAGTAAGGACTTACTATTGTGGTTTGGATCCTTGTTTTCTAACTGTCCTGCAGCTCCATCCTTCCTCGTTTCTTAGCCTGCTGTCTTTTTTAGCGCGATGCCTAGTGGCATCGGTACGTTAGGGCCTGTTCGTCATGTTGTTTTGTATAATTAGACCAGGCCCCTTGTGGTCGCTTAAACTACCTTAAATAAACTGCCTTGAGGTCGTGAGACCCTGTTCCAAGCTCCCCGTAACCTCAGTAGGGTTGCGGGTGCTCACACTTCACCACCCTCCCTCCCATTTTAGGTTACCGAGGTTACAATTTGTTTTGAAATCGTGCAATTCATAACAGATTATTGTAGTTATTTTTTATACGCTTTTTAACTGTTAACCTAGAGCTGGAAGAAAATTACACGCCATTGTTACCGCATCGCAGAGCCCGACTCTGACGACGTGCTCACCATTACCAGTGGGTTTCACGTGCTTTGTCGTGTTTTACAGTGTTCGTTAGGACGAATCCCCTTAGCTTCTGTTTGGGACAGCCCATCACACGTTCATTTACAAAGGACGGCTTCCCTGGGTATGTACGATACTCTTGGTTGACAGGCTTTTAAACGATATTTTCAATGCCATTCCATTATCTTCGGAAAAGTTTCTGTTGAGAAAGCCACCAATTGTCTCATGTGGGGCCTCTTGTGCTGACTTCCCACTTTGCCCTTGCTATCTAAAAAAAATGTTTGTCTTTGACTCTTGACAATCTATTTGCCTGTTTACGGTCCTTCAGACCTCTGAGGTCCGGATGTCCGCTTCTCTCCCTGGCTGGGAAGTTTTCGGCTGTTATTGTTTTAAATATACTTTCCGTCCCTTTCCCATTGCCCGACACAGTCCGATATGCGAATACTGTTTCTTCTCATTGTGCCCCATTATTCCTGTGGACTTTGCTGTACAGTCTTTCCTTTTCACTCTTCTGACTCGGCTAATTTCTAAGGTCTTCTCTTTCAGGACACTGATTCCTGTGTATGGCCGAGTCTGCTTTTGAAGCTCTCTATTGAATCTTTCAGATATTGGCTTTTATTTTTGATGGTTTCTATTTCTTTGTTGAACTTCTCATTTCCTTCTTGCATTATTCCCCTAATCTTGCCATCTGTGTATTCTTGCAGTTCGCGGTGCTTCTTTAAGAGGATTATTCTGAATTCTTTGTCTGGCCGTCCGCGGACATCCACGTCTGCAGTGCCAGTTATTGGGCTTTCATTGGTTTCCATTGGTGGTGTCATAGTTACCTGATTTTTTTGTGATCTTTGATTTCTTATTGGCATCTGCACATCTGAGTAAGTCATCTGCCCTTTTAGACTTGGCAGATTTGCTTTGGGAGGAGATGGTGCTTTCGCAGCACTGAGCGCGGGTGCCCGGGAGTGTCTGCAGGCCACGTTGGCGGACAGGGGTCCTGCTGTTCGGGTCCGCCCTGGGGAGGGGCACTGGCAGGGAACGGCTGGATGGGGCTGCCGGCTTGACTCCCTGACCTCGCGGGGCTGTGGGGCGGGCTCCACGGCTGCGTGGGTTCTGTGCTCGGGCCCCGGACGCCGGGGCCGGGTGCTCGGCGGGCCGTCAGCGGGCCGTGAACTGGCTCCCTGCCCCAGCTGGGGCAGCAGGGGCGGCCCAGGGCCTGCATGCCTCGCTGTGGACCCCGCATCAGGGTGTAGTGGCCACCCCGGTGGGGTGAGGCAGACCGGGAATGGCCAACGGAGCGGAAGGCTGGGGAGGACGACAGTGTTTGGGCGCCCAGGCCAGACAGCCGAGCTGAGGACAGATGCCCAGTGCACAGCAGGCAGCTGGTCCCCAAGGCTGGCCGCGGAAACAGTGCTGAGTTGGTGACAGTCAAGGGAATCGCGAATCCAGTTTTACACCCAAACAATGTGCTACTAAGCACCAAGGCTGCGGTGACTGTTAGGAACGCACCGGAACTCGGGGACCGCTGTCACCGCAGCGCCCTCCGGGGACTCCACTCGTTCGCGACCTCCAGGCGAGCGAAGCGCTGGCATCGCTGCGGCAAAAAGTGTCGCAGAAGCCGCGGACGCAGAGACGCGACCAGGGAGGCGGCAGGTCGGCGCCGGGACGCGTCCCTTCTGCAGGCTCGGGATGTTTGCCGCCCCCCCCCGGCCCCCGCCCACCGCCCAGTCCCCGCCCCACGCCCCGCCCCCTCCCCCCCCCCCCCGGAACACACTCCTGCTCCGCGGGCCTCGGCGCTTCCGCCCCCCCCCCCCCGGACGGCCTCCTGCCCGGTGGCCGGCGCGTCATTACGTCATTACAGTCCCCGACTGGGGTGAGGCCGGCGCTGTCTCCCGCGGGGACGCGTCCGCACCGGGCGGGAAGGGCGGAGCGTCCGTGCCGGTGGCGCCCGGGAAGGCGATGTGTCCACGCAGCAGCCACTCGTGAGCCGGACGAGCGCGGGAAGGTGACAGGCGCCCCGCGGGCCACTCGAAGGGCTGCGAGGCCACCCCGGGGCCCGGCGCGTGCCGCCCGGTGACCAAACGCCCTGGACCATTCCCGAGACCGGGCGATAGTCTCGGGAGCGGCACCTGGGCGCGGGCGCCCGACGCGTCGGGCAGGTCCGGGCCGCGGGGCGGCGGCTGCGCCCGGGGCGAAAAACCCGCGTGTGCGCGACAAACGCTCCGCGGCGGCGTCTACCGCGGGGGGACGGAGATGCGTCCCCTTGGGTGGGGGCGCACGTGTCTTCCCTCTCCGTAAGGACGCACGAAGGGAGAACCCCATCTCGCCTTTCACAGCAGAAGCAGCCAGATCGGGTTTGTCTCGCCGGCCTGTCGTGGGCACGACACGCTCCGGACGCGCGCGCGCGGGCTCGTCGCGCCCGCACGGACGGAGGGAACAGACGCCGGACTAGACTCATCTTGAATATTTTCTCAAACACGTGCGCATCGTCAAAGACCTGGACGAAATAAACGCTCCGAAGCGCCTTCCGTCTTCCGCGCCCGCGCCATGAACGCTTAATTCCTCCTGGTCTTAAAGCGCCGTGTCCCCAAATGGTTCAGGGCTGCGACCGCGACGGAAATGGTGTCCCGACGTCCCGAGCCTTCGCCCTCCTCGTCCTCCAAAATAAGTGGTGTGTCTTACTCGTTTTAGGATTTCCAACGCGTGATATCAGTCACGTGTCGCATTTATTATTCTGTCGCCTGTAACATACATTTTCTATTCTGTAAGATGATGACGTTGACACCTTTTTATTACTAGAACTCATCAAAGCTGCACACTCACTAGTCACAACTGGAGCTCTGCCCAACTTCACACACACACACACACACACACACACACACACACTCCTTAAGAGAGAATAACAGTATGTTAACAGATGGGAATAAAAAAGAATACTTCATTAAGGTGGTTTTTCAGATTTTGCCATAGCTAAACCACAAACAAATTTCTGATATTTTTGGAAACTCGTTTGCAAAACAATCACGACTCCGTCATTATGATGGCGGAGACACGTCTTCGGCTACCGTACCCCATCAGGACAATAAAGGGGATTTAAATTAAGAGCTGTTCCCAAAGATGCCCATTCTCCATCTCCATTTCTATGTTTCTGAACTGTTCTTTGTGTATTAAAAACTGTGTTATCGAAACATAATGCCAATTTAAGGTACAACAATTATTTATATTAGCATTACTGGGAGGAAAAATATGCGATGTGGTAAATTAATCTTTGTGCAGTAAAGGACTTCTTAAAATAGGTTCCGGCCTGCACGGTAATGAACCACTGCTATCTCTGCCGAGCAGACATCTCGGAGAGGCTGTGTCCAAAGTTGTTTAAAATCCATTCCTGAAAATTTCAGTCTCAGCAGCGCAGGGAGGAAGGCTCCTCGCCGACCACGCCACGCGGCCTGAGCGCCGCCGCATTTGTCCAAATCCTCTGCTCGCGCAGGACCTCACGCCCGGCCGCGACCATCACGCGCGGCCTCTGCCCTTCCCGCTGATAACCACGGCGGCGCTTGTCTGCTGAGCGTCGGTCGGCTTCCATGAAGGCGGCGGCCTTCAGATTAATCTCTCAGTATTAATTTTACTAGTTAAAAAGGACAAGACAGGCAGGCACGGTGGCTTTGCACTGCCACTTGCTCACCTAAAATCATTTCCTCTGGACAATAAACAAATTTCCAATTTGGCGAGGCTATAAACGTGCAGGCTTCATAAAAATTAATTTAAATGGATGTGACTGTGGGTTCGGGATTGTAAAGATTAGGGAAGACGCCTGTCGTCGTAATTGCCTGCTCGGTTCCCCTGTCACTCAAGAGTGTCACAGCTGCATTAAAAACTCTCATCATAATCTAATTCTCAGATCAAATTCCCATCTTCAATATACCCTTTAATAAGGCTTCCATTCTCCATCTTTTAGCCTTAATTATCGCTCCCCGTCTCCCCTGACAACCGAATTAAAAGGTGCATTCTACAACTCCGTAATGATCGTCACCATCATAACACCTTAAAATCACCGACCACTCTAACTGCGGCCCCCGACTAACCTTCTCAAGGTTGGCTGTCTTCTGATAACTAGATTTTCCGTGGATAGCCTTACCACGAGAAGATAAGAAATACAATTATATAATCTTTTATTGATTTCTTTTTCTTTCCTCCCCCTTACGATTACGTGCAATTACCTGAGCAGCTTTCAGATGGTCGAAGCTGGAAAAGGAAAATGCACAGAGATTTGCCCGGAGCGCCCGGAGCGCCCGGCGCCGACTCCCAGCTGAGTGCAGGCTGACCGGCACGGAGCCATCGGGCTCTGCCCGGGCTTGGGCTGCGTGGCTCCGTGGGGGTCACGTGAGCCATGGGGCATCTGCATCTGCGAACACGAGCAGTTAAACCGATATTTTTAACTGTTGTTGCGGGGTGTGCCACAGCCCGGACAGACAGATGCGCTGCAGTTTTTTTTTTTCCTCCCGGGGTGTGGAAGTCTTCACTGTGCTGTTTCTAAGATTTTGCTTCCACCTCCTTGTCGGCTCTGGGCTCACCTTGGGCGCTTGAAGCCGGGACCTGGCTCAGTCGCCCGAGTTTGCCTCCCCGCGCCCCACGATGCTCCCCTGCCAGCACGCTGGGTCCTCCGTTAACTCCGACACTGGCCGGTGGCCGGTGGCCGGTGGTGGTGGTGGCGGCTGCGGCCGTCAGCGGCTGACGGTGGTGACGTGGCCGAGGCGAGGGTCGGTCGTCACCGAGACACACCGAGGCCTCTGACGAAAGCCTCGAGTCTCCTCTGGCCGCACTGCTCCTCCCCTCTCCTCCCCATTTCCTCCTTACCTTGCTCGCCCCCGTCCTTCCTGCCCGCGGACTCCGAGGCAGCTCTGCGGAGGCGCAGCCTGCCTCCGCGGGGGCCCGCGGCCCCTGCCGTAGTGCGCGGCCCCCGGCGGCGCTCCCGGACCGCGCGCGGGGCGTCCGCGGCCCTCCGGGGCCCCTCTCGTCACCCGGGGCGGCCTCGCGGCCGGCCCTCCCTGCCAACTGTGGGGAAAGGCCACCTGCTGCAGGACGCTCCGGGGTCTCTGCAGCGCCGCGTCATCATCGACTGGCCGTCACGCCTGCGCCTGGCCGAAGGCCTTGTGTCTCGGGCAGACATCGAGCCTGAGAGGCCGAGCGAGCGCGGAGGCCCCCGGAACGGGAGGGGTCACTTCCAGGGCCGCCGTCAGCGCTGACACGGGGTAAGCGCAGGCCAGTGAGGACGCTTCTCTAGAGAAGGCTCGTGAGGGGAGTTCAGCTCGGTATCAGGATTGGAAGCGGCCGAGTGGCGCTGTCCGTGCTGACGGTGGGCCCGGGCTGTCCAAACGGGCCACCGGGCAGGCCAGCCGATGTCGTGTAAAAATAGCGCTGTGACTGTTGATTGTGGCTTTAGCATCAAGGACAGCCAAAGCCAGGGCACGAGGCAGTGTTTCTGCAGATAAGGAGGCGGCTGGGAGGCCCAGGGCCTGAACCCGGGGGCCTTTAATTACTGAGATACCGGTATCGATCAGGGTGACAGCCAGGCCGGGCCGAGGCCACCGCCGGCCAGCGGGAAGGGCAGGGCTGCGTCCGGGGCAGCGAATCGAACGCTCCCGGCCCCGGTCATTCTCGCTGTCCTCCCAGGGAACTCGGGGGGTGGGGGTGGGGGGCGACGCATCTGCTCTCACACCCCTGGTGAAGACACGGGTGTGTGCCCCCAATCCAAATAGTTTGTTTTGGTTCAAACCAGGGGGATATTCTCTGTGATTGCCAGTATAACGTAAGATCCAAAAGGCACTTTTAAAAATATTAGTGAAAACATAAACTTCGATCAGCTATTGAAAGAGCAAGCGTTCTGCTCACCACACGGGAAGTCACGTTGCAAACGAGAGATGAAAAAGCATGCGGCCATGCAAGCTGGGGAAAGAGACATGAGAGTCGATACGAGCCGGTTTTTTTTACAGATTTCATATTGTTTGGGGTATTCAATACGATTTTATTTTAAATCTTAAAACTCTTACATTTTTTATTCATGGTTTTAATTTTTTAAAGGGACCCGTCTTCCCATTTTTATGTTCACCCACCTTGAGAACTGGGTCCGGCCCCGAAGCATCTAGATGATTTTAAAGCACGTGACATATAATCAGCCGGACAGGCTGTGGGACAAGAGCTGACAAACTACGGCCTGCAAAGCACACCTGGCCCGCCGCCTGCACCGGTGAGCGCACTGCTGGGGTGAACCGCATCTGTCACTGGAAGGACAGAGCCGGGAGGCTGGGAGGCTGCGGCGGGGCTGACCACACGGCAAGGCAGGCCGCGGTGCCTCGGCCACGCCCCCCTCGGCCACGCCCCCCTCGGCCACGCCACTCTGCGGAAAGCGCCCCACGCCCAGGCCCTGGCTTCGCGGAGGGCGGTGTTAATGTTTTAAAAGGATGGTGTTTAAAACAAATAGACTTTAGATATCTTTAAAGGGAAAAAAGTAGACACAAAAATGCTACTTTTTTCCTCAACTTATATCCTTAGATTTCTGTCAGGTTTAAGGCAATTAATCTCATCCTGCCTAAACATTAAAATTACTTCCCGTGGTTTCTAATCCATACAGATTTTTTTTTCATCCAATAACAATTTCTTTTTATAGATTAAATTTTACTTCATATTTTTCTAACTCAAGAGCGCTGAGCCAAACATGATTATTTATGTACTAAATCTAATTTCTTAGGTCTATTTATCGTTACACATCTCAAGTATCTATAATATTAGAACAAAAATAAAAGGTAGATTTTAACTTGAAATACTTAATTTTAGATATTTGTTTCAAATGCACAAAATCCCCAAATCCCAATAGTTTGATCATGAGAAAGAATTCTAAAGTAACCGGTATAATTTCCAGTAGAAATCAGTTTGCAAAGATGCCGCCAGCTTCCCGCCGCCCGCCCGTTCCTGCTCTTCCTGAGCGACCACGTGACCTCGGGTACCGCGGGGACTCACATGCGATCGTAGGAAGGCTGCTGAGGGCACCCGCCCCGGCCGTGTGGCAGGTCACCAGGGAAGATTTAAACTTTCCAGAGGAGGTTACAGCCGGGCTTCAGATGGCAAGACACAAACTCACGTGCACTGACTTCTGTCCGCATTGGCGGCCGTGGCGCCAGTCGGCTCACTGTTATTTTGGTCCAAGGAGCATGAGTTCTTACTTAGAAGCAGGGAGACAAACAACGAAAGACATTACACCAAAATGAAGCGATTTACTGTCAAAGAAGAATAATCAGGGTGTGGGCATGAGTGTCAGGATGAGTGCAGAAGAAAATCGCTTTTTTCATGACTTTAAACTTTGCTTTTAAATATATCTACATATACTATGCGGACAAAATTAACTAAAATGCAAGGAAGTCATCACAAAAGAGAATCGGAGGAGACTACATGTGTACAGCGTGTAAAGTGAGCACGTTTGGGTTTGTGGAAGGTCGGCCGTGTGTGGGTGCAAAGACATTCTCTGGGGACATGGCCGTAAACAGGGCGGCTGGTTCCCCACCCGCAGAAATCAATACCGAAGACAGAGGCACGCGTCTGCTCGCGTCTCTGCTGCTGTAGCTCCTATCAGACTCCGCCTGACAGCCGCGCAAACACCTGCGCACGGTGCGCGACCCCGCCCCCCCCCCAAAGCGGCTACTATCGGCTTAAATCGCTAAGCGTGGTTACCGTGCAAAGACCAGCTAGCAGGAGGACCTGTTTACCAGAGAACTAGAACCTGTGAAATAGGACTCGAAGGAAGTTATAGATGTGCACTCAAGTGTGACCAGTATTATTACTAACTCGCCATCCAGCTGGGATGTTCAACAGCATGTTAGAGACAGTAGAAGGGAGTATTAGTAAACTGGATTATAGGTCGGAAGAAAATACAGAGAACAAAGCACGAAGAGAGAAAAAGATGAAAAATGTAGAAAAAGGGTCGCAGATATATACGGGCCTTGGTGAAAAGGTATAACATACATATACTTTGACTCCCAGAATCATCAGGGAAAGAGAGAGGAGAAAAATAAAAAACAGATGCAATATTTGAAGAAAGGCTGTTTAAAATTTTTCCGTATCTGATGAAACAAATTTACAAATTTAAGAAATCTCAGATTGAGCCCCGAGCCCAATAAATATAATGGTAATCACACCTAGAGACAGAATGGTTGACCTCCACATCGCAAAGATGGAAATGGGAGGGAAAAGCCTTAAAATCATCCATGGGTGTCATCTTTAAAATTACCCAGAGCTTTTCCCAGCGATTATTTTAAAAGGGAATAGCGTCGAGATGATGAGTCTGAAGACTATGGAATAGCTTCTTTAAACTGAAAATCGTAAACAAACAAACAAACAAAAAACGAACTATGAGACTAGAATTGTATGCTCGGTGAAAACAGACTTTAACAAACGAAGTCCACATACAGACCTTTTCAGACAAACGGAATCCGACATCACGGCAGGTCCGTTAGTAGAACTGAAGCGATTCCAGAATCTTCGTGGTGCGGGAGGCCGGGCCAGCACAAAGCTGACGCTGAATGGGCGTCAACCGTCCGCAGCCACCCGCAGGCCGGGCCGGTGTGCGGCACGCTGGGGGCGGGGCGCGGCGCAGGCCTCCCCGCTGAGCGGGGCTGCTGGCCTTCCGCAGGCGGAGTTCTCGGCGCGCCCCCAAGTCTGCGCGGGTCTGCGCGGGGCCACCCTCAGTTTTTACAACTCGGCTGAACAGCTGAAAACCCTGTGCTCAGAAGCCCCCTCCGGCCCCGCGCGCTGGGCTCCCCGCCTCCTGCCCCTGCGGACAGAGCTGCGCTTTGAAACCAGCGGCTGCTCGGACCTCCGTCCGGCCGCCCGGCTGCCTCGGCGCGCGCTCCAGGCCGCAGTTAAGGCCCCTTCTCCCCATGCGCCTGGCGGCCACCCCTTCAGCGGCCTCAGAGGCAAAAAACCGGAATAAAAGCCTTACCCCAGAAAAGCGACGTCATGGATGAGCTCTCACCTTATTCTTTTCGTTTGGGTTTCACTATATCTTTCGTCTTGAGATTTGTTTGTATACGCAAAAATATTTTTTTCAAAATGACGATAGCTTGATTTCCAGTTCTGACAAGATGGAAGACGTGCATTCCACTCCATTCTTCCAAATGATTACAATTAAGAATGTTGGTCAATACATAAGAAACGGATATCGCAAACCTCTTAACAGGTGGAGGAAGGAAGAGCCGGCGGCTAAGCGTGGAGTGAGATGTGAGATCCCGCTGGCCCCTGCCTGCCACGTCTGGAGCAGCCCTGGACCCTGCAATGCGATGGACGGAGAGGACAAAAGGCCCAGGGACGCCCACTTCCTTAGCCAAGGGAGCCGGCCGGGGCTGGCCATCAGGAGGAGCCCTCGACAGTGCCGGGATTCTGGCGGCAGGAGGACCTGGGAGGGGCAGGCTGGGGTCTGAGCGTGGACCCCACAAGAGCCCGCCAGCCAGTGGTACGAGGGCCGCGGGACGGGGACAAGCACACTGGGACTGCAGACCAGCCCGGGGGCGGCCCCGAGCCGGCGACCAGAGAGAATGGCGGAGACGCTGAAAATCAGCGTCTGAACCGCAGTCCGCTCCGCAGAGAGGCCGGGCCCCGCGTGCCAGACACAAACAGGGCGAGGCTTGCGGAGGAGCCACGGTGTCACAGCACGGGACTGAGGACGCCCAGGGCGCGGCGAAGGCTGGTCGCACAGCGAGAAGCGGAACGGCCCGGGGCCCGCGCTCAGACAGGGCTGAAGGGCCGCCCCGTGGCCGACGGGGGTGGTGTCTGCACGTGGCGACTGCTGACTGGATAAGACCGAGTAACACAGGTGCTGCTCCGCGGCGGAGAAGGCGACCTGCGTGCCGCGAGCCCCCTGCGGACCCGACCGAAGGTCTCATAGAGGCACTGACGCCTCCCGGGCCTTGGTGGGGTTTGGAAGCCGGGGTGGCACACACGGCCCGAGCTGCGTGGGACGGGAGGAAGGGTTTGGGTGGACAGAGGTGTGAATTCGAAAGTTTGCGAGTAATTCCTTGCAGCCCAAACGGTTTGGCTTACGGTTTTGCGCAAGGTCCCCTTTCCTGCTGACATCCGCGCCTTCTCTGGCTCAGTGAAGTGGCATCACGTGGCTTCGCAGCCGCGCGGGTGCGGGATGGGGCTCCCAGCGCCCGTCACTCGCAGGGCGGGTGGCTCCCGTCCGCGCCCATGTTCTCTCTGACCTCCGTGTCAGTTACTTTCCATAAACCTGACGTTGTGGACCTCCGTTCTGCTGAATGCTACATATAAAATCAAGTCGTTTTTAGTTTATCCAACTACGACTTTTCTTACAAATCTCTCTCGAGTATAGCAGCTCATTTTGTACTGGTATAGATGTCAGATGCCGAAGATGAATGCGCAAAGGTAGTAATAAGCATATCTGAGTTTATAAACTTAGTTTACCATTTATACTCCAAGTCCCAAAATTATAAAACCAGCCTGAGGTGGGAAATACTTTAGAAATTATTTCCAACAAAAACATTAATATAAAGCCCAAAGAAAGAGGCATAAGAAATGAACTTTTTGTAAAGAACATCTGACAGAGTTAATATAATTTTCATGTGTTGAAAGTTCTGATCATCTACGTTACCTTGGAGTCATGCACGTTCCAGGGGGGCATGGTCACAGGGGAGGATGCGCACTGGCGACATTCCACGAACAGCCCACACCATGCCTTCTGTCTGCTTATGTCCACACCCGTCTGTGAGCACACGCACCCCTGCGTACCTGGACATTTTACCAAAAGAAAAAATATTTTATGCTTAAAGATTTATGTGAACAGATTTTTATTCTTTTCCTGACTACAAAAAGCAGTTACTTCAGGAAACATATAAAATATAAACACATATTTATATTATATAATAATAATAATAAATACATTATAATAATAAATACTAAAATCACCCATAATCCCTACATCTCTGTGTTTCGACCCCTGATCTTTCCAAATAAATTCACAAGCTCTTTTACTGTATTCATGACTTCGCCTACAACACTTACCACGTCCTAAGCAGTGAGGACCGCGCACTCACACCCCTGCTGGGTATCCACGCACGCTGCTCTTCCGTGTCGCTGCTGGAAAACCGTTAGGGAGAGGAAAATACATCCTCCTGCTACGTTTGGTGATATGCCAAGCTAGACGATATCCAAGGTGATAAATCTCGTATCTCATCATTTCAGTGATTTGCCTGATTGAATCAGGTTTTGTGGTCGCGGCCCCCAGACCCCCACACCCCGTGGATCTGTCTGCCCCACGTCCAAGCGCAAGCAACCTGAAAACCAGGGTCTTTCAAGGACGAGTTCTGCCAGCTCAGTGCGTTTCTCGAGTTGTTTCTTGCGTTGTTGTGTGCGGTGCCGCTCCCAAATCTGGTTCATTCCGTCGGTGTCTGCAGACCACCTCACCGCCGAGGGGGCCCGGGGCGCATGGTCCAGCCACAGCCTCAGGAAGCGATCAGAAATAACAAACCTGATGCTCGTCACTTGTGAGAGAAGCCATTTTTAGAGCAGTTTTGGTTTAGAGCAAAATCGAGGGGAAGGCACGGAGGTCCCCGACAGCCCTGTCCCCCGCACGCAGACTCCCCCCTGTCACCACCCCACCGGAGGGGACATTTGTTACAGTGGATGGACCCACAGTGATGTCACCATCACCCGGAGTCGGCAGCTGACATCAGGGTCACTCTCGGTGTGACATGTTCTGTGGGTTCGGACAAATGTCTCATGACATGTACCCACCGTTAAGACGTCACACAGGGTGGTCTCACTGCCCTAAAACTCTCCGTGGGCCACCTGTTCACCCCCCACCCCTCTCACTCCCGACAACTGCTGATCCGTCATTGTCTCCACTGCGGTGCCTTTTCCAGAATGTTCTAGAGGCGCGATCACACAGTATGCAGCCTTTTCAGACGGGCTCTTTCCCTTAGGGGGGCGCGTTTAACTTCCTCCCTGTCTTTTCACGACGGGCTGGCGGACTCTGGAAACGCGAAGCGGAATTTTATTTCCCGCCTCGCGAGGCGCCAGGAAAGGCTGTGCGTTTGGGGTGCGCTCGAGGCCGTGAGGAAGAGCGCATTACCCCGATGCCCCGCGCGAAGCCTGACTACCAAGGACATGCGAGGCGGACGCTTCTCGAGCCTGGTGCGCCTCCCGTTCCTCACGCACGCGCTGCGTCGTGGCAGACGCCGGTGGCCACGCAGCCCTGTACCACATTCCAGAAACTGATTTTCAACTCCCTTTGAAAAAAAAGGCACAAGAGTAGTTCCTCTTATCGGAAGGCGAGACCGAAAAAAAAAAATCGAAATTCTTTTCCTTTTGGGAAAAATATTGCTCACCTGCTACCGTTTCTGAATGTCTAACACATAAAGTGACAAGCCCAAGTCTCACAGAGCATCCTGGTCTGGTCAACAAGACAGCAGCACCGGTAACCACACTGCACGTGAACCAGGGAGCCGGGCCGCCCCAGAGAGCCAGGCCGCCCAGTGCCCGGGCATGGAGGGCGGAGGGCCACTCCCGGGAGGGGCCTGGGCGCCGGAGGCCGTCCCGGGCCGCTCTGCACCGTCCTGGGCTGTCCTGGACTGCTCTGGGACACTCTGGGCCGTTCTGGGCCGTCCTGGGCCATGTTATTCTCACAGCAAAAAACAATGGCTAAAAGTCAAGACAAAGCCAAGAAGTGTGGGAGCGGGAAGGGGTGGGGTGTCGGAACCAGGGGGTGTGGGAGCCTGCCAGGGGGCTGGCAGCGGGCAGCCAATCCACCTGTAGAGGTGTCTGAACCCGCCAGCTCCCAGGGTTCCCGCCACTGCCTCCCCTGCCTAGATTACCAGGAGAAACCATCGAAAGCGCCTAATGCGTACCGCGCCCTTTTTATCTGTCTGCACTTCCAGAAAACGTGTGGCTGAACATTGCTCTGTAACTTTGTTTCTAAAACTACGTCATTCACAGAAAAATGTTTCTTTTGAATATGTTTCATTGGAAATTTTGAAACAAAGTTCTAGAAAGATATGTTCACTTTATCACCACCACCTGAGTTTTCTGCACCCCCACCTGAAACAAAACACCCACGCGTCCCCCGTTTTCCTAAAACTGCGGCTACGCGGAGCTCAGTGTCCGACAGTGAAGTTTAAGATTTAGCCGAGTTCGAGCATGGTTTAAACGAGGGCTGACTCAGGCATGACTGGATTCACAAATAGAGGGAAGGGTCTCAAGTCCAAGTCTACAAATTATTTTGGACCAAACGATACAAGAGAAAAAAGTAAAGGTCTTTGACAAGTGCCTGGCATTTTTCTCAGGGTTTCATCTTCACAGATGCTGCCTGACATCCAGCACCCTCCTGGTTACCTAGGAAACGTAATCAACAATAGCCTTTTTTGGCAATCAGGAAAAATAAATTTATATTAAAAAATAAATACTTCTGCTCCTCTTGTCTAAGCAATTATACTAATTAGATTGAAAAATCCTGACATTTCCAATTAGCATGCACTACCGAACGCATTCCTGCAAATGGGACAGAAGGTAAGGACCGATCCGTGAGACCAGAATAAATTAGGCTGGCACGCCGCGGAGTCAGACAGCGCAACGTGCTACCGCGGTTATCTAACTTCACTATTTTTGAGTTGAAGCAATCATTTGTAAATTACAAGTGTTAGGAAAAATGTCAGCGAAACATTTGGAAATGAAATAATGTCAAGTCGGGCTCAGAGCAAATACAAAGGGGGAAAAAAGGTTTTCTTTCAACTAAAAAGGTCATAAATCACGCTAAGTCCCTGTCAACACGGGCTCTGAAGGGCATTTCCTGCGCGGGCCCCGCCCGCTGGAGCACAGGCCGGGGCGCGGGGCGCCAGGTGCGGGGTTCGAGCGCGGGGCAGGGCTCACGGCGCTGCAGCCGGGTGGCGCTGCTGCCCGAGTCAGTCCGTCTCAGGGACCGAGGCGTCACCGCGGAGCTCCGTGTGGCCGTCGCAGGTGCTCCGTGGGCTTCCTTTCCACCTCGGTACCGACCTCAGAAGCCTCCCTTCCCTGGCGCTGGCGGCGGGATGCGCGTCCCACCTGGCCGGTGCGGCCCCAGGGCGCGGGGGCGGGCGCCCCTCGCAGGCGTGTGCGCCGGCTTCCCCGGCCGCGGACGCCCCGCAGAACGGGGCCCCGGGCGGAGCCCGCGCTCACCCCGCCGCTTCTCCAGTCGTAACGGAAGGGAAGCTGAAACGGGTCCCCAAATCGTCTCTCCTGATGAGCAGTCGGGTGTTTGCTGTGGAAATGCTGTGCCCTCACGTCTGAAACTGACTCCCGTAACCGCGCCGACTCCGCGGCTGCGCGTGGCCGCACGCTGACCGTGCCGCCGGCCCGCGCAACCGCGCGCGGCGACCTCGGTCTGTGCGCGAGCTGTCGCGTCTGCTTCTGTGGGGCAGGCCTTGCCTCCGCGTGTCTCTACCGCGAGACTGTGACCCACGCCCGGCAGACGGGCACGCGGAGGGGCCACGCTCCCCCGCGCACGCCCGGCCCGCAGCGAGACGCGGGAGGCCAGCACCCTGTCCGCCGCGCGGGCCTCCCTGTGGGCGCGGACGCGTGTGTGCGCGCAGCGCACTGGGCTGACGGTGGCGTTTCAGGGGTGCTGCGGCAGAGGAGGTGGCGGGCGGGGGTGGGGGGGACAGGACAGGCGGGGCCAACAGGACTAGGGGGACCAGGGGCTCCTTTCCTCGCGTGTCATGAATCAGTCCGTAGCATGGACTCTGCTTCCTCCCCACGTGTCTCCCGAAACTGATGTGCAGCGGGGCGCGAGGCTGGTCCCCGAGTCTCAGACGCAGATGTTTCCTCTGGGAACAGCGTGCAGGCTCCCCTCAGCCCTGCCGATTCTTCAGCCCGAAGGACGGGTCCCAGCAGCGCTCCGGGCTGCAGGGCAGCGAGAGGGCTGTGCTCCCGCAGGCACCCGCGGGCGAGGGCAGGACATCTTGTTCAGGCGGGGGACATGGGGCCGCGGCAAAGACCCGGGCCTCTGGGAGCCCAGGGGACGACAGCACCCATCACGTGCTCAGCCGAATCATTCACACTGGAAAACCCCGAATGAAGCAAAATCACCGCTCAGGGAGGAAGATGCTCCTGGGCCTGACGCGCTGGGGATGAGCCGGGCACCGACGCCCGCGCCTGCGCGCTGCTCGGCAGCGCCTCGTCCGCGGTCCTGGACTCGCCAGTCTCTAGCGTCGCACCCTGAACGCACTGGAAACACTGTAGCGCAGCTGAGAGATACTAATCCGCAGGCCTTTAACTCCTCGCATTGTGATTGGAAACATTTTGTTACAAACAGCTTAAGACGAACCAGAACAACATTTCTAACAGTTATGTATCAGCTTAACTGGACTATCTGATGAGCACAGCATCTTTCGCGGGAATGTGTAAGAGGATACTATAACTTATGGGGCTGTGCTGTTAGGTTCTTCGTTTGCAAAGTGTATCATGGGTCACATGTATGCTCTGGTTTAATGAAGGGTCATGCATTTTGGGAAATAATTTTTCAAATAAATTGACAGTCTCAATTGAAGAGGCAGTCCATCCTCCAAGCTCTCTGGAAAATTCCCTATTCTCAGGCAGGATGTATATATCAAACTACGTTTCTAGAAAACCAGGATAACTTTAAAATTACCATCTTAGGCAAAGGACAGCAGGAGAGGAAGAGCTGAGACAATCTAGTGGGGTGTCACTGAAATAAGCCGGACCAGCGCGAAGGGTACAGTCACGCAGGCCATTTTGTTGATTAAACTGCTTCCATTCTGGAGGAGAGAACTACTTTGCCAGGCCCTAAACTCCAGCCGTTTCTTTATGTTTCCCCGGGGTGCACGTTTCATAATACTAACCTGCTGATCAGAACTTAGATTGAAGTTTTCAATATGAAAGAGGCCATTTACCGGACTAGCGCCAAATGAGCTGGGATCGCAGACTGTAATGGCTTTAAGCGAAACGGCCGTGCAAGTCACGATGCTCGCAGCACTCACGGTTACGGGGGAGGAGTAAACAGCCAGCTCCTCACAGTCGGGCAGTGTGACACAGCGCAAACGCTTCCCGCTGCGTCCTCGCCTGGCTGCTGGTCGAGCGTGCGCCCAGGACACCGCGGTGCTTACGCGGGGTGCGTGGTGCGCCGCCAGCCAGGGACAGCCGACGCCACTGTCGGGGGCACTGAGGACTTGGACGAGCCCGCCCAGGCCGCGGGACCTGGCGCAGACTGCGTGCGCTCCATGGTGCCATGGTGCGGGGGCTCCCAGCTCGCGTCCTGGGCGGAGTCACCGTGGGGAACTGACGTCATCGTGGCTGCCCCAGGCCTGAGCCTGAGCTGCAGGCCCAGCGTGTGCACAGCGTCCTCGCGAGGGTCCGAAACAGCGCCCAGTGGGGCCCAGGAGACTACTTGCGTCGCGACAGAAAGAGACGGGTTTACCTGCAGACTAAAGATCTAAAACGAGGGTGAGACGTGGAACGCTGCCCCGAGGAGGCCCGGGCCCTGGGCGCGCGGGCAGCACCCGTGAGAGGCGAGGCCGGCCTGACCTCTGCTGGGGAAGCCCACGCGGCCCGCGCCGCGGCGTCTGGCACCGGCACCTGACGCCCGCGACGTGCCCAGGAGGAGAAGAGTCGTCTGTTTGGTCCAGATCGAGGTCCCCGGTCCTAGAGCAGCTTCTGCCACCATCCGCCCCAACGAGGACAAGCCGCAAGGCTGGGCATCTCCGGGACGAGAGGCAAGGACGGCTACACGGATGTCCCCGGGGCTTCAGGATGCAGCACTGTCCTTTGTCGTCTCATAATAGGCGCAGCTGGACAAAACAAGATCTTCACGATGTGCGAGTTGCTCTGTCTACGTGGTCATTTCACAAAAAAACTCTGCACTTAAAGTTCATGGCAAAGTAAAATGCCTCATACAATTTAGTAAAAGGGGTTTTATGAGGCCAAAGGACGTTCCTTACAGGGTCGTAGACTTTGAGGCCTTGTGAAAGCCTGTGGTGTCGCCCAGACGACAGACTCCGCATCCACAGGGCACCCCGGGGACCTCGGTCTGGCTTAGCGCGGACCCTGGGCTCTGACGGCCTGGAGCTGTGTGCTCCAGACGGCCAGGCCCCGGCGAGCAGATGGGCCTCCACGCCCGCAGCCCCGGCACTGCGCGGGGGCGGCACCGCGCTCTGCCAGCGGGGTCGAGGGGGGCAGCTCCCGCTTCCGGTTAAGACCAGCGCTTCGCACTGACGATTTCATCACGTGCCTTTTTTCCCTCAATGAAACTGGAAATTCTAAACAGTTAAATTCTTTGAAGTCAGGATTTTTAAAATATTCAATATATACATACGCACCATACATATAAATCTATACAAATACACATATTTATGTAGTGTACACACATATGCAGTCAACATATCGGCTCCGAATTTAGTAGTAATTAAAGAATACCAATATTTCTGCAAAAAAAAAAAACCCTTTGTCTGATAGTGCTGTTGCCACTATTTTTCAAGAGTCTGTATGATAAGCTGGTCTTGGACCTGAATTTTTGCAGTCGCCCAGAGATGTGTCCAGGCGGCCCCTCCCCACCCCCCCAGCCATCGTCCACCGTGCCCCTCCCCCTCCTGGCCTCCGGGCAGCGTTAGTTCCGATCGGAAGGATCATACATGTATTAAAACAAATTTGGTATTGTGACTAGAAAAGCCTGGATTACTGTAGCCAGTTACCGTTATTTATTAAAATCAGTATTTTCATTTTCAAATATGCTTATTTTTTAACATAAAAACTGAAAACCTGATTCTTTTGTAAGAGCTCCCAAATAATTATATTTTCTACTTTATACCCGGTGTAAAAGAAGTCTCACATGAATTACGTTTATAATGTCTACAGTTTCTGAAGTGATGTTAAGTCATTTTACCAGGTCAGAAAATTGACGTGTTCCTCTGCTTTTCCTTAGCCCCAATCATGAAAAATAGGAATGCTGATATATTCAGTTCTCATCCCTAGCAGCATTATTCTGCCCGACTGTGGTGAAAATGTCTTATTCTAGCAGAATACTCTGGGTTTTGCCACTGGGCTCCAATAAGTCAGGGCATTCATGGTGACGGATAAGTACCTCGGTGTTGCAATTGGATTTTGCTCAGCGTGCCCGAGCAGGACTGGCTTCTGGAGCCCAGCCGATGCCGTCCTCACCTAACCATCAGCTCTGTCCGGGGAGGGATGGGGCAGCCGTCCCGGGGGCAGCACCGAGTGTGTCCGTAATGACCTGAAAGGCTTGGTCCAGGTCACACCGACGACCGAGGAAGACAGGCACACCCGGACTCTGAGGTCAGACCGCGTGAGGCCTGCCCTCTGCTTCCAAGTTACCTAAGAGGTTGGCCCTGACTTGAGGAGGCCTTGGCCCCGGGGGCAGACGGGCTCCGTTGAAGGCCGGACTCCGGCCCTCCGTGCTCACCAACAACTGATGTAGACGTCCTGGCCTTGTTTCTCGGTGTTAAAGAAAATAACATCAGCCTCCAGGAACGTCTGTGCGACACAACCGAGATCACTGCTTTCCATACGAACGGAAGTCACCTCCATCCTCGGCGCGGAGGAGCACAGAGGGGAGTGTTCTTCACCTTGGTCCTCTGCAGGCGACAGGCCTCGGCGCTGTCTCTTGAGTCCTCAAACGAACGTGCACATGACAACTCGTCACTGTGTTCGCGACATCCAGACTTCGAGACGGGAGCCCTGTGTCCTCCAGCATAAGCCTAACTCCTCCTGTCTGAGGAAATGCGCGGCGTCTTGTGCAGTGGCGGGGAGCATGACGGAGCTGCCGTGTCTGGCCACCACCTGGTCACCGACCCCCCTGCCCAAAGGGACGTCCGCCTCGTCAGCGGTCTCTCTGCATGCTGTTAGAACAGGTGTTCCTTCCAAGACTGACAGCCGGCAAGGGCCGTGGCCCATGGGGGACCCAGGCCGCAGGCTCCCTCCCTCACGTTCCTCCACGGATCATGCTCAGGGCGCTCAGGGCGAGGACGGAGGACAGCGTGGAGGGGGCAGCCCCGCAGAGAGCCATTTTCCCGGGCAGGGCCGGGACGGGCTGCAGGCCGCTCCTTTGCCTGGGGGTTCTCCGGAGCTTGGGGTTCTCGGTGGTACCACAGGCCCACCGTGTGTGCAGCCCCCTCCTGGCCGCCTTGGGGCTCACACAGGACTAGGGGAGCACAGGACCCCAATTTGGTGTGAGGCTCAGGCTGCCTCCTGTGTCACAGTGGTGACAACCCAGGGGTTTCACGTCTGCCGAGGTCTGTCGTGGCCCTCACAGCGATCTGGTTGGGCAGTGGGGTCGTGAGGGTGGAGCCCTCGTAATGGGCCCCCCAGGGAGCCCCTCGCCCCTTCCGGGCTCCCAAGGCGCACGGGGAGCTCGAGGTCTGGGTTGGGGAGGCTCGCCTCCGGCTGCAGGGGCAGTCACCCCGCCATCGCCGACGGCATTCTCGCAGGCAAGTGTCAGAATGCAAACAGGGCCGCGTCAGTCGGGACCCTCCGCGCCACTCACACACGTTCGTGACCTGGTGGCGGAACGCGCCGCGCCGCGCCGCAGGGACTTGGCCCCCGCTGGCTGCCGACATCGGCCTCGCTGATCCGGATCCGGGAGACTCTCCTGCCGAGTGCAGGAACCTCCCGCCCAGAACCAGAGCGGGAGTCACGCGCTCTCCGGGGGCCTGGCGCTGACCCGCTCCCCGCTCCCCTGCGCTCCCGTCTGCAGGCTTCGCCGCCTTCCTCTCGGGCACCATTAGGGTCCCGTGTACCCTGATCCTACAAAACCCTGCCACGGTGTGTCTTGCGGGGTCCGTCCACGGTCAGGCCCGAGGCTTGGAAAGGCCTGAGCTGAACATCCCGTGAGACACACAAAGCCCTCATGCTGGGAAGTCCTAGGTCATCAGACTTCTTTTACCCAAAGAGCCAACTGGAAGGTTGCAGGGGTTGGCGGGGGGGTGGCAGTCACGGGGTGGACGCCCGGTCACGCTGGCTTCTGCTGGCGCCAGGACGTAGCCCGGGCGGCTTCCCACGCCATGTGGGATAAACGCGTGACTGAGGGGGTCCGGAGCCCCGACAGGACCCTGGCCTCACAGGAGAAAAGCCGCACGGGGCCGAGGAAGCATAAGAGAGGCGGGCGGTGGGGCTGTGGGGACAGTCACGTCACTGTCCCGCGCCTGGACTCACCGAGTCGGGCTCCTCACCGGGGTGCGTAAACACTCGGCATCGCGCAGGTGCGGGCCGCGTGGCCCCCCGGCTCCCTCCGCCCGGGCGCGGGGTGTCCATTCGCCCTGCTCCGCACGCCACCGGCGTTGCTGAGTTTTCCTGCAACAGTCTTCGAATGGTGGCTGTCTCGTTTGGAGACGTCAGCGCCCGTCTCCACTGCCATGCACTTGCTTTTTGTTAGATGTTCTTTAATCGTACAGCAGAGGGTCGTTGATTACAGAGTTCCGTGAAGATAATGATGCGACTCGCCGAGCCAAAGTTCCCCGAAGTGCTGGGCGCCACCAGGAACACTGCTCCCACTGCTCACCCGCGCAGGGGTAATATGAAGAATATAATCATGTGTCAAGAAGAATCGCCAAGTAATTTATTTAAACAATGGCTACAATTGGGCTTTCTCCATTTCCTGTGTCTCTAGTAATTTAACCTACAGCATTTCATTCATGACATTTAATCAATACATGCAAATCACTTCAGGGACCTATTATATCCTGAATTCATTAATCTACTTGGGCAAGAGACAAGCACGTCGGAAGGTTTCCTTGGCTGAGGTCACAGAGGAGGCCGGGCAGCTCCAGGTTCCATTATGCCGAGTCCTTGGGAGATTGTAAGGGTGCCAACAGGAAGTGATTCGTGCTGCTAACTCAAGCAATTCTTCAGTTAGATATATTTTGGATTAACTTAAGAATATATACATATTGCTTATTATTATTACTGTTTCTAGTCTACATGGTACTTTCTAACAGAAATGCAAAATAAGCATATTTGTTTCTGTCAGGGGTCTAGGCGTCTTATTTACCACGGACTGCAAGGGTGAAAGCCATGTGGTTAAATTTCCTTTGGACCAGTCCTCGCCAGGAATTTGGTTTATGGCTGTACAATACGAAACCAATGAGGTCAGCTGTTCTATTATGACATATCGTAAAGCAACCCGTAATCCTCAGGCTTCTGCTAAGAGCTGATTTATTAGAGGTCTGAAATAGATACAAATTAAGTTTAATACAATGTGATGCAGGCCAATCAGACTACTATTGCATTAAATTGACATAAATGGAATCATTTTTTTGTGAAATGAGCATGTCGCAGTGTTTCAGAATTCTTGTTATTATTCACAGCAGAGGAGAACAATGAGACGTTTTATGGTTTTGGTTATTTTTATCCCTTTGTTGCCTAGTCCATCTGTCGGACTATTTTTGAATTGCATAATTTTATTGGCATTATTGGCAGCTGCATTGATAAGTAAATCTGAGATGAGAATGTTTCCGGGTGTGACCGACGCCCCGGGCCCAGGACGGTCACGTTCTCGCGGATTCCTCCTGGCGCCGCCGCGGCCCTGACATCCCTCTGCAGAGCGGCCCCGCCTGAAGGGCACGGCAGAGGGGCGGGGGTGGCGAGTCTCCTCCAGGCTGACGGCGGCTCGGGTGACTTCCACGTGATGGGCGCGCGATTTCTACACGGGGAAAGGGCGAGGCCGCCCGCTGCGCGCCGACGGGGACGGGCATCCAGCACGCGTGGGCGGGACCAGCGGGGAGCGGCGACTCCTGAGCTGCCGCACGTCGCGCACACGTGAGAGGGGAAACGTACAGATCGGTGTGTTTGTTATTTTCTTCTGGCGACACAAAGAAGCCTGGAACAGAGAAACCGAGTGGACGCGTTGAGACGAAAACCGACAAGGCGGCTGGGGGACAAGTGAGCCGCCGGCTCGCCCCTCACGTCAACGCGCGCTGTCTCGTCCAAGGACGGGAAGCCGCACAGCAGGTGGCACCGGTGACCTGCTCTGCGGCCAGCCCCGTGCGGGAGTGAGCGCGGGCGCTCTCCCTCGCAGCCGCGCCCTGTCCCGCCGACCCGCGGCTTGGGCGGCCTCCCCCGAGGCCGGGTGCCGGGCCCTTGCAGCCGGGGGCGTCCCGCAGGGACACGAGGGGCGGCAGCTCCGGGCTCGGAGGGGCCACTCTGTGCACGCGGGGCGCCGCGGGCGCCGGCAGAGGCGAGGGGGCTTCTGAGCGCCCCGGGCTCTTCTCTCCCCGCGCCCGGGCTCCGCTGGCCCCTCCGGGCTTCTCCCGAGCGCACTCCCTCCACACGGGACTTGCGTGGCCGGCTCCACGTCGCACGCTGCTTCTGGGGGCCCCGCCTAAGCCCAGTTAAGGAGGCGGGGCTCATGGCAGCAGCAGTGAACTTAGGGGCACCCCGCAGACGCAGCACTGCCATTCCCAGGGGTCCTCTCACCCTTGAGTGCGCGCCCGGGAGGCCTCAGTGGGGCTCAGGGGGGCCTGACTCGCTGCCGCTGGGAAATCGAGACCCAGACGCGCGCGGAGCCTGTGCGCTCCTGTCCGCCTCGGCCGCGGCGCTCGGTTACCGCGAAACTGGTCGTGTCCACTGTGGGATACTGTGGGTTTAACCGCCACCGTCCAGGACCGAGGCTGTCACTGAAAGATATAGAGTTTTAGGATTAACTCAAAGTAAGGAATGTCACCTGGTAAACAATCAGCCATCAACAATGGTTGTCCTGAGGGCATTCAAGGAAATTCAAGGTCAACGGCTCTATTGCTTAAGGTCGGTTCAGGCACCGAAAATCCACATCGTAATTCTAACGTTGGCTTTGAAGATCCCTCTTGGGTGTGAAAAGGGATTTTCCAACCTCGAATTATCTCCTAGACTTTTTATAATTTTCATGATTTTCCTCTTTTAAAATGTCATCATTGTAATAATATGACTTTCTTCAAAAAGTCCCATGAGTTGGTTTACAGTCCATCCGCGTTTTACTATAATTCTGTGCTGAGTCATCGGTTCGCAGAAGGATGTCAAAAGCCTACACTTCTCGTCTTGTACGTTTGGGCAAAAAGGCGATCACCATGGACTCTACCGATGCTCCGCTTTAAATCTGCGGTAGGTCGGAGGTGGGGCCAGGCGCGGTCGCCGGCGCGGCTGGTCGGCGTTCCTGTGTGTACCGCGCACACGTCGGGCGGCCCCGGCCACCACCATAGCCACGCCACGGTCCGTCAGCACCGCCCCTGACGTCATATCCTTTGTTTTTGCTTAATCCATGGACTGCGATAGGCTACGAGAAGCAAAGAGCAAATTAAGCAAATTAGGTGATTTTTAAAAAAACCATTGGCAACCAGAAACCTGCAAATAGATTGTTGTTTATATTATTTAATCGACTCGTGACTCCTTTTAGTCACTGGACACTTTGTCACGTCTGCCAACGCCCATTTGTTTTCTAGTGTTAAAATGGCCCTCAGAAACTTCCAGAGAACTAGGAAACGCAATTTTTTATCTGGCCACACTGCGCCCGGGGTAAAATCAGCCGTCCGTACGCCAGGGAAAGGGGAGGGTGGGTCCCCACTCCACACAGCGAAAGCACGGTAACCCGGACTGTTAGCTGTGCTTCTGCGGGTCGGGGCGCCCCTGGGCTGACAGAGGAGGTGACTGGGGAGGAAATGGAAGAGCGGCCTCTTTTCTTTAGGAAACCCCTATTTTATTCCATCCTTTTACCTTTGTCTTTAAAGAATCTATCATTTTTCAAGGTAAAATTAAAATTCCATTGTCTTCAATATAGTTCAAGCCCAGTTGTAAAAACATTTTTACGGACCTGGTATCAGTTTACATTTTTATTAGGACAATTATTTTTAGAATAAATTACTGAACACTTACTGGTCCCCAGACAGCATTCCGGACGTTGTAAAGTTTACAGAGATGAATGAAATGTTTAAACAAATAATTAAATTACTCGATCTCTAGAAAATCACAGATGCCCATAACGAGGTACATGTGTGTGTGTGTGAATTATGACGACTTCTAAGAAGGTTAAGGCTCAGAACGACCGGAGACGCGCTTGTCGACGCAGGTGCAGGCCATGCGGGTGCACGTGGACGCGGGGGCAGGCCGTGCGGGTGCACGTGGACGCCGTTGCAGGTCGTGCGGGTGCACGTGGACGTGGGGGCAGGCCGTGCGGGTGCACGTGGACGCGGGGGCAGGCCGTGCGGGTGCACGTGGACGCGGGGGGCAGGCTGTGCGGGTGCACGTGGACGCCGTTGCAGGCTGTGCGGGTGCACGGGCACGCGTAAGGAAGAGGGGGTGACACTCCTGCGAGGCGACGCGTCATCCTGAAGCGGTGACGAGACGCCGGGGGTCGGGCATCAGGAGAAGAGCAAGATGAGGGTGTTGCGAGAAGATAATTCTTGCAGATGGTTTGAAGGGGGCAAGAAAACAGACAAAGAGGTCAATCTGGAAGGTACTGCGATATTGTCAGTGAGGAATGGTGAAGAAATTAACTGTGATCGTGACAGCAACAATCGGAAGATATATTCAAGAAATACAAGAAGTCATATTTTGCCTTTCATTGTCGTTGACTATATGTGTGTCTGTCTTTTTCACCGGATCATAAAGGACCAATGGCAGAAAAAAATATTTATTTCTTACTCTATAGACTGTGCTTGGTACTTGGCCGAATTCACTGATTGAATCTATTATTTCCTATTGAACGACAGGAACAGTTTAAATTGCAAGCACAGAAGAGCATCTCTTTCCTCAGTATTTCAACCACGAAGCGCCTCAGAACAGCGAGCCAGGGGCCTGACGGTGACCGGGGGCCTGACGGTGACCGGGGGCCGGACTGTGACCAGGGCTCCGGAGCACAGCACACCGATGGCTGCTCTCCAGCGCCTCCTCCAGATGCTCTGTCCCTTCGCAGGTAGAGAAACGAAAATGGAAAGTGGTCATCCTGTCAGACTGGCGTCTCTTTGCCAAAGAGAATTTTTTGCAAACGCCTTTGAGATTAAAAAGAACATAACCACTCAGAGGAGGAACCCCGTCTACCGACTGCGAATGAGGCGTGGCTGAAACGCTGCCGGACTAAGAATTAAAGGGGCCGGGGGCACCCCCACTTCCCTTTCGCTCCTCCTCCTAAATGGCCCTCACAGGTCAGCAGCCAAAGTGACCTTCAGCCATGACACGCCCTGCCAAGCACTGCCATGTTTTTCTTCTCAGAATAAAATAGTTTCTGTTAAACTAAAAAACAAACAAAAAACGAACAAACAAACAACAAATTTGAACATGCCTTAGTAGCCGCTGTCGAAAGAAACAGAAAAACAAGGGGAGTCTTTGTCTCGGCCCGGGCGTGAGATGCCATTAGTAGCGACTTTGTCACATGAGATGTCTGGTTCCACAGAACACTGACGCTAACTCGTGCTGCAAGGTTAATAGGTTTGTTTAACTTAGTGTGTTCAGGCTCATTAGACAGTGTTTAGACATTACATATTATAATTATTAATCATATCTCAATGGAGGAAAGAACTGTATTCCACCAAATATCTCCAAATTAGTATTCATCTTAGTCCCTATTAATTTTGCAAATGGAAAAACTAACGACATACTATCAAGGATTGTGTGTCTAGTACTATTCATCTAAGTCAATATCTACATAGGGTTTTTTAAATAATTTGTCCAAATGGCATAGAAATAAAAAGCACTTATATTTATTTAATTATCAAGTTCTAACTGGAAATTACAATAATAACTGGATACTGTGTGAAAATATTGATTTTGTACTTTCTTTTATCCAGTAACCATAGAATACCATAAAAATCCAATGCGGCATTATCTTTCCACCTGGCCTCTAAAGATCCACGGGCATTGAAGGGCATTCATCATCTGTGTTCCTGAGCATTTATGTTCCAATCTATAGCAGGGTAATCTCCTTAGGAGTTTGGGCTCATAATTTTCTCTTAGAAATTTACTGAAACAGGCCTGCTTTCTCATCGAGCTTGCATCGTAAAGAGTTTCTCTTTCAAATATTAACCATGGGTTATTAATTTAAATGTTCCCTTTGCGGGTCCATCAACGAGGCCTTATAGGTATGATTTGTAATTATATCATAAGGTTGTTAATGCTTTTATTTGAGAGATACAATAAAATAAAATAATTCAAGCTTCACTTCTTAGATTTAATATAAAACATCAGTGAGGAAGGTAATGTTGTCATTACTTAAACCTATTTTATTTTAAAACAAATTTACAAAAAATATATAAGCATGTTTGAAACATTTTAGTGAAAAAAGTATATTCAAAAATAGGCCTGAGAGGTTTGTATCTCAGATTATTTACTCACTATGTAGCCATTTTAATTAAGCCACTTTCTTTCTCCGAATTATACTTTTTTTTGAGGAGAATAATAACACAATCTGCATCTTTTAAATGAAGTTTAAGTAAAAATCCATGTATGTGGCATCTGTATTTTCATATATGAGCCTAGCATTGTACCGGGAGAGTAGGAGTTTCTCAGGGAAGCCGATAGCCCTCACGGATGAAGTCGAGGACGTCCATCCATGCCTGGTCCGGGGAGGTGCCCGGTGCGGTGTCCCGCCCGAGCCCCCACCTTGGGGCGGGGCAGCGCATGCAGGAGGCACTCTGAGAGGGGGCGGGGCGAGGCACGCTCGCGCTCTGAGGCCATGGCGCCCGTGGTGGGGGGGCGGGGTGCATCGGCCTTACACTCAGCACTCCTCCGGCCCCACCTGGCTGGCCAGGGTTAGACGCGCAGCCTGACCGGGTCGTCTCCAGACCCCCCAGATGCAGGCCGCGCCCACATCGGACAGCTCCCAGGGTGCAAATCACCCGGCCTGGCGTGCACAGGCAGGGCTGCGTAATCCACAGTGAGAGGGACGCTGAATCACTCAAAACCAACCCCGAAAAGACACCGACGACAGCGCGAAGGACATTGAAATAGTTTTTATGTCTGTGTTTTATACGTGCAAGAGCCCAGAGGAAAGATCGAGCACGCAGAGACACGGAAGACACAAAATGACCCAGGTCAAACGCCTAGAGATGTTCGAGCAACTGTCAGCTGGTCATCTTGGCTCCAGCATTTTAAAATAAATACAACAGTGCAGAAGCAGCTGACGCTTGCTCCGCCTCCTCAACCCCGACGTCCCTAACGCCTGCGATGACAACGGGGGGCCTACCGGGCCACATGGGCGCCAGCGCCGCTTCTGCACATGCCAGGCGGGTCCCCAGACCAGCTGGCCTTAGGCCGAGGACTGCCTGGGGCAGGACACCATTCCCTTACTTTTTTTTTTCAAATAGACTTAAATTGGAAGGAAAGAAAAAAAATGACCTTTGACACAGATCTTCCACTTTCCACAGAAATTAAGTCAAAATGGATCTTACATTTAAATGTAAAATCTACGAAAAATCATAGGAGAAAAATTAGGTGTTATTGGGTTTGGTGATGGGTTTTTATATACAACATCAAAAGCACAATCGATGTCAGTAAAAACTGCTAGGGCTTTACTAAAATTAAAAAAGCTTTGCGAAAGATACTGTTCAGAGAATTAAAAGACAAACCAAAACATGGGGAGAAACTTGCAAAACACATATGTATCTGTTTAAAGTACTTGTTCACAAATAAACTACAACCTATTTAAATCACCAACAAGAAGAAAACAACTCAATAAAAAATGAAAAGATCTGATCAGATGCCTTGCCAGAGGAGGTAAACTAACGCAAACCAGCGTGTGAAAAGATGCCCACTGCCACCTGTCATTAGAGAATCGCAAATTAAATGGGATACCACGACGCACCTTTCCAGACCGCAAGCCGGTGCCACCGAGAGCCCGCGTCCCGCGGAGCAGCAGGAAAGGCCATGCCCTGCCGCTGCGGGTGCCGCGGGTCCAGCTCGCTCCCGAGTCAGCCTCATGGTTTGCTTCGCGAAGCCAGACGTAGCTTACCACACGGTCTGGGGGGCAGAGCTCAGGTGTTTACCGACCTTACTCCGGCCGTCGAGACAAGGCGAGTGTGGGAACATGTCTCAGCCAGGAGCCCAACGGGACCTGAAAATGAGGTGTCCGGGATGGGCTCCAGGTGAGAACTGAGGAAATCTGAACGCAGGACGGCTGTAGTTCATCATGGCATATCAGCGTTGGTCCATTTACTTCAACAAATGCACGTGAACGTGAGACGTCATTCACGGAGGAAACAAGAGTGTGTGGTGTGGTATATGGGAACGCTCTGCAGTATTTTTGCACTTTTTCTGTAAAAAAATCTTCGAATTTAAAATGCTTAAAAACATCTTTTATTTAAAAAACTAGAGGATAAAACAAAAATTCAAATACGCTGGATTTCCTTCCTTATAACCTAGAGTAAAAATGCACGTCTCATGTTTTGATTCAGCTGTAAAACAGATCTTCCGACTTGTAAAAAAAATTCATGCCATCTGCCATGTTCCGAACGTGCTTATTTAGCAGTGCGAATGAGACCTTACTCTATCAAAACACCGTGATTTCCCCCAAGTTTAGGAGACATAACACCTCTACGACTACCTTGCTCCTTCACTGCTGATGAGCATTTGTTTTGGCAGCGAATGACCATCTCGCGCGTGGCCACGTAACAGCACGCCCCGTGCAGAAAGGCGTCCCGCCACTCTGCCGCCGGAGCGCACAAGCAGGAAGCGTTAGGACGCGGAGCCGGGTGTAGCAGCCCGGGCGTGTCACGATTATGTCATTCCTGGTTAGAAGCCTTAAATATTTACATTTTAGTTTCCCCTTCTATACATAGGACATAGTAATATTTATGTGAATTGATCAGGTGTTTATTTGAGGCAATGCACAGCAACTGCCCATCAAATATCGCACGTCAAATATCGCAGATGGGCTTGGGAAAAGCCCAACCTGACCCGCTCCAGCTTGGAGCGTCTCTGATGCTGGTGGCGAAGCAGGTACAGCGGCGGCCTGTTTTACTCCCAGGAGAGAGACGAGCTGCAGGAGAGCGCATGCCCAGAGTCCCATAGCGGACAGAGCGCGAGGGGCCTGACCAGGAGCAGTTCCCAGGTGCCCTGAGGCGCCCTGAGTTAAACCACCCGGGCTGCAGAGTGAGCAGAGACAGACGGGCCGCCCTCAGAGGCCCGCGCCCACCCCCGCCCGTCCCCGGAACCCCGGTTAGCATCCAGGTGGCTGCCTCCACAGGCCATTTCAGCCGCAGCCGGGCCTCTTGTTCCCCAGGGCGCTCTCAGGGGTGGCCCTGCCAACCTACACCCACCCCGAGCAGCGCCCACCTCCTCCCAGCCTGCGCCTCCGGCTCCTGAAAATTCTTGCCTTGCCGAGGGCTCTCCTCCCGCTTCCCCTCCCCTGACCTGATGTAGAAAAACCCTACAAACCCCCAGAAGATGGGCTCGTGTGTCTTGCAGCTAGGCGCGCTACCGGCGGTTTGGACTTCACACTCCCAGACCAGCCTTCTTTGGGGCTGGCATTTTTGGCTCGATAAAACCTTTCTTTAAAAAAGCTGTGGAAGCTAAAATTTTGTTTAACGGAACACAGAGCGAAAATGTGGAGGTTATGGAAAACAAGACGGGAAAAGGCATGGCAGCACCCACCTGACATTGACATGCAGAAACACGAGACGACGCGTCGCAGGGGCCTTGCTGGTAAATGCCTGAGTACCTCATTGACATGAGATTTGTCACCAAAGAAGCAGTTACAGCACCTGCTTCATGAAGCCTCTTTTTTCTCTCCTGTTGTGTCACAGGAAATTAGACTATCTTTAAAAACAAGACACTCGAGAAAAAAGCTGCACATACTCAGCACACTGTCACCTCCCGGAGACACGAACAACACCCACTCAGGGGAGCCTCAGTCACCGTTTCCAGGTGCCGGCCCTGCTAAGTGGCTTCCCGAGCCACGTGACCATTGGCCCGATTAGGACCGATCGCATGGGCTGCGCACAGGACGGAAATGCCCACCTCGCTCCACTGTGTTTATGTTCTACCACATTTTCTTTATCCACTGATGGACACCTGCCTGTCCCCCAAGTCATTTCTGAAGGAGCGTAAGTCCGCATAAGGGCGAGGACTCAATGATGGAATTGAGTTATTTTACTTTCTTTATCATATAAATTGAGTATCACAATGAATATGTGATTGTTTTCCTGGAACTTTGTCTATATTACTATCTCAGCACCTACTAATTTTTTTTTAACTTTATATTATTGTTCTATATACTATAAGAGCTTTGCTAATTATATTGTAAATTCAACATAAAGAGACCTAAATATTCCCTTTATGCCTCAAATATGGAATACAGTGTCTAAGAGATAACAAATAGTCAATGAATATTCTTACTTATGAATTGAGTAAAATGACTGCTGCCAAATCTAGCCAGTCCGTGATCCTTTGATGGATGGTTCTTAAACTCCCAGAGATTAAAGTATTCCAAACTGCAGCTGCTTCAAAGTCACTGAAGGAATAAAGCAGGAGAGTAAGTTCACAAAGACCTGCCTAAGTGGCAACTCAGGGAACAAACGTTTGTGACTTGCCCACGTCTGTTTTCTCCCCCCTGTTCAGAACACAAACATGTTTAAAATAACGGTGGGTCGGTTCAAGGTCAAGCAACAGGACTAAGCTTGGAAAGACAACAAGCTCTGATGTTTGTCATCCCTCTGACAGGAAGATGGGGCCCCAAACTCCTTCCTTAGTTCCCTTCCAGTCGGGAGAAGCGTGGCGGGCGCCCCAGGGCGTGAGCGCCGGCTGGGCTGTGGGGTCGGCGTGTACCGCGTCCCCCGTCCGGCCAAGGACGGTGGCAAGACACGTTTCTGACACGTGAAGCCTATCATAGCCCGAAAGCCGCTTCCGGGTGGCTGCGGGGCACCGAGGACGTCAGAGACCCCGCAGCGGGGTGACCTCAGTCACGGGGCCTCCCCGCCAGGGAGGAGCGTGGTCTCCTCCGGGTCGTCTGGGGGGAGGACCGTGAGCAGCAGGGCAGCACGAGGGGCCGCCTGCCCGTCCCCGTCTGCCTCCAGCCGAGAACGATGGGGCGGGATCCCAGGGCGACGCCCGCCTGCCCAGCCTCGCTCCCTGCTTCCCGCCAGCGTGCTCGCCCGGGCGCCGGAAGTGCCCTCAGTACCCGGATGCCGGAAGTGCCTCCTATGCCCGGGCGCCGGAAGTGCCTCGAGGCTCCGGCAGCTTCCGGGCCGGCCGGCACGTGGGCCTGTCCCTCCGCCGCTGTGGGGCGGCCGGGCTTTGTCTTCCTGCCAGGCGGCCGCAGAGCGCGCCGGACACACCTCCGAGCCTGCCTCGGCCCCGCTGAGCGTTATGAGTGCCACGAGGCGTCCGCGGCGCCGTCGGCCGGGCCTTGCTGTCCCCGCCGACCGCCCACCGGTGACCGCTGCCTGCATGCGCGGCCCGGGGCAGGGCGGCTGCCGTCCTCCCCACCGCCTCCCCGGGGCCCGCCAGCTGGAGCCCGTGCTGGCGTCGCCCCAGCCCCAGTAATAAAAAGCCCGTCGCCCCCCTGGTGCCCGCGGCCTCCCCGGCCCGCAGCCGCCGCTCATTACCAGTCGCACGGCGCCTCGCTGGTATCCGAGGGGCGCCAGCCTCCCCTAATCTCTTCTTTTTATTAAATGATTCAAGAGCCCTAATTGCTATCTGTCTTCATTATGGCTCTTAAATCCTCTGTCGGAATGGGTTCACAGCTTCTCTCTAAACAACTCAGCACAGCTCGAAAAATCGGCTCCTTATTTTACCTTTATTTTAAGGTGTCATTCTTGTGCTTTTAAGAGAAATAACGTCAATTTCACTGTGCAATAATTATGTGATACGTAATCGTTGTTTAAGGGCACATTTGAAGCCCGCAGAAAATTTTTATAGAATTTTTTTATTATTATTATTATAAAGTGTAAGGACAAATAAAAATAAAAAAATAATAGGCTTATTCTCCCTTGAAAATAAGGGAAGCGATCCCCTTCCCACCTTCTTTGGGTAATTGTGTCTATTGTAGTTAGCTTACAATATTATATGAGATACGGTGTTCATCAGAGTTCTTCACTATTTACATACCTTATTAAAAAGTGATCACCGAGATAAATGGAGCAATCGACTGTCAATGTACAAAATTATTACGATACAATCAACTACATGGTCCTGTGTGTTGCATTCCTGTGACTTATTTATTTTATAACTGGAAGTTGTACTGCTTCTCACCATTGAGTTCTTAAAGTGGCAAGAAACTCCTTTCTTAATGACAACCAAACAAATAGGAGTAGGTTAGAATTACCGTTATATTTTTTCTTAACAAGGAGGAATTTATTACTTGTGTTACTATGGCAATAGCCGTGAAAGGAGGCCCATTGTCAGCTCATTAAGAGGTGTGCCCATTTGCAATCAGGCTGACTTACACAGACTGATGAAAACTTTTAGGAGACTGTTTCAAAGTGACATTAAAAACCGCCTGGATTAAATACTTACTCGCATTCTGAGCGCCACTGGACACGAGAAGTTCCATACCATGCGTCGTCATTGTGAAATCGATGTTGTTTCCTTGTCTTTTTTCTATTTCCTTTTTTCAGAGCAGAGGATTGAAAGAAGCCTTGCTACGAGGCAGGTTAGATATGTTTGCCACTCCCTGTGGGAAGCCTTTATGGTGGTATCAGCGTTAGGGGTATGTATGCAGAGAGGTAGTTAGGCTGCGAAGGCCTCTGGCTGAACCCTGGCCTCGGGATCATAAAACCTCTCCCACTTACGGAAATAAATTACATCATGTTCCCTTCCCCTGTTTTGTAGCTGAAAATACCCAGTGTTTCAGTAGACAAACATCAAGCTATCTGCCTGTCCCTATTGGAAGTTACTGACACATGCTTGATAACCGTAGCTATCACACATGAGATGGGGTTGTGTCAAGATATCTTCTCCTGGGGGGCTATTAGTCTTTGATCCGAGATATACTGTGGGGGGAAGAAGAGAAGGAAATAGTAAGCACTGACATTAGAGCCATTTATCATCTACTGCTGTGTGCAGAATAAAAGGGTCCCCTTTCAAGATAGTCTATTATCTGCGGCTTGCTGGCTTCATGCTGTCATATGTTTTTTTCAGTAGTCAATAAATTGCTGAAGGCCACATTTGGAGAGTAAGTACTGCTGTACATCTAAGTTTATATAATGTTCTTTTATTTACAGCAGCATTTGCTCATTTTCTAGAAGACTCTAGTAGACCAGAAAGTATATTCTTTTTAACTTACCAAATCATTTCACTAATGATAGTTTACCAAATCTATTTTTATAAATAAACAAGCAAAAGATATATATTTAAAATCTCGTCCCTGCCTCAGAGTGCTTAAACAAGCGTACACGTGCGTGCGCGCGCGCGCACACACACACACACACACACACACACACTCCTCTCTCTCTCTCTCTCTCTCTCTTTCATTTAGCAAAAGTGGTGCTTACTTATTCCTTTTACTTAATCTCATCTCTGTTTCAATCTAGCCGTTTCTTCCATTGGTGTGCATACCATACGGAACCTATAAACTATGCATTAATTGGTGAGTTCTTTTAACACCATACCCTTGCCTGGATAATGAGGAATTAGGCCCTAAGCTCTATTTTATAAAATCAGGGCTGGGGATCATCCAAGAGTATTTACAGGTAAGGAATTTTCAACAGCCTTTGTTCTGACCAGCCAGGCATTCACCCACTAATTTATTAGGGACAAGATCAATAGCCTGAACTAGATTGCGGTGCTTAACTTGAATCGAATTTATGCCATGTTTACAGCTGTTTTCTCTGATAGCATCCTTGGAGGAGATGAGCTGTTAATCTAATGTGTTTCTGCCGCCATTTTGCATGTGTTGATTGCTTCAATGACTTCCTAGAGATTCTTTATATTAAGCCCAAACTCATAGGCAGAAATCAATCAGACCAGTGCTTTCTCTCTAAGGGATATAGAAAACTTATTAGAAACAAAACACTGCCTCTTAACTACGGTTAGCCTTGGGCCACGTGCGTCCGCAGGGCACAAGCGAGACCCAGTGGGCAGCGTCACTCACTCTAGCGCCACTAAGGGCATCGTGCTAGCGCCCTGCACAGTGTAACGGATCGCCGAGGTCGCGGTCGCCTAGGACAACACACACTGACCCTCCCGGGATCTCTGGTGCAGGAGTCACGACGCAGCTCGGCTGGGTCCTCTGCCAGACCATCGTCCAGCTGCCCGACGGCTCCGGGTTCTCTCGGGAACTTGGCCATGGAAGCGTCCCCATGGCCAGGGCGGCAGGGGGAAGGGTGCTGCGGGCCCAGACCTGGAGGTAGCGGGGATGTTCGCAGAGGCCTTTTCTGGCAGTTTTAGGGGGCTGACTCTAAGAATATGGAGAGTGCGGGGGGACTTGTACTTCCGTCAGAGGCCGGGTCGCACAGGGAGTTCTGATGGGATGAAGGAGTCACAGCTACTCGTCTCAGAGGTGCACACACACTTCCGAGGGGCCAGTGCCAGGGCTTTCTAGGGCCGCTTGTGTCCCCTGCCGTGGCTTCTACCCGCAGAGGGTGAGCAGACAGTGGACGGGTTGCCATTTCGGGCTTCCCAGAGTGGGGACCCCTTTACTGGTCTCTCCCGCCCACATCGATAGGGTAGCGCCACCCTGGAGCCTGGGAAATACTGGTTTAATAGGTCTCCAGACCCCTGCACGGCTCCACGATGCATAGAAGTGGAAGCTCGGAACGAGCTCATGGCAGGTCAGACCGGGCGCCTCTGCCTGAGACGGGCGAGACACCGTCACTCACCGCGGGAGAGCAGGACGCCGGAAGCGCCAGCACCGTGGCCGCCGGGCAAGGCGCCCTCCGCGGGAGGCCGCGGAGCCGTTCACAGCCTTTCGATGTGCCCGGTGCGGCGTGCGTGTGAGTGTGTGAGTGCGCGTCCATCCGCAGCGTCTCCGCCTCACCGTGACTGTGACCGGTTCCTTCTCATCTCTCAGGTCGCCATGCGACCTGCTTCTCATGCGAGACGCCCCCTCTCCTCCAACTGGTTCGATATATAGTTAAATTACACAAAGGGCGCAACGCTCTGCATTATCTATTACGGTTCTCTTTTTCCGTCCAGCACGGCACTAGTAGGATTTATACGAGCGTTGGCGTGGAGCTGTAAGTCATTCATTTTAAATGCTCTATGGTATTCTAGGTCGTGATTGCTTGACATTTTATGTATTCATTGTCCTGTCAATGAAAGTTTTTCGGCTTTTTGCAGTTACAAACAGTACTACACGGATGTCCTCCTGAGCGTTTGTCTTGGGTTCGTAACCAAGGAATGAGGTTTCCTGGCCATGCAATCCACATAAATTTAACTTCAGGGGACAGTATCGCCTTTCGTTACAGAATGCTGTCACGAGGGTTCGCTCTCGCTAACACGTTACACAACACCTGATCGATTCCCATCTGCTCTCTGACTCAGTGGCATCATCCCTGTTACTTTGCCAATGAAGCAGGTGTAAATAATATTTCGCGTTCGGGCTTTTCGGCCACTTTTCTCACGGTTTTTGATCTATGTTTGAGGTGTCGCTGCTCTGCGAGGTACCCTCCGGTCTCGTCATTCTCATCTTTTCAGTTTCTCATCAGGTGCTTTTAAGGATAGACATTCTTCATGATAATTGATCGGTGTTGGTCAGCCTTTTCCTTCATGCTTACACACTTGTGCTTAAAGAAATAATTTCATATCAGAAATCTTAAAGATAGATAAAGATTACAGATAATATAGAGGATATACTGTGGATGACATTTTGTCTGTAAAAAATTAAGGTTTCGTGCTTCGCATTCGAATTACTCTTTCTGGTGAGGATTTGCCCGTGTGGTGCTACACACGCGTGTGGGACAGGTAGCTCATTTTCGCTTTTTCCGCATTTTTTCAACAGCTTCTGATCCTCAGTTATCTGTCATGTCATCACTGGCATGCATTACAGTTTCGGGTGTATTTCTGGGCTCCGTAGTCTATAATTTTTGTTTCAATTTATCAAATATTTTCATTTTGAAGGTTTTATGTGTGTGTTTAAAATTTTTTCATTTACTATCTATGAAAGAAATGGGAGTTTGAGAGGTTAAGGAACATAACCCAGATAAGGTAACCTGGCTGGTGAAAAAACCAGGAGTTAGCCAACTCCCAAATTCCTTACTTTGGCCACTAAATGTAATTTCCTCGATTTAATGGCAAGCTAGATTTTTACTGCGATCCTCTCAATAACTGACATGGAAAACTAAACGCTCGTTTGTATGAAAAGGGCTCGTTTGGTCCTTTGAAAAGCTGGCCAAATCCTCCTAAATAACAGGTGAAACCAGACGTTAGAAAGTGCTCCG